>NW_005365764.1:1781118-1861790 GCF_000412655.1 Myotis brandtii
CCAGAATCGAAACCCGGGACCTTTGGTCCGCAGGCTGACGCTCTATCCACTGAGCCAAACCAGCGAGGGCGGCCTTTGACTTACTTTGACCAACAGTACACGGCAGAGGCGATGCCGTACAACTTCCCAGCCTCGGCTTCGACAGGCCTTGCAGCTTCTGCTCCCTCCACTTGGGACACCTGATACTGCCAGGTGACGGAGTCGGGTCCAGTCCCCTGAAGGGTGAGAAGCCACAGGAAGCAGAGATGAGCTGTCCCAGCTGAGGTCCCCAGACCATCCAGCCGACAGCCAGCACCAGCCATCAGCTCACTGCACACCAGTGAACCCAGGAGGGACTAGCCCAGTTGTCCACCCACAGAATCACCAGACATGTGCACAAGACCACTTTTACTAGTAGACCCCCTGGCCATGCCAGCCACCAGCTCACTGCACACCAGTGAACCAGGAGGGACTAGCCCAGTTGTCCACCCACAGAATCATGAGCAGATAAGACACTAGTTCTAAGCCATTAGGCTTGGGGGGTTTGTCACACAGCAATTCATAGCTGATACAGTGACGAAGGCCCCTGCCTGAGCACCCACTGGACTGTGCCCTTAAATAGCCTGTCCATTCCCCCCACTTTTTGCCCAAGATAGGTTTCTTTGATCATCCCCACCAGAGTCCAGGGCTGACACAGCTGTGCCCATTGCTCTTTATTAGTTTAATGTATGTTGAAGCCTCCAAATAGATGCCGGGGCCCAGGTGGAACAGATGAAATGTGACTAAGTTCTGGGGATGATTGATAATGAGTAGGGACTGGAAAATCAATTGTGTTAATTCCTGGTCTGTCACTGGGACCGAGAATTAATGAGAAAATCTGTCTAACTTAATGGTATTTACACATTATACAGAGTGTGATAAAATTGTCTGTGGGTGCTGCCTGGCATTCCAATTATATAAGGCCTGCACAGCCGGAGGGGCAGGCAGGTGGGAGCTGCCCTGGACCTGGGCTGGGCATGTAGAGACCTCGTGGGATCCCCCAGTTTCCATACTAACCCCTGAGTAGGTCCCAGGCCCCTGCATGGATCTCGTTGTCACGGCTGATCCCTGCTGAGTTGTGGGCCGTCCAATGTCTCAGGGATTTTCTGGAGGGCACATTTGTGCACCTCCTTAGAGGATAACCCCTCCAGAAGCCGTGTGTGCAGGTGGACAAGGGCTAGGGGTGGCTCAGTCTTATGTGTTGCCTTGAATTGAGAGACACAGGTGGTCCTCCTGACACCCAGGCCCCTCCCTCAGGGAAGGTCAGCACCAGCCCTGCCCTATGCCACACTCACCCAACCCTTGAGAGCCTCATGGAAGCTGATGGAAGAGTCCGCTTTGGAGTCTGAGTGTTTGCTTTCCCGAGAGTCTGTAGACTAGGTCTTTTGTCCTGCCTAGAGCTACCCAAGGAGGTGGCCCCTGAGAACCCCCAACTTTTGGTAGTCACCCCCTTGTGTGGTCTTCTCTCATACCCAATAGGGCTGACCTGGGGGCCCAGGAGACTATTGCTAAAATGACTGTATGTGGCTTCTGAGGCCAGTTCATAAAACACCATGGCAGCTTCTGCCTGCTTCCCTCCCCTATCACTCACTCTGGGGAAGCCTCCTGCCAACCACCAGCACCACAGGAGTGAGCCATCTGGGAAGGAGATCCTCCAGCCCCGGTCGAGCCTTCAGATGACCACAGCCCTGGCTGCAACCTCAAGAGAGACCCGGAGTGAACTTTCCCCCCAATGTCTGACCCACAGACCCTGGGAGAGATAATAGAGCTCAATGTTTATTATTGTCTAAGTGGCCTTGTTGGGATAATTTGTTATGCAGAAATGGATAACCAATACAGGTGGAGCGGGAGATGGGAGGAATCCTCCAGCCCCGGTCGAGCCTTCATATGACCACAGCAACCTCAAGAGAGACCCGGAGTGAACTTTTTCCCCAATGTCTGAGATACTGGGAGAGATAATAGATCTCAATGTTTATTATTGTTTAAGTGGCCTTGTTGGGATAATTTGTTATACAGCAATGGATAACCAATACAGGTGGAGCGGGAGATGGGAGGACAGGGCCAGGGGTATCGCATATCAGGGTGTGGAGCTGATGGAAGACATCCCCGTGTAGCTTCTGCACATAATTCAAGTGAAACCCACTTCCCGGACACTCCCTGCCCTTCCCACCTCTGTGCTTTGAATATGCTGCTTCCTCTGCCTGCTTCTCCTCCTCTTTCTCTTTTTTCATCTGCAATAAACTCCCTTTCAACCTTTACGGTCCAGCTCCAATGTGCCCTCCTCTGTGAGGCCTTCCCAGACTCTCTCGGGCAGTGTTTGTCACCTTCTTTGACCCCTCTCCCCCAAATGCCCTATTTCTCAATAGATGCCTGAGGTTGGGCTGCAATGATGGGTTCCATCAGCTCTGTAGTTTCGAACTTGAATTTCATTAATCAACTCTGCCGTCCCTCCCTGTTCCCTGGCACCCGGAGGATGCTCCATGTAAGGGTGTTGAATGAATAAATGAACAGATGAGCCAGCATCAAAGGCAGCCTGGGCTAGAGGATCCATATGGAGTCTGCAGGCCCGGGAGGAGGGCAGAGCTTGGCCTGGATGAATGGAAGGGGCCTGAGCTGTTTATCGGCCTGTGTCTGTGAGTTTCAAGTCTGCTCATCCTAACCCCAGCAAGGGGCTCTTCTCTCCTGCTGCCACAGAGCAGGGGAAGAGGTTGGTGTGTCCTCGCCACACCCCTTTTCAGAATCCTGCTTCTCTCCCGCTGCCCAGAGCATCCCTGCGTCAGGGGAAGAAGTTGGTGTGTCCTCGCCACACCCCTTTTCAGAATCCTGCCCTTTTTACCCACTATTTCCTGTGCCCGACAGGCAGCCCTCCACAGTTCCTTCCCTTTCTCCAAACCTGGAGGGCAGATGGACGGCAGTTAGACAAGTCTGATTTCTAAGCAGGTTTAAAGGTCTTTTCCCAGGGACCCCGAGCTCGTCTCTCCTTTCTCTGTCCCTGAAGTGCCAGGGCAACAATTCGGATCTTGCACGCCCTGAGCAGGGCTGCAGCCAAGTGCTTTATTGCATAGAACGGATTCGTTCTGTGGGGATTCCTTGGCCTGAAGGATAGCTTCATGTCCTGGTGTGGCATAGCGCCCCAGCGTGGCCCTGCCCTGCTCTTGTTCCTTGTCTAACGGGAAGAAGGCTGAGGGGGGCTGAGGACAGGGAGGGGTCACCTGCAGTCCTATTGCTGACCACTCCTACTTACTGAGTGCCCAGCCAGTAAGTCAGCTGTCTGAGGGCGTGTGGAGAAAGGGGCAGAGCTGAGATTTGCTCCCAGGCTTATCTGACTTCAGAGGCCCTGCCCTTGACCATTGGGCCACCTGCCTCAGCCTGGCCGGGCCGTTCCATGGGTAACGCAGGCCCCCAGCTCCCGGCCCATCCGGGGGTCCTGTGGGATTTGGCAGACCAAGTCAGTGGCTGAAGGGCATGAAAGCCGGGGGCGGCGGTTCCTGGGTCTCTGACACCCACAGGCTCCTCCAGCTCCCAGAGCCAATCAGAGATTCCGTGGTTCCCTGCTTGGCTGAATTCTGCTGCGCTTGGAGACAGAGGAGGGTAGTTGTCATCTCTGGTGTGGGGCTTATCTTTTGGAGCTCTGCGGGGCATGAGGAAACCTGTGAACCAAAGGAGGCGAAAGCAAGATTAAAGAGGAAAAAGATTGGAATCTACCGGCTCCTGTGCCGGACAGAGCCTCTCCTGTACACAGCACGCCATCTCTCTATTAGCAGCGCCAGGAGGCCACGCAGTCCCCACCCCCTGCCATGGGCTCCCCGCCCTCCCCTTTGCCCCATCATTTTCTCCTTTCCCAGACTGAAAGTCAAGACTACCTTGATGTTGGGTACACAGTCCTGACCCCTGACCTTTCTCTCTGAGCAGGGCCAGAGGGAGTTTTCCCCTGTGATAGGCCGATGGCTAAGCCCTTCAGGGACACCCTGGCCCCACTCCTGTCAGTACTGTGACCCAGGCATCTCCCAATGCAATGGGGGAGGTTATTGGCCAAGAAAGGGAAGGATTGCAATTTTCCTGGATTCCCCCTCACCCCCCGTCTCCCCTACTTCCACTCCTGTGCCCCAGTTCAGCCTGGTGAGGCTGTCAGTCCAGTGTCCCAGCTTCCCAAAGGGGTGGGCATATGGCTAGCTACGCCAATCACAGTATATCCTAATCCTCTTGGGCAACGGTGATTGGCCCTAGTGTGGCTGTGACCCCTTGGGTCCCTTACCAGAATGTGAGCTGCCGGAGGGCAGGGAGTTACTCAGTTACCTGGCCAGTGGCAGTGGTTCCATTGGTTCCATAAATATCCGCTGAGAGGATGAATCTGATGGAGTCACATGTGTGGGGACAGAGGTGCTGGTGTGAGGCTGGCCTCAGGCACCAGGAGGAGGGTTGCCACTGGCCTCTATAGCATCTTACATGCATTAGGAATAGGTGAGCACCCCCCCTTCCGTCCCCCCGCAGATGAATTAGGAAAAGTGCCCCTCTGGGCCAACGCTGCCACAGATCAGGGCACAGAGCTTGGCAAGCAGAGTGATGGGTATATTTCAGCTCTCATGCAGCCCCTTAGCTGGAGCCTTTGAGCAGGGTGGCAACGGCCAACATCAGTGGCCTCCATCCTTCCTGTCACTAGGACAGACAGACCTGCTGGTGGATGAGGCCAAGAGAGAGACAGACAGAGCCCTGGTGACCTCATTTGATCTCTAGATCCACCCCTGGACTCCCCTGTCATGGAGCCAGTGAAGCCCCTTATTTTGCTTAAGCCGGTTAGGTCGGGTTTCCATAGCTTCTAGGGAAATGTCCCGCCGACGCTGCCTTTCAGTTCCCGAGGCCTGTAGGTTCCTGGACGTGGTCCCTCCGCAACCCATCCCTCCCTGGGCATGAAGGCGGTCAAGCCAAGAATAACTGTGGTTTTTAGGAATTGGTCACGAACCCAAAGAACTGGACCCAGTTTCTAGCTCTGGTCCCTGGTGCCGGCTGGCCTGGATTGGGATCCGAGTTCCATCACCCACCAACGTTTGTAGCCTGGGACAGTTACTTTCCCTCACTGGGCCTGTTTCCTCGTCGGCACAATGGGGATAAGAGCAGTATCGACTTCACAGGGTTGTTGGGAGAATGACATGGGTTAGATGGGTGGACCTCGTTGAGTATACCTGGCACATGGCAAATACGTGCAGTGATGTCCGCTGGCTGTGTTATTACAAGCGTGGGCTCCTGAAGAAGCCTCCTTCGCCATCTCTAGAATGGGAGTAAGACTCCCACACTCAGAGGTTGTTATGAGGTTAAGTGGGATGGAGTGGGCCAAGCCATGGGCACCGGGCCTTGCACACAGTAGGTGCTCAGGAAATGTAGTTGAATGTGAGTCTTGGGCGGCTTCGCTGACATCTTTGAGCTGAGCTCACCTGCCCCAGCCAAGTGGAAAGAAGCTTGTGCTTCAGCAGGAAGCCCAGCAACGAGGAACTAAATCCTCGTGCATGTCATTCCCGAGTCAAAGTTCTCCTGGGAAGCTTCCCGCAAGGAGCCTCCTCATCCTAGACGGCAGCTGCTCACCTCGTGGCTCACCTGCTCACTAGCTTGTCCTCCAGGGGCCAGGGAAGGGGAGAGGGAAGGAAACGGAAAGTGTTTGGTGGGGAGCCTGCCGGCAGGTGGCCGTCACTGGGTCCCGAGGCCCAGTCCGCCACATCAGCAGCCCGGCTCTCTGCCAGTCCTCCGCTGTTTCTGGTCGTCAGTGTGTCTGAGCATTTAGGGCACTGAGAGACCCCCTGCCTGGGAGGAAGGGAGCAGCAGGGACCCGCGCTCTGACACCCAGAATGTTCGTCTGCGCTGCCTACACTGTCTGCTGGCAGCTGACCCCACAGCGTGAAGCAGGACCCGTCTGCCTAGACCAGCTGTGTGACCAAAACCAGGGGGGGTGGGGGAAGAGCAGGGCTGGAGTCCCTCATCCGTAAAACTGGAGCAAATAACATCTGCCAAGTCGGCCGTGAGGCATGGCGAAGACTCCACGTAGTCAAAGGTGTGCGCTCCGGCCGGAAATGAACCGCTCTCTGTCTTGGGAGGACCTTTGTCTTCCCCAAGAGCCCCCCTCCCCGCCCGCCCGCCCGCTTTGTGCTTTCTGGTTCCTGGCTGGCTCACCTCCCACTTCGTTTATTGGGGGGTGGGGGCGCAGGGGGACTGAAGTTGATTCTGTATTTTAGAGATGAAGAAACTGAGACTGATGGAGGGGAAGGGGACTTAGTCCAAGTCAAGCCCAAGAGAGGCTGCCCTAGGGTGAGGAGGTCCGAGCCCTGCCACTTTCTGCTGTGTGATCTTAGGCAAGTCTGGGCCTCAGATTTCTTATCTGCAAAATGGGAGGGTGATGATAATCAATCCTTAATAAACTACACGGCACATAAATGTTCAAAATGCTAGCTAATACATAGTCTTAACTGTCTCTCTGGGAGGTACTGTTCTACGTGCTGGTATTATTGCTATTATTCTTGTTAGCAAATAAAGGACTCATATGATTGATTTTTTACAGAAAGGAAGGGAGAGGGATAGAGAGTTAGAAACATCGATAAAAGAGAAACATTGATCAGCTGCCTCCTACACACCCCCTACCTGGGATGTGCCCACAACCAAGGTACATGCCCTTGACTGGAATCGAACCTGTGACCCTTCAGTCTGCAGGCCGACGCTCTATCCACTGAGCCAAACCGGTTAGGGCAGGACTCCCTTCTTATTTTCTCATTTCTGGTGAGAGCTAGATTTTAAAGCTCCCCCTGTCTGCTCCGCTGCTACTTCGGTTTCCAGAAAGCCGTTTTCCTGAGGCCCCATGGCTAACAAGATTGCCCAAAGGACCTGGTTTGCAGCCTCTAGGCTTGGAGGTTCCCAAGAAAGGAGAGAGCAAGCGATGGAAACCCGACTTAAATGGCTTAAGCAAAATAAGGGGCTTCATTGTCTCCGTGACAGGGAAGTCCAGGTGTGGATCTAGGGTCAAATGTCACCAGGGCTCTGTCTGTCTCTCTCTTGGCCTCATCCATGAGCAGTTCTGTCTGTCCTTGTGACAGGGAGGGTGGGGGCTCCCTATGCTGGCAGTTCCAGCCACTCGAAGGCTCCAGCTAAGGGGCTGTGTGGGAGCTGAAATATATCCAACGCTCTGCGTGTCAAGCTCTGCGCCCTGGGACATGGCAGTGTTGGCCTGGAGGGCCCAGGGCTGGTGGGTTGGTGGGGGCTCAGTGGGTAACATAAGCATCGAATCCTTGCTGTGTGCCGGGAGCTTCGCCTGCTCTGTCTCATTTAAGCCCCACACCTGCCAGGTAGGTGTTATCATCCCATTAAGTTGGTAAAGACATGGAGGCTCAGAGAGGTCAAGTCATAGAAATACGCTCCCTCAGATGAGCTGATTCCAAAGGCCCTGCACTGACTCCGAGCCCGGAGGCCACGGAGGCCCGCCCCAAGCAGGGAGTGTCTGCCCCAAGCCACTTGCCCAGGGAGGGTCTTCAGCTGGACCTCATTTCATCTGCTGGGTCCTGGCCTCCCCTCCTCCAGCCCACCTATCCCAGAGCCCCCCCAAGCCCCCCTGCAGCCTCACCGTATATCACTTCCCCTGCTCCCACTTATGTCTTGGCAGCGGCTCCCAGTTTCTTGAGCATGCCTACGGGTTCTCACCATCAAAGGGTGAACATCATCTGGTCTCTGAAGCCACCTCATCTTCCCTGGGACCCCTGACTGCCCGCCACAGGTGCAAGGCCAAGCCTGAGCCGAGCCTCAGGGCCTGTCTGCCACCAGAGGGCGCTCCCGGGGCGGCCTTTCTGGCTGCTGAGGGGTGGGGCCCGGGAAAGGGACCAGCCCTGGGGATGCTTTGCCAAGAGGCTTCTGGAGACAGGGGTGTCCTGACAGGATGACTCCACCTGGAGCCCAGGAGGCCCTGGACTGTGAGGCCCTGGGCACCTTTGTTATTAAAGCCCAGGTCCTGGGAGATGCTCATGGATGGAGGAGGAGCCCCAGCATCCAGGACTGTGGGCTCAGGCTCCGCTTCCCCTCCCCGTCCACACTGCGGCTCAGGACGACTCAAAGTCAAATTCAGAGCAGCCCAGCAGCTGGTTTCCTATTCCTCGCTCATTGGTTCACTGACTCATTCATTCCACAAATATTAGTTGAGCACTTGGCTAAGCCTTGAGGTACCACAGTGACCCAGACAGCCCCTGCTGTAACAGAGCATTTAGTCTTTTGGGGGACAGGGATTGATTGCAATGTTGTGTGTTAAATTCTACAACAGGTGTGAGCAGAGGAGACTCCAGGTGCAAAATGGATGTACAGAACCTTTACCTGCAGGACAGAAAGTCTTCTCAGGGAGAGCTGACAGCTAAGCTGAGACCTGAAAGATCTGAGGCATTAGCTGGGCAAAGTGTGCCAAGCACAGTGATCAGTTTGTACAAATGCCCAGAAGCAAGAGAGCGTTCACTCGTTCAGACATTCATTCATTCATTTACTTGTTCACGCATCCACTCATTCAACAAATACTTTTCCAGCACCTACTATGTGCCAGGCACCATTCTAGGCGCTGGCGTTGGCTACAGCAGTGAACCAGGCCAATAGTGTCCCTACCCCAAGGCACTTACATGCTAGTGGGACAGGGCCATTCAGGTCATTCAGAGAAATCGTAGGGCAGAAGGAGACATGTGGGAGGCACAGTGGCCTCTCCTCTGCTCAGAGTACTCGGGCCCCATTCTCCACCTTCTCCTGCCAAGCCTGGCAACAAGCCGCCACGCCTTCCTGCACCGATCAGCTGTGGGGAGGTCACCAGTCCATGGTGGGAGCCTCTGCCAATGTATGAATAGCTCGGTCGAAGGCCTGAGGAGCAGTTGTGCTAATTACAATGATGAATGGATTTAATTTACTTAGTAAGAGTAATGTGCTGTCATTCTGTTGTCAGAACCTAGCCCAAGTGTCCACTCACTCTCTTCTCCCCCTACAGGTGCCCACCCAGATTCTGGCGGCCTTCCCCCTGGTGGCCCAGCATCCCTTGAGCCCAGGCACCTGCCTGGCCATCACCACGCCTGTTTGGGGCCTGTCTGCTGCCCCCTGGGTGCTGAGGGGAGGAACGGTCTTATCCATCCCACTGTAGAGAGCTGAGGCCGGTCCCCCACCAACTAAACATTTAAAAGGAATGCTCATTTCAGCAGGAGAGGTAAATTCTGGGAAGGAGAAATTCAGCCAGTTGGGGAGGTGGCCCTCCCATCCCCCCAAGTCACCTCTGCACAGGCCAGAGAGAGCCCCCTGATCTCTAGTTGTCCCCACCCCATCTCCCTCTGTCTCATCCCCATGCAGCCCTCACCCTGGCCGACACCGTTTTACCTGGTTCCCTGATTCTTGACCATCTCTCTGCTCCAGAGCATGAGCATCTGTGACGACAGGGACACTGTCAGGTGCTCCGTGTGTCAAATCCCCAAATGCACACGAGAGCCTCGCTCCCGCACCCCATGCGCCTCAGTCCTTGCAACACAACAGGATGACTGGGGCTTCTCCAAATCTGTGTGTCTGTGCGCCTCAGTCCTTGCAACAGGATGACTGGGGCTTCTCCAAATCTGTGTGTCTCCCTGCTCCACTCCCCTCCCAGGTGAGGGCTGTGGGTGACAGGTAGCCCCGTGTCTTCATTCTGTCACCTGAGACATGCAAGGTCATGCAGCACAGAGGTGGAACAGAGGTCACACACCATGATCGGAACCCAGGGTCTGTGGGAGCAGGACGTCCAGCCCAGAGTGGCCTGCTCACGTGCAGCCAGAGAAGCCCAGGTCTCCATTTCTAGTGGGGGCTCAAGCCTCAACCGGACCCTCCTTTGACTGCTATCATTGTTCTGGTGACCCCAGGGAGGGGCTAAACTTTCCTTATGATTGACAGTCTCCTGCTGTCTAACCTGACTCTCTCCGGTTGCAGCCAATACTGCTCGCCATCAGTGTAGTTGGTGGGGGACTGGCTTCCACCTTCCAGGCCAAGCCTGAGACCCCTAGGACCGCCAGGCACTGTGACCGCCTTGCTGCCCGAGCCTGGCCTCGCCTTGGGTCACAGCAATAGTCTAGTCCCTCCCCTCCCGTCTCCCAGGGTGGCTGAGACAAGCTTGCTCAGTGAATGGTCACGGTTGGTCGGGGAGAACAGGGTGGTGTTTGTTTTGTTTGTTCATTGCCACGCTTGCCCGAGTAGGCAGCTGACAGGCAGCTCGCCCAAGGGAGCCCTTCCCTCCCCCAGGCCGAGCATGGCTGAGGCTAGGAGCAGAGCAGGGGTTTCTGGGATAGGGCTCTGTCTCCATTCATTCTCCCTGCGGGGCTGAGAGACGTCACCTGTCAACCTTCAGCCTAATTGGAACAGGACAAAGGCAGCAGGGCAGCAGGAGGGACGGCAGCCAGACTCAAAGGAAAGAGAGTCCGAAGCACCGAGATGTCACCCAGCGGGACAGCCCGGCCTGGCCGCTAGCTGTCACATCTTGCTTGGCCTCAGTTTCTCCATCTGAATGAGCTGAAAGCGAAGGCCTGTTCCGGTCTGGGATTCGACATCTATGATTCCTGCCCCAAGACACGGCCAGGAATGGAGCAGGGTGGGCCCCTGGCCCCTCGTGGGATGCCCAGCGTTTGCCAGAGGTGCTGGCACCAGGCAGGCCCCTAATGACCAGCTTCCTGCAGATATGAGAACTGCCGGGCCCCAGCAGGCAAGAGGCCAGATTGATAATCGACTCCCACAGCGGGGGAGCTGGCCCGGCCTCATCGGTATGCAGTGGCCGTGCCGAGTGCTTAAGAAAAACTTATTAATTTCCCCTCCACAAAGACTGAGAGTTCGACAGTAATCATAGTATCAAGTCATAATAAAAAAAATCTCTCCGTTGAAAAAGCGGTTGGGGCTCTGGAGAGTTCAACAGGAAAAGATTGTATTAAGATAAAGGAGATTATAGCCGAGCGGACGTTAAAGGTTGTCATTGTCTGGGAAATCACATCAGGGAGGCCCGGGGACTGCTGTATCCTAGCAAGGGAGTGAGGTCCCCGTTCCTGACCTGGCGACACCCTGGCCAGCCCGCCTCTCGCCTGCCTCTCGCCCGTCTCCCTCCGGCCTCCCGCCTGCCCGCCAAGGCTCAAGAATCGGATGTCTGTTTGATCCTAATGGCCTGAGGACCCGCATTAGGGGCAGAGGGTGGGACAGTCTATAGCAGTGGTTCTCAACCTTGGCTGCACATTAGAACCACCTGGGAATCTTTTTAAAATCCTGATTTCTGGGCCTCATCCTCTGGAAATTCTGTTCCTTTGTTATTAATGTTGTGGCCCCACCCCATAACAAAGAAACAGAATTTCCGGAGGATGAGGCCCAGAAATCAGGATTTTAAAAAGATTCCCAGGTGATTCTAATGTGCGGCCAAGGTTGAGAACGACTGGTCTATAGATACTGTAAGACAGAGATCTCTGTCCCAGGCACTCTGGCAGGCCCCTGATGTGGGGACTTTGGAACATTTGCCCAGCAGTGGAGGGGCCTGGGGGGAATCCTGGTGGAAAGTCCCAGAGAATTCCAGTGAGGAGGAAGCAGGATGAGGCCACGCAGGCTCAGATGCTGGGTGGCCATTGCCCGCCTTGGGGCTGTCACCAAGTGGTGGTTGGCTGGGTGGGGTGCAGGGCAGAGCTGGTGTGGGGTCCCTTCTCTTTGCCATCTGCACTTGGGCCAAATGAGAGGTTGCATAGACTCTAAAGCTGCAGTCAGAGCTAAACGTTACACTGGACTCAGGACGAGACCTTTCCAGGTTTAATGGTTGGGAGGCCGCCTGGAAGAGTGGTGCAATGATGGGTCTCCCCTGTCATTATTGAGGGGCCCATATAATGTGGAGCTTAAGAGGGCAGACTCCTTGGCTTTGAGTCCTGGCTCTGCTATGTATTAGCTGTTTGTCCTTGGATAAGTTACTTAACCTCTCTGTGCACCAACTTTCTTTTATTTTTTTAAAATATATTTTATTGATTTTTTTTTTTACAGAGAGGAAGGGAGAAGGATAGAGAGTTAGAAACATCGATGAGAGAGAAACATCGATCAGCTGCCTCCTGCACACCCCCTACTGGGGATGTGCCCGCAACCCAGGTACATGCCCTTGACCGGAATCGAACCTGGGATCCTTCAGTCCATAGGCCGACGCTCTATCCACTGAGCCAAACCGGTTAGGGCTGCACCAACTTTCTTATCTATAGAACGGAGGTCATAGTATCTACCTCATAGCATTGTGATGAGGCTTAGATGATTATCTATATATATAAAAGCCAAGCGATCAGGGGTGGGGGCCGGCGGCCAACCTCCTGCATCCCCTCCCCCCGGCCAGCCCGGCCCCAATCGGCCCCAATCGGGGTGTGCCGGCTGGACCCCACCCACGCACGAATTCGTGTACCAGGCCTCTAGTTGTACATGAGGAGCTATAAATACAAATCTGCTCTGACTCCTCACTGTCCTTGCCAAAGGTCACACAGCCGATAGGTGGCTAAGCCACATCCTGGGACCACCTCCCGCCCATCACCTTTGTTCCTCAAGCAGAATGGCGGCCAAGGGCGTGGGCTTTGGAGCCCACAATGCCCAGGGCTTCAGCTTGAGTAAGTGACCTGACTTCTCACTCCCAGCTCCCTCTCCCATAAGAGGAGAAGTCACTCGCCCTGGGGAAGCTCTGATACTGTGAGAAACTAACTCAGAAAGGGGAGCCAAGGCAGGCAGCCTCCCCTGCCATCTCTGCCCGTGGACGGCAAGCCCAGCAGGGCGGGGCTCCTCCCCTGGCCCTCCAGGTGGCCCCTGGCCCTCTGTGGCTGTGAGCCTTGGGCACTGGGGGCTGCTCTGGAGTGGCCCTGGTGTTCGAGGCTGAGCAGAGAAGGCCAGGCGCGCTCAGTGGAATGGGGTTGTGGGGAGATTAATGTGAGGCTGGGTGAAGTAGCTCAGGCAAGTCATTTTCCCAGTTAATATGCGCATTTGAGGAATGATTGGAGAGTGTGAAAACGTTTAAAAGGAATGCTAATTTCAGCGGGAGAGATAAATTCTGGGAAGGAGAAATTACAGAGGAGGACGAGCCAGGGTGGGGGTGGGATGGAGGGGCCAGGCAGCTCTGCTCAGAAGGCAGCCCCATGGGGAGGTTCTCTGGGACCCTTTGTTGGGGTCTTTGTCTGCATTATTGAGAGTAGGGCATGGGGGAGGATGCAGCTCAGAGGGGCAAAGTTAGGGCGAGAGCTGGGAAGGCTTCGTGGAGGAGGCATTGCTTGAACTGAGCCTTGAGAGATGGGCGAGGAGGAGGGAGTGGGACCTTATGGACATTGGACTTTTCACCCGGGAGATCCAGGTGGGATGGGGCGGCCCACACAGGAGGTGAGACTCAAGCTTCCTCAGGCCTCTGTGCAGGAGGAGGCCTAGGAGAGGAGCCTCTGGATGGGAAGTGTGGGTTCTCTGCTCCCACCTGCTGCCATGTCACACACACACCCCCAGCCTCGATAGTGGGACTGGAGGCCCACTTGGTATTCACCCCTCCCCACAGTCCTGCCCTCCTCACAGCGCTGGCCGTTCCCTCTACAATCTCATTTGCACCACTAGAGAGTGTGTCACCCAGAATCTTCCAGGCGCCCTGAGTTCCAAGACCCCAGCCCATCCCACACTTGTCCAGCTGAAAAGTGGGGGCTGCCCATCCCCCAGCTTGCCTGTTCCTCCGGCTCCACCAGAGACCTGAGCGCCAGGAGTTGGTGCCCGCAAAGCCAGCTGGGATGAAGGGGCTTCCCAAGTGCCCGGTGCGGTTATTAATACCGTCTCCAGGCTCCGAAGGCCTCTTTAATTTCTCTGCTTCAACCACTCTGGAACCCGTAGCACTTGCCCCTTAGCCTGTGGTTATTCCACTCCCTTAATGGCCGTTTGCGGAGGGACCTTATGAAAGCTTTCCCCAGCCTGAGTAAATCACGTCCTCTGGCCATCCTGGCCTGCAGTTTTATTACCTTCTTACGAGAAGTCAGAGGGACAGAGGGAGGTCTGTGTTTTATCTCGGTGTCTGTCCCTTCCAGTCCTAGCACGGCCCTTACCTGGGGGTGTCCTCATGGAGGGGACCCTGAGATCAAGAATGGTTGGGGTGTCCCCGCCCCGTGCTCCTCCCTCCTGCCTTCTCATCCAATGCTTCTGGGAGGGTGCGGGGACTTTCTCCCCACCCGGAAGGTCAAGGGCCGTGCCTTCCTGCGACTATCCCTATTAGGTTTTACGCCGCTGCAAGGAGAAACCGTGAGTCCAAACAGAGACCAGATTAAACAGGCTTTATTGGGAGCACACGGGCGGGTTAACCAGCTCGGGGAGGGGAGCAGGAGAAGCTGCGCCAAACTGGGGCAGGGGCAAGTTTTTATGCTTTTCTGAGGCAACTGTTGCTGGCAGAAACTGGTGGCAGTTGGGGTTTTCCGGGGTCAGGTGACACCTGCGGTTTGTCCCAAGGTTTGGCCATTTCTGGGAGCCGTTTGTCAGGCAGGGACTTTCCACCGGGGTGGGGCGGTTTCTAGACGTCAGTGTGGAGAGGTCAGCTTCTCACCGGCCCAAGAGAGGGAGGGGGTCTTTTCGCCCCCAGGGCAGGGTGCCAGCGAATACCGGACATTCCGGACTCTCTATGATGGGATTAGAGGGCGACGTGATCATCCGGCTACTTCCTGCTGGTTAGGGGCGTTGGGGGGAATAGAGAGGCTCCGAATGTTCCGCGCCACTAGGCAGATGCCGCGGGGGGAGGGGGGGGGAGAAGAAAATAAAAAAACAGGTTAGACAGCATTTCTGCATGTATGTGTAGTCTGGGGTTGTTTACTTGCAGACATGGGTGTTTCAGCATAAGGGCCGGTTGAGAGAGCCTCCGGGTTGAGGGCTAGGTACAGTTCTCCAACCTTCGCATTCGTGAGGGCTTGTATTCTGTTTTGGAGGAAGCTAGTAAGACATTTTATGAGACATGGGCCAAAGAGGAGGATTAGGAGTAGGGATGTTAGTGGCCCCAGGAGAGGGAGGAGCCAGGGAGCTAGGGAGCCGAAGAATGCCATCCCCCCAGTCGCCTCCCTCTGCCTCTGACTTATTCTGTCCCTTAGTGTTTTTATATGGTCTTTTATTATTCCTGATTCATTGACAAAATAACAGCATTCTTCCCCGAGGAAAATACATGTACCTCCCTTCTCAGCGGTGAGGAGATCAAGGGCCCTGCGGTTCTGCAGAGCCACAGCTGCCAGCGAGTCTATCTGCCTTTGTAAGGATTCAATGGAGTCACTTATGAGAGCCATATCTTCAGAGAATTCTGTGGAGAGCTTGTGATAGAAGTGTACTGAGGAAGAAATCCCTCCGACCCCGGTTCCCACGACTGTTAGGACCCCTGTCCCCACAAGAAGGGGAACAAGAGCTGCTCTCTCCCGCCTGGAATGAGGGAAGACCGGGGCGAGAGATGATTCCAGCTCGCCTTCAGTTCTAACAGAGAGATTTGGTGTCAGGAAGACATAGAGACAGGGGGCTTGTTCAAGGTTCTCGGGGACACATGTATAGGCCGTCGTTCCGCAGAGGATGAAGATCCCCGGGGGAGGGCAAAAAGTTGCAGGGGGAAGCGAGGTGTTTGAGGTGCACGGTATGGTTGTCAATTCCTGGGTATGGTTGACGAGGCAAGTGAGAGAACATTTTGTATAGCAGGTAGAACAGGACGAGGATTTATGAAAGTTTTGACAAAAAGGATAATGCCTCCCGGGTCGCGCCCCTGACCGTCGATCCTGATTCCTGCCGGCTGAGCCTGGTTCCAGCGGGGGTTACCTGGGTCTTTAATAGTAAAGCTGACAGGGTTACAATTGTCTGTATTACAGCCTGGGGGTGCTCTAAGATTGACTAGCGGGCTAGCCAGGGACCCAGAATGGTAGTGGGGGCATTGCCAGTAGGGGCAATAAAATTCCCCTACGTTGTCACAGTCCCCTCGCTGCCTATATTTCATGCAGAGATACTTGTGATCAGTGGCATATGTCTGGAACCACCCTCCACAGCTCGACCACCCTGGTGCCATAGCAGCGCAGGCATCAAAATATAGGGTGACTTGTGATGATTTACCATCCCAGGTGGTCGAGTTGATAACCCCTTCATCCCCCCAGGTTCGTTTTACCTGAAAGGACCAGAAGCCCTTCGGGGTGTTATGGCCGGGGGCTCCGGGAAGGTGGAGAAGCAGGATTGCGAGTGAAGTGCAGGGTAAGAGGCCCTGTAGGCGTGGCCCTCCATCCTGTTGGGGGGCCATTGTGGGGAGAGGGGGCCGAGCTGGGTTTCTTGAGGCGGGAACGGTGAATCCAGGAGGTGATGCCGAGAACTTTAACTGCCGAAGGTGTGGTTAAGATGACAGTGTATGGGCCTTCCCACCGGGGAGTTAGCGGTTTGGGGGAGAGAGATTTGATTAGTACCTGGTCTCCCGGGGCGAGGGAGATCGGGGCCTGATCTCCCGGGGTAGGTTCGGGGAGAGCAGAGTTGGCGTGTTCCCTAAGGAGGTCTCTTAGTAGAGAGAGACAGGGAAGATAGGAGGCCAGTGGAGGTGTAGATGGAGGCGGGGGTGAGGAGAGCAGGAAGGGGCGTCCATACAAGAGCTCAAAGGGGCTGAGGTGTGAGGGTCCCCTTGGGGAGGCTCTTAGTCTGGCTAGAGCCAGTGGGAGGAGCTCGGGCCACGAGAGGCGAAGCTCGAGGCTAAGTTTAGTTAACTGTTCCTTTATTAGGCCATTAGCCCTTTCTACCTTTCCCGATGACTGAGGGTGGTAGGCAGAGTGAAGTTTCCAGGATATTCCCAGAGAGGAAGAAACGGCCTCCGTGACCTTCGAGATGAAAGCAGGTCCGTTATCCGACTGGAGGGACGTAGGGAGACCAAAACGAGGAATGATGTCCCTGATGAGGTGGCTGGACACTACTTCCGCTGTCTCTGAAGGCCTCAATCCATCCTGAAAAAGTATCAACCATGGTCAGGAGGTATTTTAGAGTTTTGTGTCTAGGCATGTGTGTGAAGTCAACCTGCCAGTCCTGTCCGGGCAGGTGCCCTCGCATTTGGTGAAGCGTCCGCCGGACGTGGCAGGCTCCCGGGCTGTTGGCGCGGGAGCAGACCGAGCAGGAGGCGTGGACCTCATCGATGGTACTTCGTAGCCCCGAGGGGTGAAAAATAGGGGAGAGAAAACGGTGAAGGGCCGCCGGACCGATGTGGAGGGAGTTGTGGATATCTGAAATTATTTGGTGTTTTTGCGACCCCGGGAGGACTAAGAGCCCGTTACGAAACGCCCCGCCGTCCCTGACCTGGATGTCAGGGGAGTCATGATGGGTATTAAGCTCGCTTTTAGAATATTGGGGTTTGTATGTGCGAGAGAGAAAGCAGACATGCTGAACGGGTTGGGGAGAGGCTGTCGTTGTAAATGACCTGGCAGCGCGATCGGCCATGGCATTTCCTAAGGCTACCGGGGTATTAGGCGGCTGGTGGCCTCTGCAGTGGATGATGGCTATTTTGGAAGGCAATTGGATGGCCTCCAGAAGTTTGGCAATTAACTGGCCGTTTAAAACTGGGGTGCCTTTGGTGGTTAGGAATCCCCTTTCCTTCCATATCATACAGTGGGAATGGGCTATGAGAAAGGAATATTTGGAATCTGTGTAGATGTTGACTTCCTTTCCTTTGGCCCATGTCAGAGCTCTGGTCAGAGCTACCAACTCTGCTTGCTGGGAGGTAGTTCCTGGAGGGAGAGGTCCTGCCTCTAAGACAGTTTTGTCACAGACTATGGCATAGGCCGCCCGCCTGATCCCGGAGGGGTCTATAGTTGAGCTGCCATCAACAAATAGGGTGTGCTGTGGATTTGGTAAGGGGTGATCTGTGAGGTCAGCCCTGGGGGAGCGACAGGCCTCGAGGACTTCTGGGCACGAATGAAAAGGTCCCTCTTTCCCTGGAGTAGGGAGGAGGGTAGCAGGGTTAAGAGCAGGACAACTAGCAAGAGTAATGGTTGGGTTTTCTAAGAAAAGGAGATGGAAGAGTTGGACCCGAGAGGGTCCAAGGTGTGCCAAGGCCTGGTGTGATAGGAGATCTGAGAGGCGATGTGGAGAGAAGACTTTTAGGGGTTGGTGCAAGTTAATTTTTAGAGCCTCAGTGGCCAGCTCGGCGGCCGCAGCCAGGGCACGGAGGCATGGTTGCCATCCTCTGACCGTGGGGTCGATCTGCTTGGAAAGGTAGGCTATTGGAACCAGGGTCTTTCCCACCGGTTGGGCCAGGACTCCTACCGCCAGATGTTGCCTTTCATCAGTGTATAAGTAAAAAGGGCGGTTAGGGTTAGGTAGTGCCAGAGCCGGGGCCTCAATGAGGGTTTTTAGGAGTTTATTGAAGGCCCTTTTTACTTCCTCCGGAGAGGTAAGTGGGCCTACTGGTGTCTCTTTGGCTGCTTGGTACAGCGGTTTGGCTAAGAGGGCGAAGTTAGGGATCCATTGTCTGAAGAACCCCGCCAGGCCAAGGAAGGACTGTATTTCTGCGGCCGTAGTGGGCGGGAGAAGCCCCTTGAGGGCCTGGATTCTGTCTGGAGTAATGGCCCGCTGGGTGGGAGTGATTGACAGTCCCAGGTACGTGACCGAGGGGGAAGCAATTTGGGCCTTTTTAATGGAGACCCGGTACCCTTTAATTGTCTAAGTCTGTGAGAACATTGAAGTCAAAGGTGCCAGTGGGGGCCAGCGGGACTGGTTATCTAGAGGATATTGAGGCCATTGTTGTTGCGAGAGAGAAATGAAGCGTTTGGCCTTGAGTGTCTGAGTGTACCCCAATTTGGAAAAATTTTTAAGGAGACACCCTAGAGGTGTCTTAGGATCCGGCCTGGACTCTGAGGCCCCCGTCTGGAGTATGGCCCGCTGGGTGGGAGTAATTGACAGTCCCAGGTACGTGACCGAGGGGGAAGCAATTTGGGCCTTTTTAATGGAGACCCGGTACCCTTTAATTGTCTAAGTCTGTGAGAACATTGAAGTCAAAGGTGCCAGTGGGGGGCCAGCGGGACTGGTTATCTAGAGGATATTGAGGCCATTGTTGTTGCGAGAGAGAAATGAAGCGTTTGGCCTTGAGTGTCTGAGTGTACCCCAATTTGGAAAAATTTTTAAGGAGACACCCTAGAGGTGTCTTAGGATCCGGCCTGGACTCTGAGGCCCCCATAGTTGAGGGGTTTCCCGCTCCCCGAGATTAGGGACAAAGCACCAAGGGAGGCGTCCCACCGATTGGTACAGAGTCCCGGTTCTGGGTTGGGGTCTGAAGAGGACCAAGGACGTCTCCTTTGTCCTCAAAGAGACCGGACAGTAGCCCTCTGAGGGCGGAGGAGTTCTCTCGGCACGGCCGTGACTAGGACGAGAGGCTCCGGACGGATCTCGGAGAGCAGGAAAGGAAGGGGGAAAGGTTTCCCGTGCAACTTACTGGAGACGGAGTCCGAGGGAAGTCCAGGCCGAGGTCCGGGGCGGCAAACCGGGGAAGTGAGCCGGACCCGGCACCTCAGAGTCTGGGAGTTACCCCGGCGAGCTGCCGCTGCCCACAGCTTCCCAGGTCGTAAGAGGAGACCGGGGCGAGGATCGTCCCAGTCCGAGACCCACTCCCGGTTTCGGCACCAAATCTTAGGTTTTACGCCGCCGCAAGGAAAAACCGTGAGTCCAAACAGAGACCAGATTAAACAGGCTTTATTGGGAGCACACGGGCGGGTTCAGCAGCTCGGGGAGGGGAGCAGGAGAAGCCGGGCCAGACTGGGGCAGGGGCAAGTTTTTACGCTTTTCTGAGGCAACTGTTGCTGGCAGAAACTGGTGGCAGTTGGGGTTTTCCCGGGTCAGGTGACACCTGCGGTTTGTCCCGAGGTTTGTCCATTTCCGGGAGCCTTTTGTCAGGCAGGGACTTTCCACTGGGGTGGGGCGGTTTCTAGACGTCAGTGTGGAGAGGTCAGCTTCTCACCGGCCCAAGAGAGGGAGGGGGTCTTTTCGCCCCTGGGGCAGGGTGCCAGCGAATACCGGACAATCCCAGGAAGCCTCTCAGAGGGGTTTCCGGCCCTGGGTGACCAGGGGCGCAGAGGTTTTGTAAATTCCACCTGCAGCCTAGAAAGATGACTCCCCCAAGGGGTGGCTGTGTGAGGGACCCCGCGACTGGGACATCGGAGGAAGGGCCTGGGTGTCCTACTCACGAACGCCAGACCCAGAGTCAGGGGTTGGTCTGTTCCCGAGGCCCCAGAAGAGGTTTCAGGCCTGACCTCTGACCTGTGCCGGGGGCAAAAGCAGGCTTCCCCTTTGGCCGGCTCTGGGCTTGGAGTTGAGGGCCAGTCCTGACGCCCTCACCCTTTCCCCCTCGGCCCCTCCCAATAGTGGCTCTCGGGCACTGGCACTTACCACTGCCACGCTCTGCATTGAGGGCTTTCCACGTGTGGTCTTTCATCCTCACAACCACCTCCTCCTAATTAGTACCTTCCATCGCACCCCCATCCCCACTTCCTGGATCACAGCCATGGCACTAATTGTTGACTCGCCTGTCTTCCCTCTGAGACTGTAAATCCCTCTTGTCGGTGGCACTAATTGTTGACTCGTTGCCTGTCTTCCCTCTGAGACTGTAAATCCCTCTTGTCGCTGCAGCATCCCCAGCACCCACTCTAAGGCCTGGCACATAGTAGGGGCTCGCTACCTATTTGTTGAATCAATGAAGGACTTAATCGAGGCTCAGAGAGTCATTTTCTCGGGGTCACACAGCTTGTATCTGGTGGAGCTGAAGTCACACCCAGGCGGATGGCCTCGTCTGAGCTCCTACCTGCTCTTTCCTGCTCCCTTGTGCTGCTGGGAGGAGCTCGAGTCCCAGGCCCAGCACAGAAGCCAAGAATATCCCCAACCCTGGGGCCTTCACACTCCCCTCTGCAGAATGGGTGGAACGCCTCAGTGGTGCTGGGAGCAGGGTCACATTCGCCCCTGAGCTGGGGCCTGGCCGCCAGGCACCCTCTCTGGTCCGAGGTCTCTCTCCTTGCCTCCAGGGAAGATGTGGCTTCGTGCCCCAGCTGGGAGTGAGAGCCAGCCTGGAGCTGGGGAGGCAGAGACAGAGGAAGACTCGGCCCTCAGATGGGTGGCTATGGAAACAGAGGCCGCGTGCCTCCTTCCTGCGGGAGGAAGCAGGGGAGGCCAAGTACACCCGCCGGTGCGTCAGCGGGGCCTGAAATATATCCTGAACTGACGACTCCCCCACCGTGCACGCTCTGTTCGGTTCCCCATCACCCCCCACCCATACAACCCGAGTTGCTCCCTCCTCTCCACGGACCCTGCCCGCTACTCTCCACCCAGCAGCCAGGGTGATTCTAAAAGAACAACCTGCTTAAAACTCCCAACGGCTTTGATTCCGCCTACAAAAAACTACTCACGTGCTCTCGGAGTCCCGCACCTCCTTCCTTCTCCAACTTCTCACCCCGTGCGCCCTCCTCCCTCCGCCCGCCACACTGGCACTGCTGCCTTTGTACGGCCAGGGCTCAGGGCTCCGCCCCCCCCCACACACACACCTTTGCCCCTGCCCCTCTCTCTGCCTGGCACACCCTCTCCTCGGCTCCAGGCCGCTGCTTCTCATCATTCAGGTCTCAGCACAAGGCCAGCTCCTGGGAGAGCCCTCCTGACCCCTGTGACAGCGGCCCCAGGCACCCTCCATCTGCCTCTTCCTGTTTCATGACCGCGTCGCACTTAACATTGCGAGTCTGCCATCTAAGGTGACCTTGTTGATTTGTAGCTGCTTCATTTCAGGTCTGTCGCCCCCCATCCTCCCAATGTCAGATCCATGAGGGTGGGGACCTTGTCTGTTCACCGCTCTCACCCTGGGGCCTAGACTAGTGCCTCCTAGTAGGTGCTCAATAAGTGTTTGTTGAATGAATAAGTGAACCTTTCACCTGCGGAGGGAGGCTCCCCTGGGGCACCCCTGCTGGGTACTCAGCTCTCCCCTTCCCTAAGGCTGTGATACACCAACATGGGAGGTGGGGGTGGGGAGGGAGGTGGGGGTGGGCCTGGAGTTCCCAGCCAGAGGTGGGCCCCAGCGAGAGAGATGGATACACCTGCAGCGGGCGGCTGCCCCCGGAGGCAGCTCCCTATCCATTATGGCCCCAGCACATGCCAGGAGGTGGTGGGAGGCCTGAGCTGGGCCCCAGCGAGAGAGATGGATACACCTGCAGCGGGCGGCTGCCCCCGGAGGCAGCTCCCTATCCATTATGGCCCCAGCACATGCCAGGAGGTGGTGGGAGGGAGGCGGCTGCAGGGGAGATCCAATCGTCCCTCCCCACAAAGCTGTTCCGGACGCGGATGGGGCAATGGCACCGTATTTTCTAGAAGACAGGAACGTCACTTTTTATTAGAGCTGCTTGTAAATGGGTCTGTGGCTGATCCTGGCCCTCCTCGTGGACGGCTCTCCGCGGAGCGTTCTGCTCCGGCTGGGGGGACCCCACACGCCAGGGGGAGGCAGAGGGATGCCCGCTCCCCAGCTCTGGCCTTGGCGGGCCTGGCCGCCACAGAGGCCACAGCTGAGGGGACAGCAGGGCCCTGGGACTGGGGAGGGTGGACTTGGCCCAGACTCCTCTTGATTCCTGTCCCTGGGGGTGGGACTAGAGGGATAGAAATAAAGCTGAGGTTGTGGGGAGGAGGAGGAGGAGGAGGAGAAGGAGAGACAGGGAGAGTGCCGGCTGCTGGTGGCCCTCGGGGCTGGGGCAGGAAGGCCTGATTCAGACCCCTGCCAGCACCTGGCTGAGCCCCAGCCCTGGAGTGGGCAGCAGGGAGGGGTGGGGTTCGAGAAGCGGCAGAGCTGCTGACAGAAGCAAAGTTGAGCTGTTGTCTCTCCTGACAAGAAAAGAACCCCTGTCACTGTTATTTTTAGGGGAAACATAGCACCCTGTCACTTCCTGCGACATCTTTTGTCCCCAGCAGATAGGCGCTCTCAGTAGCTGCCAAATGGGGAGGGGGGTGCTGCAGACAGCTCCACTCCGACCATACCCGGGGCCCTGCCCCTACCACCCAGGCAGGCCCCCCAAAACCATGACCTCCCTCCCTCGGCGCAGCCTGGAGTTGGCAGGAGGCCCGGGGCCTGCTCATGCGGTCCTGCTCACAGAGAACGCCGTCACAGGTTCCGCACTAGGCCACGCTGCCCCAGCTGTCGGGCCGGCGGTCGGGGGCAGCGTATGCTGTGCCAGAGAAACAGCACTCTGGTTGCACTCGCTCCTGACAGGGCACCTGAGACCCCGCATGTACCTGTGAAATACCTCCGCCCTCAGCTCCTTCTGCCACCTCCTCCACGCCGCCTCCCTCTGCCGGGTGGGGGTGAATGTATCTAGGGGTGTCCTTGCGTGGCCCTAAGCATCATTTTAGCTCTAGGTCCCTCCCATCAGTTATTTCTTCTCGAAGCCCCTTCACTCACTGCCATGCCTCCCCCGCTCCCACCGTGGGCTAATCCTCGTGACCTCACTCGGTGGGAGCTGCCATTATCCCAGTGTCAACCCAGGAAGTGGAAGTTCAGAGATGTGCAGCCACTTGCCTAAGGTCACAGAGCTAAACCCTGGCGGAGCTGTGATTGGGATGGAGGTCTGGGTGGCTCTTGCCTGGGTCCCTGGGGCTCAAGCTGCCCCTTATCTGATTGGGGGGCCCTGTGTGAGCATTTCTAGGTGGCAGAGCCTGGGTACGAGGTGCAGGTAGAGAAGGTGGGTCTAGAACAGTCTGTGGGGTTAGATACTATGAGCTCCCTTGTGACCCGCTAAAAGCCCCACCTCCTAATTCCATCACACTGGGGAATAGGTTCAACATATGACTAGGGGAGGGGGCAGTCAGTCTATAGCTCAAAGTGTACATACAGTGTATTAGTAGTGCCTACATAGTGCATGTACACTGTACATAGTGTATATGTGGTGCATAGAGTATATGACTAGTTATGCATAGTGCTCCATGGTGAGGCTCCCCTCGCCTGGTTTCCAGGGGCAGGCACTGCCATCTCCACACTGGCCCCTAGGGGGCGCACCACCCTCCCTGCCAGAACCGTCAGGGGGGCAGCCACCCACCCACCAGACCCCCTGGAAACAGATGGAAACTTTGCTTTCCATTTAGACTAATTTGTTACTGAAACAATTTGAATCAGCTTCAAAGTATAAATGAGAAGGGATCTCTCCCCTAGTCTCATAAATCAAGGGGATGGAAACCAAGTGAGAAACAAAGAGATCACCTGGAACAGATGGGCTTGCAGCTCAGCTCTGAGCTCCTGGCTCCTGCCCGGGATGGGGGTGTGGGGAGGTGGGCGGTGGCGGGGGGGAAGGGTGGGGAGAGAGGCTATGTGTCCACGGTGCCGGAGGGGGTAGGATTTAGGTCTGGGGCCCTTGTCCTTTCCCCTGGGGATAGTAGACATGCCTTCCCACCGTGGGTTCCGGTGCACTGGCGTGGGGGACATCTCTGTGGTCCGATGGGGTGAAGTTGGAGGAGGGAGTTTCTGGACCCGGCAGAGAAGATGTGAATTTGAGAGTCTGGATGCCAGGCTGTCTGAGGCTGCTCAGTGCATATCTGTTGTGCTGTGTCCTGTGTGTGCACGTGTGTGCATGTGTGTGCAAGCCTGGAATATCAAATCCACTCCGGATAAAAGGGAGCTGCCAGCTGCCTGTTCTGCTGCCCCTACCTAGGGGTGCTGCCTCACCTTTGTCCCCAGCTGCCCAGCTAACAGATGTGGGGGCTCCCCTCCCGCAGCAACTCCTGGCCTGGAGACCCTCCCCTCCCACTTGGCGGGCCACCTGGACCCACTGCCCAGGGCTGGGTCAGGGGCACCTGTGATTAATGGACTTTAGAGATTGAGGGACCAAGGACAGTGCGAGGGTGAGGCCCAGGGGCCACACCAGGAGGGAGGCAAGTAGGGAGAGACACCATGAAGGGGTAGAGAGTGACGGGGGCAGCTAGACAGACGGGAGAGAGGCAGGGAGGCTGACCCAGAGCGGCTCCCAGGGAGTAAGAACACCCGAGAGGAAGGAAGGAAGAGGCCACAGAGCATCAAGCAGGAAAATCTAAGGCAGGGAGGCCGGGTGCAAACGGGAGTGGGCAGGCGTGAAGCTGCAGGGACGGACGCATAAACCAGGGCGAGAGACAGAGGGAGGATGGAGTGGCCCCCGCCTGGGGTGGGTGGGGCAGGTCCTGAGGTCCCTGCCAGGGCTCTGACACGCGGGGAGATGTGCGAATCTGTGACTTCCAGCCAGTTTGCAGAAAAGCAACCCCCCCTAAAAGTCTCTCGCCGTCAGTCATTTTCATTTTGCTTTTGTCTTCAGGATAAAAGGAATCAGAAACTCCCGAGGTGGATGTCTACCAGCTGACTTACCCGCTCACTCCCGCCCTCTTTCTTCACTCTGCTCTGTGTCTCTGTCCCCCAGCCACTGGGCCTGGCCCGGGGCGGTGGCCTCTCTGACCGCCTGCTGGGGTTTCCATCCTGATCTGTGTCCCATCACCTGGAGGGTCGGGGTCTCTGCCTTCCTACCCCTAGCCCCACTCCAGCCCTTCTCTGGTCTGCCTCTCCCCCCTCCCACCCCGTCCTGGCTTGGCCCCACGGATGGCTGCTCCTGATCCCCGCTTCCTCCCGCTGTCTCCCCGGCTCAGCCCGCAGATTGACAGGGCCCATAAATCACCCTGGCAAGGCCGGCCTCAGAGGAGCGAGGGGCAGACTGCTGATGCAGCGCCAGCCGCGGGAGCCAGGGTTCTCGGGTTGGCGTGGACCCCTGGGACCCAGAGCCCGTGGCTCCACTCTCCCTTCCCAGTTCAACGAAGCGTCTTGGATACGTTGCCTGTGTCGGAAGCTCCGGAGCCGGCCTTGCCCAGCTCCCTGGAAGGCGGGGACCAGAAGAAATAGGTCTTTCTAGTAGGAAAGCAAGGGGGGTTTAGGTTAGACGGGAAGAAGAACATACTGTGGTGAGGAACATCATTGGAAAGGGGAGACTTGGGAAATGGTGAGATCCTTTGGCAAGGAGTTTATAAAGTTGGGGGAGAGATCCTGATGGTTTAGACACAGTGCTGCCTGGAGAGAGGGAATGACTAAATGATTCCCTCAACACAGACGCCTTTGCTTTGTTTGCGGGGACACTGGGGCCAGAAGACCTTGATTTCAGGCCCTGGGAGGCCATGGAGCCAAGAAGCTACCAGTGGGGGCGTGGGACACATGCAGCCTGGCATCAGACCCTGGCTCCTTTCTGACCCACTGTGTGCTCTTGAACAAGACTCAGCCTGGCTGGTCTTGACCTGTGTCAGGGGGCTGTCCTGCCTCACAGAGCTGCTGCCAGGCTGAAGGGACAGTGCATGGAACGGGCTCTGCGCACGGCTTGGCACTGAGTACCCTCCAGAGAGCACAGCCATTGTTATTGGGCAAGTCACTCAACACGTCTGAGCCCCGGCTTCCTCATCCATAAAGTCGGATGCCCAGCCGCCATTCACCCATTCAGCACACATCCCGTGGGTCCCTACTTTGGGCCAGGCCCTGTTCTAGGTTCTGGAGATAAAGGAATTCACACAGCAGACAGCACTCTTAACCGCATGGAGCTAGGGATCGGGGAAGCGGGGGTGACAGACAAGAGACAAAGAGACAAATATATGTCCTATGAGAAAATGAGACAAAGTAAGAGTAATAGAGAGTGATGGGGTAGGAGAGGCTATTTTATATAAGGTGGTGGGTCAGGGCCGGCCACTCTGATAGGCTAACATCTGAAACAAAGACCTGCAGGAAGTGGGAGAATAAGCCACAAAGATATCTGGGGTTGGGGTGGGGGCACAGGGACGGGGGACGACGACACAGGCACGGGAATAGTAAGTGCAAAGGTCCTGGGGCAGGAGTGTGTTTGTTGAGTTTGAGGAACAGCAAGGAGGTGAGTGTGGTAGGACTGGAGCGGAGGAGGGGAGAGTAGTAGGAGAGGCCATTGAGGAGGACACATTGCCAGCTGTAAGCACTTTATCTGTTGCCCTGAGGAAATGAGGTGCTCTTGCAGAGTTCTGGTGGTGGGGTTCCCCTGTACCAGGAGGCCCTGGGCTCTAACATCCTGGGGGAACTGAACTTCCTGCTGCTCCCCTCAGTGCAGGACCCAGAGAGCAGCAAGTCTAAGGCTCTATCCCCTGCTTACCATGGTCTGTAGAATGTATGGCTTAAAAATATATATATATATATTATTGATTTTTTACAGAGAGGAACGGAGAGGGATAGAGAGTCAGAAACATCGATGAGAGAGAAACATCGATCAGCTGCCTCCTGCCCACTCCCTACTAGGGATTTGCCTGCAACCAAGGTACATGCCCTTGACCGGAATCAAACCTGGGACCTTCAGTCTGCCGGCCGACGCTCTATCCACTGAGCCAAACCTGTTTGGGCGAATGTATGGCTTTTTTAATAATAATTTCCCAAAACCCAAATCCTCTGTCGCCATAAGAGGAGGGAGGACTTGAATGCATTCAACCTTGTCCCAACTGACAGCTTCCTCTTCAATTTGTAAATGTGGCTCCGGAAGGCCCTGTGCTCGCTGGAGGTCATATAGGCCATATGGTGCGGAAGAAAGAGGTTTCGTGGGCCATTGATTTATGCTCAGCTTTGTAAACGCGTATCTTTCAAAATTACACACATGCGTGCACACAGAGAACCTCCAAGCTCAGAGTGACACCGTGACAGGGTCCTTCCCCGAAAGGCCATCCATCGGTAAAAGTGTCAGACAATCCGGAAAAGTGAACAAATGGCCCGAGCTCCACCGCCTCCCAGGCTGCAGCCGCGGCAGACATCCCTAATCCATCACAGGGCGCCTTCCCGCTGAGCTCAGAGCCGCCTCAGAATTCTGGAAAGCCCGGCACGGGCTTGGTTCACAAAAGGAAACATTTGCCAGAAGCAGAGGCAGGCTGTCTGTCCTGGGCGGTGGGGGGCAGCACGGGGCCCCATTTCTTGAACATGTGGCAGCTTTCTCTGCCTGGTTTATACACTGACTGCAATTCTAGTCCGAGAGACAGAATTAGGGCAGCCATGAGACAGAGGCGCTGCCCTGAGAGCTGGCTTTCCAGCCACTGGTGTCCTGGCCTCCCCGAAGGTGTCGGAGTGACTGGGGCTGTTTTAATTTCTCACAGGATTTGTTCCAGCTGCCAGACATGGATCAGGCTTGAGACTGGTGGACCCAGACGCGGGTATCTGCTGTGTAATGAGCTGGAGATGGAAGTGGCTGCTGAAAGCTAGTCCCTGGCCTGGCTCAGGTGCGTGGATTAGACGGGGAACCAGGAGAGCTGCTTCACCAAGCACAGTCCCAGCGGCAGTGAGCGGTGGTGATCCGACAGGGGAACAGGGAGTGAGGGAAATGGTGACCAGCCTTTGGCCAGACCCTGGGCTCTGCTGCAGGCTCCCCAACCCCTAAGGTCTTTTCATATGGGGTTCATTTTACCATGGGCTCCTGGAGGTCCCGAGGCCTTGTTTCTGGGGCTTGTTGAGAGCAACAAGTCAGGTGGAATAACTGAGTGGAGACAGAAGTCCTGGTTCAAATCCTCGCCCTCCACCACTTGTCTCAGTCTCTTCATCTGCAAAATGGGCTTCATATTTTTATGAGAAGGGATGTGACAACCCCAGCCTTTCCTGCCATGTCACATTCTGCAGTGGAGTGTTTGGCAAGTGCTAAACCTGGCGTTTGACCTTTAACTGAGGGTTTCCAGTCTCTCTCTCTCTCTCTCTCTCTCTCTCTCAATTGGATCTGAATTCAGGTGGGGAGCTGATAGTGCTCACCTCAAGCTCAGGATAGAAAAAGTGGTGGTATCCTATATAATAAAAGGCTAATATGCAAATTGTCCCCTCGACCGGGAGTTCGACCAGGGGGCAGGGCTGGGTGGCCAACTGCTCATGGCCCCTCCCCCTGGCCGGCCCGGCCCCCAATTGCCCACCCCGATTGGGGTGGGCCGGCCAAACCCCACCCATGCACGAATTGGTGCACCGGGCCTCTAGTATTCTATAGAGATCTATGTCTATATCCCCCGTCTCACCTATATATCTCTATCTCTATATCTCTAACTATATCATCTATATCTATCATCTATATCCATATCTAATCTATATCCTCTATCATCTCTATATCTATCCCTCTATATCATCTATATCTATCATCTATATCCACATCTAATCTATATCCTCTAGCACTCTCTCCATCTCTAGCGTCCACACCATCTATATACCTTGGGACTCAGCACGATCAGTGCTCAGCCTCATTTCATTTGATGGTTCCTTCCCTTCCCTTCTGGGCTCTTCCTCTGGTGCCTTTGTGGGGAAGGGTCAGGGAGGGCCTGAGGGCACCCCCCCGCCTTCCTGGGAGAAGGGAGCCACTTGTGAGAGCAGACACAGGCAGTGGCTCCTGGCAGCTCCCGGCTCCTCAGCTGCGACTTGGGAGAGTCACTCACTCTCTGTGCGGCTCCTGCCACCCACAGCAATGGGTGACCTCGGGACGCCAGCAAGCTGGGCCTGGGCTCGGGGCTCCGAGGGGTGGGTGGGGGGACACAGTCTTCCAGGAAGGCCGGGAATCAGGGCTAAGTCCAGTCACTGTCCCAGCCTTCACCCGTCAGCGGTATCTCCGGAGGACTCTGTGCGGGGCATGCTGCTGGCCGCCGGGCGCCCACTGTTACGACACCGTCAAGAATAAAAACCGTGAGAACGCGGTCGGCCCACAGGTCCTCACAGACACCTTTGGGCTACATGCATTTCAGATTCTGAAATGTTTCCAGATTTTAGAAATGTCATTTTTTTTATATGTTATGGAACATGCCAACACATTCATATTTCTGTAGCAGAATACGTATGAACAGTTCCAGCAAATGAGATAAATAAAGACCATGAGTAGCTCCAAGGTCATTTTAGTTCGAGTTTTACTGCCAAATAAGTTCTCACAAGCTTTTTGGTTCTCATAGCTTTGGGGGTGTTGGGGTTGTGGAGAAGGGATGAGGGGCTGTCCGCTTGCTGAGCTGCGCGCAGGCACTGGGCCAAGCACTTTTACTGGATTCATATATTAAATCCTCGGACAGCCCTGTGAGGTTGGTTCTATTTTTATTATTCCAACTTGACGAGAAGACGTCCAGGCACAGAGAGGTTCAATCACTTGGCTAAGGACACACAGCTGTGCGTGGCAGAGCTTGGACTCTAAGGAAGGTCTGTTGGGTGCCAAAGCCCGCTATTGTCACCTAGTCTACAATCTAATGTGTGTGGTGGGGGAGGGGGACATGAGCAAAGAGATCATTACAACATGACGAAGTAAGTTCCGGAACAGGGCGTCCAGGTCCTCACCCAGCTTAGGGGGCTGGAGAAGATGACCCCGAGGAGGTGGCACGCAGCTCAGTAAGCAGACAGCCCCTCATCCCTTCTCCACAACCCCAACATCCACTGGGGGGTGACTAGGCACTAGCCAGGCATTGGCGGGGAAGGGAAAAGAATTTCAAGCAAAGGAAACAGCATAAGTAGCCGAGGATGCACAGTCCTTGGGGAGAGAGGGAATTAAAAGGCAGAGAAGAGAAAGGAGCGGCAGCCTGGAAAGCGAAGCAGGAGCCCGAGAGGCAAGGAAGGGAGCCTCCCAGAGCCTGGGGGATGACGCTGTTTCCATCTGGCTCATCCTCCCCTGCGCCCCCCACCCCCACCCCACCCCTGGAACCCCATGATGGGAGGGGGTCAGCTTCCCACGCTCTGGACCAGGCAGAGAGGAAGCTCAGGAACAGGACCACTTCTCCCACACACAGCCCCGAGTCTACAGCACGAGCCCCTCCGAGGGCCAGGTGGGCAGTGGGCGCAGCAGGCACGCCCGGGCGAGGCAGGGGTGAGGAGTGGATCAGACCTTGGCATGTCAGGACTCCCTCATGGCCAGGGCCACCTCCTCTCTCCCCAACCAGCTGGGCGCTTGGCTCCAGCCATTACCAGGCGGCCACCCCCCTGGGTGCTGAGGATGCACAGGCTGCCTCTCTGTCCCGGAGACGAGGCCCCACCTGACAGATGAAATCTACATTATGATGATTTGTATTTGGGGCCTGTGCGCGCGCGAGCACATCTGGGGCCGGGCGGCAGCCGAAATCCCCACAAACGTGGCTCATGCATATTCCGTGGCGGTGCCCGCCGCACTTTGCAGTCATCGATTATTTATACGTGAAATAACGAAAGCGCCATAAATAATGAAAGGGCCTGGGTCCCAGCTGCGTCTCCCGCTTCCCTCCGCAGGGCCCAGGGGAGGAGATGGGCTGTGCACGGCCTTGGCATCCACAGAGTCCCTTCCCACACGAATCCGAGTCCTTCCTAGGAAGGAGGCGCATGTGGCACAGGAATGTGTGTGTGTGTGTGTGTGGTATGTGTGTGTGTGTGTGGGGTGTGTGGTGTGTGTGTGTAGTGCGCGTGTGGTGTGTGTGTGTGTGTGGGTGTGGTGTGTGTGTGTGTGGTGTGTGATGTGTGTGTGTGGTGTGTGTGTGTGGCGCGCGTGTGTGGTGTGTGTGTGTGTGGTGTGTGATGTGTGTGTGTGGTGTGTGTGTGTGGCGCGCGTGTGTGGTGTGTGTGTGTGTGGTGTGTGATGTGTGTGTGTGGTGTGTGTGTGTGGCGCGCGTGTGTGGTGTGTGTGTGTGTGGTGTGTGATGTGTGTGTGTGGTGTGTGTGTGTGGCGCGCGTGTGTGGTGTGTGTGTGTGTGGTGTGTGATGTGTGTGTGTGGTGTGTGTGTGTGGCGCGCGTGTGTGGTGTGTGTGTGTGTGGTGTGTGATGTGTGTGTGTGGTGTGTGTGTGTGGCGCGCGTGTGTGGTGTGTGTGTGTGTGGTGTGTGATGTGTGTGTGTGGTGTGTGTGTGTGGCGCGCGTGTGTGGTGTGTGTGTGTGTGGTGTGTGATGTGTGTGTGTGGTGTGTGTGTGTGGCGCGCGTGTGTGGTGTGTGTGTGTGTGGTGTGTGATGTGTGTGTGTGGTGTGTGTGTGTGGCGCGCGTGTGTGGTGTGTGTGTGTGTGGTGTGTGATGTGTGTGTGTGGTGTGTGTGTGTGGGGTGTGTGTGTGTGGTGTGTGTGTGTGTGCGCGCACGCGCGTGCTCACTTGCACACCCAGGGAGGGGTCTGCACACACAGGCTGGGCGCCTGGGGTTGTCTGCACGCAGGCTCTACAGGAAGGCTCTGATTGACAGAGAGGAAGCCTCCTATTATGTGAAACATGAGCTGCAGAAACCTCAGACATAATCTATTCAATTCAGTTCCAACCTCACCTCTGGGGCTGCTGGCTTGGAGCGAACCAGCGCCTGGTGCAGGAGGGGACACGTTTTATGAAGTTCTTCCCTGTGTTAGTCCTTTAGATCCACCGCAGCTCTTACATCCTCCAACCCACCTCGGCCCTACACCCTGCTCTCTGCTTCCGAGTCCTTAGAGAGCACGTTTGAGATTCAGGGGGGCTGAGGCCCAGGTGTGCCCAGGTGGGGTGAAGGCCCAGGGGTGAAGTGAAGGCCCACATATACCCAATTCCCCACTGCCCACTGCACATTTAAAAAAATATATAGATTTTTATTGATTTCAGAGAGGGAGGAAGAGATAGACACATCAATGATGAGAGAGAATCACTGATTGGCTGCCTCCTGCACGCCCCCTACTGGGGATGGAGCTCACAACCTGGGCATGTGCTCTGACTGGGAATTGAACCGTGACCTCCTGGTTTATAGGTCGAAGCTCAACCACTGAGCCATGCCGGCGGGGCTCACTGCACATTTGGCAATGCTTCTACCACCGAGAGATTTCTATTTTCCAGGCTCCTCACCTTCCTGTCCCCACCCTACAGCCACCTTTGAAAGCAGGTGTCATCGATGTGCCCCTTTGTGGAGATGCTTAGGGGCCCTCAATAATTGGCCCAAAGTTGCAGAGCTGGTGGGTGGAGAGCTTGGCCTGCTCAGAGTCCCCCATCTGCTGCTCGGCAGTAAAGGCCTCGTCTCTTGTCTGGTTAGCCCCGGGCCAGGCTCGCGCGTCCGCATCTTGAACGGGTGCACAGTTTCTCCTTGGCTGCTGAAAGGGGACGTGTGTGGACTGTATGGATGGGGACATGGAATTTTTAAAAGAAACTCAATCTGGCAGGCGTTCTCATCCTTGGTGGAACAGAATCATGCAGAGAGCTTTAAAATAATTGTTTTAAATTAAATTTTTAATCTTCATATAATTGTAGATTCACATGCAGTTGGGAGACATAACACAGGGAGGTCCTGTGTACCCTTCCCCAGTTTCTCTCAGTGTTAACAGAGTTCAGAATTGTACTGTTCCATCAAATGGACATGAATGTAATCTACCGCTCTTACTCGGATTTCCTCGGTTTCACGTGTACCTATTGGTGTGTGTTTATGCAATTTTATCCCATGTGTGGGTTTTTCGAGTCCACCTCCAGTCAAGACAGAGTAGTTCCATTGGCACCAGGATTCTGGGTTACTCCTTTAGTTAATCCTCACCTGAGGATAGTTTTCCATTGATTTTTTAGAGAGAGTGGAAGGGAGGGACAGAGAGAGAAACATCGATGTGAGAGAGACACATCAATTGGTTGCCTCCTGCACACGCCCCTTTTAGGGCCTGGGATCGAGCCTGCAACCGAGGTACGTGCCCTTGGTTGGAATCGAACCCAGGAGCTTTCCTTCTGCGGGGCTGATGCTCTATCCACTAAGCCAAACCGGCTAGGGCCTGGGCTACCCTTTTATAACCACATCCACCCCGACCCCATCTCTGACCCCTGGCAGCCGCTCATCTGCTCTCTGACTCTATAATTTTGTCATTTGGAGAACGACACCTCAGTGGACTCATCCAATGTGTAACCTGTAGGGGACGGCTTTCCATTCAGCACAAGGCCCCGACTGTTCATCCTCCTGTCACCAGTCCGTTCCTGTCTGTGGCCGGGCATTGTTCCCTGGCGTGGACGTACGCACGCAGTTTGCTCAACCACTCCCCGGGGAAGGATGGGTATCTGGGTGGCTTCCAGTTGGAGGCTATTACAAATAAAGCTGCTATTAGGGGAGATTTTTAAAAAACCGAACTGATCCCTTCATTGATGCTTCTGACTCAAACGAGGGTGGGTTTTGGAAAAATGTTTGTGCAGTCACTGACCAGGGTGGGCGTGAATGTATTTCTTCTGGGAATAGATTTGGTTTTCATGGGATCCTCCCCACGCCTCCAAAGAATCTTTTTGTCAAAATAAAGATATGCACACTGTGTGTGCAGCTTCAGGGGTCTCTGGGATTCTTTTATCTTCTTCGCACATGAATAGAGTAATCGATTGTGGTTTGCAGAGAAGGGTCTGGGCTGAATTTTGAAGGAGGTGTGTTCCCACTCTCTCTCTTCGAAGTGGGCCTTTTACCTCATTATGGACTCACTCTGGGCCTCAGTTTCCCCATCTGCAAGCTGCGAAGCATGTATTCCCCTTGCAGCTGAAATAGAGAAGAGCAGTTGTGGCTAGGGAATTCTCGGGTCCCTCCAGCACAAAGACCAGGGTTTATCTGAAAGAGGGTGGTGAGCGGCTGGGTGTCAGCCTCCTCTAAGCTAGAAAGGCTGGGCATGTCCCGGGAGCAGCCGGCCCCTGCCTGTGTCCCTCCGCGGCCCACGGAGCTGAGACTGCTCAGATGTGAGCTTGTCACTTGCAGCTCAGGCCCCAGCCTCCGTCCCTGTGTCTTAGAGAAAAGACAGCTTCAGGCTGCACTAATGAGACCAAATCGCACACCTCCTCTCCCCTCTACGCCTCCCCTCCTCCTACCCTACACCACGGTCCCTGGCCCGCTTCTCTCGCTCCCCTTGGCCCTCCCTGGGAAAGGGAAGTCGGACCCTCTCTCTGCTTCCAGACCAAGGCTGGCATTATTTAATGACAAATCAGTAAACGTGTCAGCAGCTTGCAGCTGAACTGCTAAGAGGAGTGATTCATAACCCCGTGCCCGGCACCGAGTATTTCCTCCCGTCCCCATGGCCCACCCCTCGAGAGAAAGGAGACAAATTACTGCCATTGCTTTTTATGGTGCATGTAATCAGGTGGCAACATGGCGACTCGACTCATCTCAAAGTCATTTACAATGAATTATTCATTTGGCTGAAGAAGTCTCCAGTTGGAGGGGAAATAGCTTCTCTGTGCTCCGGCGTCCAGAGCAGCGGTTCTCAACCTGTGGGTCGCGACCCCTATGGCGGTCGAATGACCCTTTCACAGGGGTCGCCGAAGACCATCCTGCATATCCGATATTTACATGACGATTCATCACAGTAGCAACATTACAGTTATGAAGTAGCAACGAAAATAATTTTTTGGTTGGGTCACAACATGAGGAACTGTATTAAAGGGCCAGAAGGTTGAGAACCACTGGTCCAGAGCTAGGGAGGGAATCCAGGGCCTGGAAGATCCAAGTTCCCCTCTGGACCTCAGCATCCTGGAGTGAGGGTGGCCGGGGAGGGGAGGGTGTCTGAACTGCAGGAACGCACTTACCTAATCTGCTTCTGGAGGATCTTGCTGGGGTCTGGAAGTATCTGTCTGTTCTGTTCACATCCCCCCACTTTCGCCCCGCTTCTCTCCCTCTTTCTATTTTTTATTTCCTTTCATAAACATTTATTAAGTCTCTACGAATATGTGCCGTATCAGTCAGGATATGTAGGTTATGGTGCAGTAACAAACATGCCTCTAATTTCAGTGGCATCAGCTCACAAGGCATAGTTATCCCTCAAGTTACTTGTCATCGCAGGTCATCCTGAGCTTCTACTCTGTGTCATTTTCACTTTGGGAAGCAGCCACCTTCCTGACTGGGGCCATCACACGTACCTCCTCTTAAAGCTTCCACTCGGAAATGACACGTCATTTCATGGACCAAAGCAAGTCACATGGTCATATCTAACCTCGAGTGGGTAAGAAAGTGTCATTTCATGCGCCCTGAAGGGGAGAGAAAAAGAGTATTTATGGCCACTCCTGATGACTATCTCACAGGCACTGCCAGGCCTGGAAGATGACAATGACACAGTCATAGCCTTTTCTCTTGATGAATTCATGGTCTAGTGCAAGACAGATGCACAGTCAAGGGTGATCCTGGGAGCTCAGCACCACCAAAGACGTCTCCCCAGACCTCACAGCAGGCGGAATGATGTGGGACCTCACATCGAAGTGTCTGACCCCTTACTCTTTGCTTGTGGGCAAGGGAACTCATTTCTCTGAGCCTCAGTTTCTTCTTTCTTTCTTTTTTTTTTTAAATATATTTTATTGATTTTTTTACAGAGAGGAAGGGAGAGAGATAGAGAGTTAGAAACATCGATGAGAGAGAAACATCGATCAGCCGCCTCCTGCACATCTCCCACTAGGGATGTGCCCGAAACCAAGGTACATGCCCCTGACCGGAATCAAACCCGGGACCCTTCAGTCCGCAGGCCGACGCTCTATCCACTGAGCCAAACCGGTTTCGGCATCTTCTTTCTTCCTTTGAGGGTGATGACGGTGATACAGTCACACCCTACACACAGGGTGGTTGTGAGAAATGCTTGAGGTAATGTCTGCAGAAGCCTTTGGAAGGTGAGGCACCCGCATCGTTTGCTATGAATTCATTTGCACCTTCTTTTTTAGAATAACAACACTGACTTGTTTGCTGTGGGTACATTCAGTTCCTGAGGGTGGCCCCCACCCTCTGTGCCTCTGAATAGACTCACCCTAGTGGGCTTGGCTTGCTGGGGGCTCTCCAAGGGGGCTGCCCCAGCTCCATGGAGACAGGGTACCCCAGAAAACTCTAGTGTGGGCTGGGGGTGGGGGCTGCCCCCTGGCAGGAGGGGCTTCTGGCTGGAGGGTCTCATGAGGATGGTGCACATGGAGCTCACCTAGTGGGCTCATCTGCTGGCAAGGCCCCCAGGCTCAGCTGCAACTCCATCTGAGCCCCAGAGCCTGGGCATTCATTTGTTTGTTTAACATGTATTTACCGAGGCCCACATGTGCAAGTATCGAGCTGGGGCTGAGGAAACAGACGAGATGGACCTGCTCTCTGTTCTCGTGGTGCTTGCACTCCAGCAGGGGCACAGATCATTTTTGGGGTGGACACTGTGGGTTGACCAGATGCCCCTGGGAGCCCTGTTACCTTTTCTGCATGTGCATCCCTCCCTCTGTGTGCTTTGCTTCTAACAGCCAGCCTGCCTTGCGACAGTCTTCAGAGGTCTGCCCCTGGGCTGCCTGAGCTGGTGTGGCCGTGTGCAGAGAACAGGAAGTACCCTGGAGTTTACGCTTCCCCAGAGGGGGCCATGAGCCAATGACTGACGACTGTTGGAGAATGAAAGCCTGCTCCCTGGCCTTGAGTTGAAACGACCCCTGAGATGTAATTTCTGCTCCAGAGCACTCCCATAGATCTTCTCTGTCCTGCTACCCAGGTCCCTCGTCAGCTCCTTCTGGAACATTCCTTAAATCCCAGCACACAGTCTTCATCTCAGGCTCGCTTCTAAGGGGCCCCCTGAAGAGAAGACACCTACCCATCTCCTTCTTTCCTCAATGGGCCAAGCCTTTGTTTTGTTCTGGGCTCCTTTCCTCCTCCCACGTGACTCAGCATGAGTACCAGTTAGTCTGACGAGTCATGCTTACCTCATTCTCCCTTGCCCTGGGTTAGGTTACCAGGGAGCAGGTTACCAGATGTGGCCCAGGACACAGAATGGGATATCCATGGGGGCTTGGGAATGGCTTTCTTAAACAAGACACAGAGGTAAATCCACGTCCCCCCTTGGACACGCTACACTGTATGTGATGGCTGGGACCTTGGTTGCCATCCCGGGGATGGACAGCTCAAAGGTGCAAGACACCAGGGTTCTGGATGATGCCAAGGACGCTTGGAATTCACCGACCTCAGAATGTCCTGTTCTGTGCAATGATAAAGCGTCTGTTTGGTGAAGCCATCTTGAGTTGGGCCTAATATTTGCAAACCCGAATCATTCCAATGGATATGATATAGACAGCGGTAAGTTGCCATGAAGGTGGACCCCTTCCAGATACTCATTTGTTCTGTGGGTGAGTGTCGTCTGGGTTCCCGTCATGCACCGGGTTTGGGGACAATCACACAACCTCACACGGCCTGGGTTAAGAGATAGGCTTTATTGGAAAAAGAGGAAACTAACAAGATAGGGCCAACAAGCAGAAACGTGATGGCCTGGGGTCAGATGCACGAGGGGAGGGGTCCAGTTGAGCTGGGAATGTAGCTCCTATTATCCTCCCTGTATCCAATACTTCTCCTGAACCAGCCTTTGTACATTTCTTTGCTCTTATGGACTCCTTACATCTCGCTTCCTTCTCTGCTGTGGCCAGCAGGCAGCTCAGAGTTGGATGGTGGTGCGTCTCCCTTATTGTGAGAATCTTAGAATATGCATGTTTGCGTTCCCCCTTGGCCCGGCATGATCTCATTTTCCCTGGGCTCCACGTCCCTCATTCATTTGTTTTTGTCGGTTGGGCCTTGTCTATTCCTGTAAATCCATCAGTGGTTCTTTAGAGGGAAACAAGCCATCTTTGCTCTACATCCATCCCCTGAGGCTGCACTTAGAACCTCCCCGAGGAGGGTGGCTGCTAAGTGACTCTTGAGAGCCTCTCCAGGCATCTGGCTGACAGGAAGGAAGAGCCCAGCGAGGCCGCTTTTCGGCAGCTTCAAGGAAGTCGTTACTGGACACCTCTCAGCCACATGTTAGCTATCAGTCCCGCCTCACCCTCCTTTTCTCAGCCTGGGGGAGAATGATGGCTCTACCCAAGTCTCCCAAATGCCAGGCCTGGCCAAGGGAGTAGAAACTCCTTTGAAATTCCCAGTAAGTAAATAAAAATAACTTTGAGGGCTTGTCACCATGGAGACGGAAGGCTTGGTTAGTTGTCATGGTGACCCTTGGTTAGGCTCTCTGCCTGAAATGATCAGCATCACTGAGAAAGAAGGGCCAAGAGATGGACAGGACAGGACCCCATGCCACAGGTGTGAGCTGGGCATCAGTAGAGTTCTAGAGGCAGGTCAAGTTCAGGGTCCGTGTGTGTGTGTGTGTGTGTGTGTGTGTGTGTTGTGTGTGTGTGTGTGTGTGTGTGTGTGTGTGTGTGTGTTGGGCTGGGTGGGGAGAAGCAAAGGGGAGAGCACACTGTTTTCTGAAACTTTCTTCCCTGGCAAGCTGCCACTCTGACATCCACATTATTCCAAGAGGCTTCTGATCTCTTAACTCCGATGTCCCCTGCCCCAGGCTGAGAGAGGAACCAGGGCTCCTGCCTCTGCAATGCTGCCAAGGAGTCTCCATGACAACACCAGCCCCCACCTGTGGGAGCAAGCCCTTGGCTGGGGACTCCAGAGAGTTGCCTGGGTAACCAGGCTCCCTTGCCCCATTTTCCCACCAATTAGTGATGGGAGGGTGAGTGGACAGGGTCACCATGGAGACCCGCCTTCCTCTCACTGCCGCCTTCCCAAGGCATCGGTCTCAGGGTGGCTATGGGGAGGGCATCAGCAGGTGAGATCCTTGTCCGGCTGGGGGCCAGGGTCTCTGCGTGAGGAGAGAAATAACCGAGACTCTTCTGGCCAAGGAGGAAGGTGGACCTTCTGTGGCCGCCCACGTCTTGATTCTTCAAGAGTGTCATTCGGCCCCGGAAGCATGGCTCAGTGGTTGAGCGTCGACCTATGAACCAGGAGGTCTCGGTTCAATTCTCAGTCAGGGCACATGCCCAGGTTGCGGGCTTGATCCCCAGTGTGGGGCGTGCAGGAGGCAGCTGATCAATGGTTCTCTCTCATCATTGATGTGTCTATCTCCCTCCCTCTCCCTTCCTCTCTGAAATCAATAAAAAAAATATATTTTAAAAGAGCGTCACTCAGGGCTGTTTGGGGGTCTGGCTCCCAGCCCTCCCCTCTCCTACCCCACCCAGGCAGGCTTGAAGGACTGCCCCCTTCAGCCACCCCTGCTGGAAGTCCTGGGCTTAGTGGAGTGGCATTGGCCTGGGGTATGAGGTCAGAAGACTTCACACCATGGCCCCCCTGCAACCCCCAGAGCCCTGGCCCAAAAGACCTGCAGCTCAGCCAGCAGCTGAGAACACTCAGGTGGTTAACGAGCATTTATTTCCCAGCCGGGGAGACAGTTACATGATTAGTTGTTATTTTATCTTGCTAATGAATATACATAAAAAACAAAATGGCCAATTAGCAAGGCCATTCATTGCTCAGGTTTGGCTGTTTCTTTTTAGAGAGTGCCATTCTCCGGGCACCGGGCTTGTGCTCAGTCCACTGCGGGCTGGCCTCTGAGGTTCCTGCTCCTCACCCCGTCCCCTGTGCGCCTGCCACACTTGCTTTGATTCCTGCTGTGTCTGGTCAGCATCCCTCCTCCTCAGCCAGCCAGACACACCTTCTCTTCTCCTTTCCTAACCACCTCCTCCTCTCATTTTCTCCACTTCTCCCCCAACCAGACTTCCTCACTGCTCCCCTCTCATTTTAATATTAGTTTAAATCCCTCTTCTTCCAAGAAGCCCACCCTGATAGAAACGGGCAAGGCCCGCTGAGAATTCTCACTTGCTCCAGGTTCCATCAAGCTTCCAGGAAGTCCCCTTCTCAACCCTCATTCTCTGGAAAAGCTGGAAGGATCCGCCTTTTGCCCCCAAATGGTCAGAAATGTGGAATCTGGGCTCTAGTGCTGGTGGCTTTGGGGTCTGCCTTGAGCCTGGGTCTCTCACAGATTCTCACAGCACCCAGGCCATGGTGAGGGCTCAAGTGGGTTAGGGGAGCCATCAGCCATCTCCGTGGTGGGTGAGAAGATCTGCTGCGTATAGATATGTGAGACTGATATATCCCATGCCATGGCCTGCTGAATTAAACGGAGACAGGCAGGCCCAGCTGGCGTGGCTCGGTGGCTGAACGTCAACCCATGAACCAGGAGATCACACTTCAATTCCAAGTCAGGGCACATGCCCGGGTTGCAGGTTCAATCCCCAGTATAGGATGTGCAGGAGGCAGCTGATCAATGATTCTCTCACATCATTGATGTTTCTATCTCTCTCTCCTTCTCCCTTCCTCTCTGAAATAAATTAAAACATATTTAAAAAAATAAAGAGAGAGAGGGGAGAAAAGGCATCAGGGAGAGGGTACTAGAAGGGACCCTTCACTTGTCCTTGGCAAGCTTGGTGCCCAGCGAGCAGGACTCACCATTGCAGTTGGACCGGCTCCCTGCAAGCACAGGGAAGCTTCCCCCAGTGAGGTGGGAGGGTGGCCTCCCACAGCCAAAGAAAACCGAATGGGCAGAAGCTAGGGAACCCAGAAAGACACAGAAAGGCACCTGGAAACCTGGAAGCTGCAATGACCCCAGCTTGACCCTTACATGTACAAACCACAAGGTGGGTGTCATCACCCCATTTTATGGGTGAGTAAACCAAGGCTCAGAGAAGAGGTAGTACAGAAGCCAGGGTGGCTAAGAGCACGGAATCCATAGTCATTCACTCTTGCTTAGCTTTGAATTTCTACCTTGATGCTTTCTGGCTGTGACATCGGCCTCAGTTTCCTTGTCTTCTCATCATAGTGGGCTTATGATTCCTTAACTCATAGGGTCGCTGTAAGAATTAAATGAGGACAATGCATGTCAGAAGGCATTAGCATGGCATTTTGCACATAGTGTCTCCTGAGAAGCTCTTATTTCATCTCTCCATTTACCCATCCATCCATCCATCCATCCATCCATCCATCCGGTAATCCATCCACCCGTCCATCCATCCATCCAGTAATCCATCAACTTTGACTGCCAAACACCTGGCACACAAGTGATGAAGAAACAGTTCCTGCAACAAGAGGCTTTGCAAGCTCCTGGGGGTGACAGACACACACATGTCATCAAAGGGGACTGTGAGAGAGGTTTGAGCAGAGCCTGGAGGGGGTGGGGGTGCACCCAAGGAGGGGACAGCAATTCTACTCACAGGGGAGGGTCAGAGGCTGCAGATCTGACCTCAGAAGGTGAGGGCTGAGCTGGGAAGCCTTCTCATCTGGAAGTGGGGAGCCAAGCCGCCTCATCTCCTTTGCCTTCTCACTCCACCTGTTCCAAGAAGCCCCCAGGATTACAGAGGTGGCTCATTAATTATGCATTAATTATGCAAGCAGCTCATTTCCCCTTCCACGGCCTCCAGTGCGGTGTGGCCTCGCCATGGCATCAGGGGTGTGCTCGCGCACAGATGCCTCCTGTGTCTTCTCAGTTCAGGATTGAGGAGGAGGGGCAGAGGTCTCCCAAAGAATGCCCTCTTCTCTCCACCCCCGGCACTATGCCCTGGCCTCGAGGCACTTTGAACACTTTGGTCCATTGCCATGAGCAAGCTCAACTACCTGCAAGTACAGGGGCTGGGGTTTATGAAGCCCAGGCGAGAACACGTGGGCCGGTTCGAGATTTGGCAATAGAACAGAATATCAGGAACGGCGTAAAAATTGTAAGCTTGCAGGCAGAGGGTTGTACCTGTGTGATGAGGCTGAAGGGACTGAATGACATGGGCTTCCAAGCAGCAGCAGCAACAACAACAACAACACACACACATACACACACACACACACCCCTCATTCCACACTTAGCTCCCGATGCCACGAATTTCACCATTAGAAACTTCTTCCTTTGTCTCCCATTCATACCTTCAAGCCACCGTGCACACATGAGTGTCTTTAACAAACATATGGGCGCTCCTCCCAAGTTCCAGGCTTTGGCCTAGGCACAGAGGACCTGAAATGAACAAAACTCAGTCCCTGCTCACCATCCACCACAGAACTCAGTCCCTGCTCACCATCCCAGAACTCAGTCCCTGCTCACCATCCCAGAACTCAGTCCCTGCTCACCATCCCAGAACTCAGTCCCTGCTCACCATCCCAGAACTCAGTCCCTGCTCACCATCCCAGAACTCAGTCCCTGCTCACCATCCCAGAACTCAGTCCCTGCTCACCATCCCAGAACTCAGTCCCTGCTCACCATCCCAGAACTCAGTCCCTGCTCACCATCCCAGAACTCAGTCCCTGCTCACCATCCCAGAACTCAGTCCCTGCTCACCATCCCAGAACTCAGTCCCTGCTCACCATCCCAGAACTCAGTCCCTGCTCACCATCCCAGAACTCAGTCCCTGCTCACCATCCCAGAACTCAGTCCCTGCTCACCATCCCAGAACTCAGTCCCTGCTCACCATCCCAGAACTCAGTCCCTGCTCACCATCCCAGAACTCAGTCCCTGCTCACCATCCCAGAACTCAGTCCCTGCTCACCATCCCAGAACTCAGTCCCTGCTCACCATCCCAGAACTCAGTCCCTGCTCACCATCCCAGAACTCAGTCCCTGCTCACCATCCCAGAACTCAGTCCCTGCTCACCATCCCAGAACTCAGTCCCTGCTCACCATCCCAGAACTCAGTCCCTGCTCACCATCCCAGAACTCAGTCCCTGCTCACCATCCCAGAACTCAGTCCCTGCTCACCATCCCAGAACTCAGTCCCTGCTCACCATCCCAGAACTCAGTCCCTGCTCACCATCCCAGAACTCAGTCCCTGCTCACCATCCCAGAACTCAGTCCCTGCTCACCATCCCAGAACTCAGTCCCTGCTCACCATCCCAGAACTCAGTCCCTGCTCACCATCCCAGAACTCAGTCCCTGCTCACCATCCCAGAACTCAGTCCCTGCTCACCATCCCAGAACTCAGTCCCTGCTCACCATCCCAGAACTCAGTCCCTGCTCACCATCCCAGAACTCAGTCCCTGCTCACCATCCCAGAACTCAGTCCCTGCTCACCATCACAGAACTCTGTCCCTGCTCACCATCCACCACAGAACTCAGTCCCTGCTCACCATCATAAAACTCATCCTTTTCTGGAGGAAGAAGACTTATAAATAGGCAAACAAAACACAGCAAGGTGGCCTGAGTAGGCATCACACACAGGGTGCTGGAATATTGTGGGGGACCACCAAACATTGTTGGGGGTCAGCCTTGAGGAGAGGGCAGGGCAGGGCTGGGCTGGCTTCCTGGAGGAAGTAACTCCTCAGCTGGGTGTTGAAGCTAGAGTAGGAGCCTGCTTAGCAAAAGGGATGAGGTGACAGAGCGGCTTGTTTCAGGTGAAGGTGAGGCCTGGGAAAGGTGCAGTACAATGTCCAACATGGTTACTTCCCCGGGGTCCTGGGTGTGAGGATCAGGGAAACTCTCCCACGTGTGGAAGCTGAGGGGAAGGAGTGGGTGTGAACTGGGAGAGCTCTGAGCCCTGATTAGCATAAAGGAGGTGGGGCCGTTTCCCTGGGCCTCAGCAAGGAGGGGACAGGCCAGGAAGAGGGAAGGAAAGAAAACACCCTAAGGTGCCGGAGTTGACCCTTTATGCCTCTTATGACAAAATGTGGCTACTTTATCTCTGTTCCTTATTTGAGGGTATTTATCCTAGTTGCTCTCAGTTGGCTGGTTAGATTCCAGAATAGGGTCTGGGCCTTCTATTGCTTATATTTTTATTAAAACAGCTTCTTCAGGCTCTGCACCTTGGTCATCCTTAATAAATGACACATTTTGTTGTGATACGAGGTTCTAGTTGGGTTTCCAGGAAGTTTGCCTTTGGCATTCACACCTCTCAAAAATGCCCTCAGGACACCCCGGGAGGCAGATGTTCTCATGAGGATCTGGGGCCCTGGGGTCCTGGGGCCCTGGGGCCTAGTCATGGGAGCTTCAGTAAGTCCTCAGACTTTCCTAGGCCAAAGTATTCTCATCGGTGAGATGGGAGTAGGGCGTTTGGTGACTTCTGAGGCTCTTCGAAGAGGGACCCTCTGGAGCAGCCCCCCTGTATCCCCACATGATGTTAGCTTGTCTGCAATACACTGCCCTGTTTTTCCTCCTTGGCCCCCAATGATATCCCTGGAAGAGAATGTGTAAGTAAACAAGTGTATTAATCAGCATAGTACAGGTTATGCTGCATAACAAAGCAACCCCAAACCTAGGGCTTAACATAACAAAGGTTTATTTCTCACAGGACATGTCCAGTGTGGCTTAGAGGAGATGGGGATGCTGTGCCCAGCACAGTCACTCAAGGACCCGGGCTGATGGAGGCTCCATCCTCTGGGAGCTGCCACACCTGGAACTGAGTTCTCCGTGGTTGCCACAGGAGGGGACAAGAGAAGTGAAGGTCACACGCTGGCTCCTAAGCGTTTCAGCCTTGAAAAGAGTCATGTTACTTTCATTTAGTCTTTTGGCCGGAACAGGTGACATGGGCCTTCCTGAAGGCAAGGCATCTGGAACTGAGCAGGGGACATGGGCTTTTGTGGGCCGTGCGACATCCCCATCACAGTGCTTGAGTGATGGCGGGAGGGAGTGAGGAAGCGAGTGAGGTGAGCAGTGAAGGAGCACAGAGAGTGAGGGTGTGAGTGCCTGGTTCCCAGCCCAAGAGCTCTCTCAGGCCAGGCCAGAGCCCCAAGGCCCGAGGCAGCATCAGAAAGCCACCCTCCCCGTGGGGCTGTGCTGACGCAGTCCTCCTGTCACCTCCCGGATTACATTTCACAAACGTTTTGAGAGAAACGAGCTGGGCCCAGGGGGGCCGTAGCTCTGTGTCCTTGTCCTTGGGAGGCTGAGAAGGAGAAGGGGAGGAGGAGGAGGAGGGGCAGTGGGAGGGCCAGGCCAGGCTGTGGAAAGCAATTAGTGGAGAATGGGAAATTACTTTCTCTGTGTGCGTGTGCGTGGCTTTGGCAGCTAAGCCGCCTCCAGTCCCCAGGGCTTCGGTGGGGCTGCGCTGCAGGGCGGGATGGAGAGCCCAGGCCAGGTCATCACTCTGGGGTGGGGCTTAGGGCTGGGGGGCCTGAGGGCCTGGGGGAGTAGGGGAGGGCTGCCCTGTGCCTGAGGGACCTCCGGCAGGCTGTTACACTTCGCGTGCCAAGAGCAGGAGCAACGGACCATTTCATCCCTGCATCCCTGTGGTGCCAGCCAGTACCTGGATGCCTCAGTTGGGGACCATCTCCACCCGGAGCAGGACATGAAACAAGGACTTGAGTGCAGGTAGTTTAATTGGGAAAAGGTGTGAGGGACGAGGAGCGGGAGAGTCAGGGAGAAGGACAAGCCACAGCAGGTGCCAGATGGAGGTTGCTGCCGTGAGCCACAGGCGCTGGTTCCCCGTGACTTCCCCGAGAAGGACGGATGGAATGCCTCCCAGAATGCCGGCCTGTGGGGCGGGGAGTCAGCACTCATCCACTGGCTCCTCCCCATGGCTGCTCTGGGGTGTGAAGTCCCCTAACTTCTGGGTGACATTTGCTTCAAAAGGTCTCTGATCTGCAGTGCCCCCCGGCAGGAGGCTGCCAGCCCAGAGTCCTCTGAGTCCTCACGCGTCTGTCCTTCGCAGCCACAGCTGCCATCAGGGGTGGGCTCCGGGGTGTGGCGCTGGGCACAGGAGGCACGTGCCACACAGGGTGCTGCGCATGCCCCACTTACAGGTGGTGCTGGGTGCAAGGCAGTCAGAGGACTGGGGTCTAGCTCTTCCCGGATTGATGCAGCCCCACGGACACCCTCGCACTCCCCATTCTACTCCCACAGGCGGTGCACTCCCGAGCACAGGGAACATACCTTCTACATTCCTGGGTTCCCAGTGTCCTGCCCAGAGCCCAACACGGGGCTCAGGACATACATGTGGTGGAGGAAACCAGGTCATTGGGTGGAGCAGGGGTCAGGATGTGTAGAGCTCCTTGACCTCACAGTGGTCTCCCTCCTGCTTGTCTGTGTGGGGCAAGTACAGGGTCCCCCCACCTTGAAAGCTCCCTGAGTTTAGCTCCTGGATTCCATCTCTGGCTCTGGCTTTCTCACTGGACGAATGCTCAGTTTACCTTGATGAGCAGGGAGATGCACCTCCAGGTGGCATTGGGGTTGGAAGGGCCTAGGAGCCCTGGGGAGGGCAGTGACTTGTCTGCACTTTTTGTTTTCTGTCCTGCATCTCCCCCCATTTGACAATTCTCCCTCCGACCTCCCTTTGGAGAGTTGCTCTTTCCTCTCTCCTTCCTCACTCCATGTGCTTCCGGAGAAGCTGCCAATCACATTATCCTATGACCATGTGACCCAGCCACAGCCACAGTGATTGTTCCAAGAACAGGCACATGACTCAAGCTGAGCCAATCAGAATCCTTCCCTGGGACTGTACACATGAACATTTGAAGAAAGAAAAGACTTCTCCTTCTCTGTGGCCTTTGGACTGCGAGTGTGATTCCCAGGTGAGGCGGCCACCCAGACAGAGGGTAAAAAGAGAATAAGCTCCTGGTAGGCAGCTCTAGGTGTCGGGTGGCCTGCTGTGCCTCGATGGACCCAGGCTGGGGCCCGTCCTCCTGTGGAGAGACGCCACTGCGCAGCCTCCTCCCAGGCTGCTGGTGGCTGCCTCAGGGCCTTCTGGCCTTTTAAAAAATATATATGTTTTATTGATTTTTTTACAGAGAGGAAGGGAGAGGGATAGAGAGTTAGAAACATCAATCAGCTGCCTCCTGCACGCTTCCTACTGGGGATGTGCCCGAAACCAAGGTACATGCCCTTGACCGGAATCGAACCTGGGGCCCTTCAGTCCCCAGGCCGACGCTCTATCCACTGAGCCAAACCGATTAGGGCCCTTCTGGCCTTTTTAATAGGTTGTTGTGATGGGCTGCCTGGTCTAATGTAGGCAGCCCGGCCGTCATAAACAAAGTCTGGCTGCTTTGCAGGTAGAAAGGTTAGATTTGCATGAAGTGGCCTGTGTAAATCCCACTGCTTTCCTGGGACAGTTGCTCGCCTCTCACATCACAAGTGGAGGCCTGGCTGAGACGCAGGCTCCTCTCCTCCTCTGGGCCTGCACCTGCGCCTGATGCCCACCCTGTGGAAGCAGCGGACATGTCAGCTTGGACCTGCCACCTCTCCAGGGCTCAGCAGCCACGTGTGCCTGGCGGCCACCGCGCGGGACAGTGCAGCTCTAAGTCACCCCCTGGTGCGGGAAGCAGCCTGCGCCTGCGAGAGCTTGGGTGATTTGGGCCTTTTCATTTCCGCTCAGCCTCTCATTTGCACTAAAATGCTATTATGTGTTTGCTAGTTTGGATCTGTGATCAGATCTTGGCAGTTAGCCCACAGACCAGAGGAAATGCAGGCAAGGTTCCCAAGCCCGAAGTTCCTCCCCCTGCGGCAGGCGGGAGGGAGCCCTGGGAGGGGGTGTTTGTTTGTTTGTAAGTTTTTTGGGGGAATAACTTTAGATTTTATAGAAAAATTACAGAGATGGTACAGAGAGTTCCCGTATATTGTTCACCCAGTTTACTCTAATGGTAACATGTTATATAATTACAGTACATTCATCAAGACTAAGAAATTAGCATTGGTACAGTCTGTTCACTAAACTTCCAACTTTGTGCAGACTTCATCAGCCTGTCTGCTAATGTTGTTTTCTGTTTCAGGATTGAATCCAGGATGCCACATTGCATTTAGGAGCCTCGGTTTGCCTCCTGCTTGTCCCCTACTGGGGATGGAGCCCACAACCCAGGCATGTGCCCTTGACCAGAATCGAACCTGGGACCCTTCAGTTCTAAGGCTCTATCCACTGAGCCAAACTGGCTAGGGCAGGAGCCTCAATTTTTTAATGAACAAATACATCTATCTATCTATCTATCTATCTATCTGCTATATATTTATAAAACAGCTTTATTGAGGTATACTGGACATACAATGAATTGCACATGTATAAAATAAACATTTTGGTAGGTCTGACATATGTATATGTAGTGAAACCATCACATGGTAGGTATTTTAGTTGAACCTTAGAGTAATAACTAGCCAAAATTATTTAGAAGTTATTAGATGCCGAACATTGTCTTAAACACGTCCCACGAGTGAACACATTTAGCCCTCACACCAACCTGTGGCAGATCCAGTTACTGCTGCCTTTTCTTCACTCCCTGGTCCAGAATAGGGCCCTACACCTTCTGCCATGTGACTTGGCAGGTGTGCCCTTTAGAGTAAGAGGGGTATGTGTTCCTACCTGTTATGGACTAAATTGTGTGCCCCTCCCCAATCCATATGTTGAAGCCCTTAGAGGTCCTATTTAGTGAGAGGGTCTTTAAGTGCCAGTCTTGGCCTCGTTTAGGGAATGTAGAAATAAGGCATGTTACCTGCCCTCAGAGAGTCTTAGTTGAGTGAGGGAGATAGAAACCAAGATCGCACTTGGGGAGCTAGAGGAGGTAATGGGGGGGGGGAGTATAGACGCAGCGGCACAAAGACGATCATTTAGTGCTGTCAGGCCGTGTGTCACAGAAGGCTTCACAGAGCCGGTAAGCTGGGGCTTGAAGAATGAGTGGGGCAATTCTCTGATGCACAAGAGAAGGCACCCGCCCCGCCCCCCCGTGGAGAGAACATCCGGGAAAGGCGTGGAGGTTTAAATGCAGGGTGTGTGCTGGACCCTGTGGGCCACCCAGGCCACAGGAGATGTGCAGGGGGACTGCCTGGAGGAGTGGGCGGGGTCTGATCCCAGATGCCCGCTGAGGAGCTTGACTCCACCTGCAGGCCCTGGGGGCTGTCAGTGGCCTGACCCTGGAGGTGTTGGAGCTGACACTCCCCGCTCTTTGGTCACCGTGTAAAGAGTGTTTGTGCATCAGAAACTGTGCCCATTAAGCAGTAGCTGCCCATTCCCTCCTCCCTCTAGTCCCTGGGAACAGCTATTCAACTTCCTGTCTCTATGGATTTGCCTATTCTAGATATTCCAAATAAATGGAATCGTACAATATCTGTTCTTCTGTGTCTAGGTGTCTGGCTTATTTCACTCAGCATGATGTTTTCAAGATGCATTCATGTTGTAGCACATATCAGAACGTCATTCCTTTTCATGACTGAGTAATATTCCATTGCACGGTGACACACAGTTTGTTGATCTATTTATCTGTTGAGGGATACTTGGTTGTTTTTCCCTTTAGACTATTGTGAATAATGCTTCTATGAATATCTATGTACAAGTGTCCTAGTCATTGTTTTAAATTTTTTTTTGGTGTGTGCGTTTTTAAAATATATATTTTTATTGATTTTAGAGAGGAAGGGAGAGGGAGAGATAGAAACTTCAGTGATGAGAGAGAATCATTGATCAGCTGCCTCCTGCACACCCCCAACTGGGGATTGAGCTCATAACCTGGGCATGTGCTCTGACCAGGAATCGCACCATGACCTCCTGGTTCATAGGTTGACGCTCAACGACTGAGCCACCCCAGCCAGGCTGGTGTATGCTTTTAAGTGGAATTGCTGGGTAACAATGTTTTACCACCATTTTTTTATTTGACTTTGGTTAAATCACTTTCACCCTTTGGAAATATTTATTTCCTCACTTCTTTAAAGTGTAGGTTTCTTTGGATTTTGCTAGACCTACAAGCCAGGGGGACTGGTGACCGGCTGAAAGTTAACAGAGGAGAGCGTGTGTGGAGGGCTGAGGGGGAGCTTGGTGGGAAGCTTCCAGTTACAGGGGGAGGATTGGGGACAGAGGAGCTAGCAAAGCAAACAGATGAGAGGTGTTGGTGGAGGGAGGAGGAATGTCTTTTCTTTGGGATCGGGAGGAGGGCAGGGAATGAGGGAGTGGAGAGAGAAATAATAGCCTTACTCAAAGGAGTGCTCAGGCCGAGGTGCTAATTTGATTTAATGAGATAAGGTTGGGGCTCAGCATAAAATCCTGGGCGAGAGCCAGAGGGTTCATCCTCTGGAAGCAGGGATTGTGTGGCAGGAACGGAGGTCACGGGCTGCTGGCGAGGGCAGGCGGGGGCTTGGAGAGGAGGCTGGAACAACTGTTGGGTGGACCAGGGTCAAGTTGGAGAAATGAGAGGACTGCTAAATCAGCCTGTCATTATCGAACTCGTAGTAAAGTAATTGTATTTTCACAAGGAAATTGACATTCGTGATAGATGTGCATATTACTCTATTTATACTACCCTACCTGGTTCCATATAAAATTTAAGGAGGACAGATTTGGGTATCCTATATAATAAAGAGGTAATATACAAATTAACCCTCACACCCTCACAAGATGGCTGCCTATGACCAGGCCAACAGGGGGGTTAGTGAGGGACGACCAAACAACTGAAAAAGCAGGCTGTGTGGGGTGACAAGGCCAGCAGGGGGGCCGTGAGGGGCGACCAGACTGGCGGGGGGGCAGTGAGGGGTGACTACGCTGACAGTAAGAGGCGACCAGGCTGGTAGAGGGGGGGCAGATGGGGGTGACCAGGCCGGCCGGGGAGGGGGGCGGCAGTTGGGGGTGACCAGGCAGGCAGGCAGGTGAGCAGTTAGGAGCCAGCGATCTCGGATTGTGAGAGGGATGTAGGACTTCCGGTTTATCGGGCATAACTGGCAGTCAGACATCCCCCAAAGGGTCCCGGATTGGAGAGGGTGCAGGCTGGGCTGAAGGGACCTCCCCCCCATGTACAAATTTCGTGCACTGGGCCTCTAGTACTATATAATAGGGGCAGGGTACAAATACAGTACAAATTTCACTTGTGTCACTCATTACAACACAACTTCATATATGAGACAGGAAAACACTTTATAAGCACTGTTACGTTACCCTATGTACATTCTCCCAGTAGAATGTAAGATCCGGGGCAGTTAGGAGCAACCAGGCCGGCAGGGAGGGGGCAGTTGGGGACAACCTGGCTAGCAGTGGGGGGCAGTTAGGGGCGACCCAGCTGGAATGCAGAGGCAGTGAGGGGCGATCATGCCGGCAGGCAGGTGAGCAATCAGGAGTCCGTGGTCCAGGATTGTGAGAGGGATGTCTGACTGCTGGTTTAGGCCCGATCCCCCCAGATTAGAGAGGGTGCAGTCTGGGCTGAAGGGACGCCCCCCCCCCGCCCCCCCGTGCACAAATTTCATGCACCGGGCCTCTAGTCAGATATAAATGCTGTATTTTTTGGGTTTGGGGAAAGATCGTAAGTAGGTAGGGTGTGATAAGCCCCTTCTATTAATGTTTCAGAATAATGATTATTTATTGAGCAGCATCTGAGTATTAGCTCAATTAATCTTCACACCAACCTAAAAGTTGTCGGTTACCTTTTTGACATAACCATTTCACAGATTACCCATTTCACAGATGGGAAAAACGAGGCTGGGAAGAAGCAATAGCGTCACACTAGACTAAGAGCAGAGGAGGGTTTGAACTCAGCCTGGGCAGTTCTGCAGGGCATGCTCAGAGCCTCTGCACCTTGGAATCTGGGTCTTTCTGGCTCCTTCCCTCACTTGAAGATTTCAAATAATGTGGGAGGCAAGGCTGCTGCCTGAAAGCTGGGGGTGGACACCATGGCCCCTGGGCTCCGCCCCATGACCTGATTTCTCCTCTGCAGGAACCACCTCCGCAGGCGTGTGCAGGGGGCAGGGATAGAAGGAGCGCTGGACGGGGAGTCCGCAGAGCTGGGTGACCTGGAGCAAGCTGCTTGCCCTTTCTGAGCCTCACAGTCTGGCCGTAACCTGGAGATGACAATACCTTCCTTGCAGCGCTTCTGTGAGAATCAGGCCTGTCGGGGAGGTGACAGGCCTTCTGAACAGCCAAGCTCGCGGCAGATGCGGGAATGTTGGCATTGGCCACGCTGCCTGGCAGGGCTCGGTCTCACCGCCATCCTGTTCCCTCTCTGTAGTAGTTTCAAAGGCAGCAGAACCCCAGCGCTGGTGGGAGGTGGGGTACCGATAGGGCCTGATGTGCTGTCACAGCGCAGTCACTGAAACTGTCACTGGTGGGGAACTGGGAGGGAGAGCCCGTCGCAGAGGGTGGGTACCAGAGCCCAGGCACTCGAGAACTTTGGAGGCAGTAATAATGACAGGGACTGTGGAGTCAGATAGCTATGGCTGGGGTTGCTCCCCATGCATTGGACAAAGACTGTGAAAGACCGAGGGTGATTAATCACAAATTTTCATGAAGTGTGAAATCCAGAGAGCCTCCTTGGCAACATCTATCAAGAGACTCTCGTCTCCTGCAGCTCGAGGACAGCAGAAGCGGAGGATCGGGCCCAGGACTCAATTGTAAGTGGAGCTGCAGAGGAGGTTGGCGTCTCAGTTCTGGCAAGCTTCCTCCAAGGTCAGCGCTCTGATTGGAAAGAGTGGGATGCTGATATGTGATGTATGGATGGGGACAGCTGGGTGCATGCATTTGAAAATCTCGAATCCCTATATTCTTCTAACGCCTCTGGGCCTGCAGAAGTGGCCCCCTCCTCCTTGTCAAAGGCAGGCTCTTCCCCTTGCTTGACGCCTCTGGCTTGCAGGGCAGTGTGTTCCTCCACCTCCCATTCTGGCCACTAAACCTTAGTGATTAGAGTCAAGTTACAATATCATGCAGTCATGCCGGGGGCAGAAAGGAGCCGCGTGCCAAAGAGGCTGCGGGGCCTCGCCAACACGTCCTGGCAGAAACCAGAAGAGTGTCTGTGGGGTTAGGCCACGAGGATGTTGGGATCAAAGGCAATGGAACGGGGGGCTGCACAGCGAGACTTCATCAGCATGGGAGCACCCTGCCCCAATACAGGGTTGCACAGCCGGGCAAGAGCCCCAGATGATGATGCGAGCCCGATGCTAGGATGACTGGTGGAAGGTTGGCAAAAGCAAGGGCTCACACTACGTGAACTAGAAATGCCAGAACGGCTGTGGCAGATGCCGAAGGAAGATCGTCAAAGGCTCAGAGAAGCGGACACGCCGGAGTGGATACACGACGGAAAGCCAGAAAGCGCGCCTGCTAATTGGGTTCCGTGAGAAGGTCCGGAGGACCCGTGATGGAGACACAGCGTGGCTGCAAAGCTCAATCGTGGCTGCTCTCCGTCAAGCCAAGGCTGACAGTGGAGATGCTGGGTCAGAACCGAGTCCTCCGAGAGCAAGAGGGATGATGAGATGCTGAAATAATGGAGGCCCAGCGGTGGGACTTCAACATCATAAGCAAGGTGGGCCAAATGAGTGCAGGGAGCAATAGGTCAGAGTGGCAGGTAGGACACCTGGCCTGCAGACAGCAATAAGCCCGGCTGATCATAGAACACGGTGTCCTACAAGATAGGTGGACAGCCGCAAGGCGTTATGCAATTTACACAGCCAAAGGAATTCCAGGGCCAGTGACCAGCAGGCGGAAGCAGCTGCCCCAATCAAAGGCCATGGTCCCTGACTCAGTTCCCAGGCCTGCACTGGTGCTCAGATCCAGAACCCGGTCAGTGAAGGAGAGGTTGGATCCCCAAGAAGGAGGAGCCTGCTACACTGTGGCATGCATACATGGTAACGCCGGCCCCAGGCCTTCTGCAAAGGGAGCTGTGGCCATTGGCTGGGGTAACTGTGCTGGGGGAAGGGGACAGCCAGACATGTCCAGGACTGTTGAATACAGAGCCCAAGGTGACATTGGTGATAGGGATCCAAAGTGTCCTCATGATCTGCCCTTAGAGCAGGGCAGATGGGATCAGAACATAGATAGAATCCTGGCCCAAGCTTTGGCCACAGTGGAGCCACTGAGCCATGAAGCCACCCGGTCCCCTGGCCCCTGAATGTGTAATTCGAACGGACACACACAGTTGACAGAACTCCCATGTGTTCCTTGGCCTGAGGTCTGGAAGCTGTTGTAGTGGGAAAGGCCAAATGGAAGCTTCTGGAACTGCCCCCATCCTGGCCAACTGGAAAACAAACAAACAAACTAACAAAAACCCCAGCATCACATCCCAGGGGGAATGGAGGAGATCAGTGGCATCTCGAAAGACCTAAGACGCCTGGGAGGTAATCCTCTCCTTATTCTTAGTAAGTTCCTTAGTTTGGCCCCTACGGAAACCCAGATGAATTCTAGAAGATGAGAACAGATGGCCATGAGTGCCACGTGTCCTATCCGGGCCAGGGCAGATCAGCCCCAGGCACGCATGCAGCCGTTGACTTGGCTCAGAGAGGTTAAGTGACTGACCCCAATCACACACTGAACAGCAGAATCAGGTGTCAAGTCTGCTGTGACCAACAGAAGGCAGTTGGTAATGAGAGAGGGAGGCCTGCTGGTTTGGGACCCCACACAGGAGGGTGTGGTCTTTCTGAGCTCCCCTTACTGATGCATCCATCCTACGTCCTCTTTTGGGTGTGTGCTGGTTCTGCCCAAAGTCCTGTGTGTGGGGCTGGTGAAGGGGCCACGAAGTAGATGAGGTCCTGGTCCCTGCCTACCTCTTTGCCTCCATCCATTCCTGATGCCCTGGCTCTGGATCTACCTGCCTCTCGTCCCCTGTGCTCACACTGGCTGTTGACTCAGGATATGGCCTCAGGAAGTCCCCTGTCTCCCACTTCACTGACTTGATTGATGCCAAGAGCTTGAAGGGATCCCATTCTAATAACAAGTTCAAAGTGAATGCCCATGTCATCCTAGCCCCGGGGTTGGCGTCAATGGCTTTTTTCACTGTGTGCCTTTTGCAGAAAACCAGCTTGAGCTCCGTTTCTTACCTGCAAAATGAGCACAACAACATCTTCCTCTGGACACCACTGTAACACATAAAAGACTTAAAAAAAATGTGGGTTCTTCCCCGTCTGACTGTCTTCCTCCCTGTCGTCTTGGTCCCCGCATTCTCCTGGTGGATTCTTCAGATGTCCCCAGGCGGAAGTGATCTTCATTTGCATTTCAGAAAAAATGCCAGGCTTCAGGTCTAAATCTAATATCTTCGCACTTTCCCCGGAGGGCGGCCTCGGGTCCTCTGTGTGCAGCCTGCCCCCTCTCAGCGGCTGTGGGGCTAAGCTGGCCTCTCGCAGCCTCTCTTCTCCCTCCCCTCGCCCTCCCCTCCACTCTGCCCTTTCCTGCTCTGCCTCCACCTCTCAGGCCTCAGCCTTCAGCCCTCAGCCCTCAGCCCTCAGCCCTCAGCCCTCCACAATCCCCTGCAACTCAACTGCCTCCTGGTTTCCAGCGCACAGTTCATTGTTGCTTCTTTTGATTAAATTTCCAGTCTCTTCCAGTTGATTTCCCTGGCTTTCCTGGCCAGCAGGGAGCAGAGGTGGCTGACTCTCTGGAGATGGCTGGAGAGTCCGGAGACGATGGGGGAGTGGGCAGGAGTGGCCATTCCTACTTGGGGGAGGCACCCCAGTACCTTCCTGATACCCAGTATCCACGTTCTAGATGGGGCACTGAGCCGACTCATGGCCATGGACCTTCTTTCTCCAATTCCCGCCCCCCCCCACCCTTCCAGTCCCTTTAGTTCCTTTCCCAACGGCACCCGCTTGTTCTACCCAAGTCCTGGTACCTGAGAACGTGTCTTGCTGCATAAGGCTAGTCCAGCCCAAGCCAGCCTTGCTGTCTCCCTCACCCCATCCTGATACCATTGGAGCTGAATGGGTGGCCATCTGTCAGTCTCTACGCCTGGCTCCCCGAAGTTGGGCCTGCCTCAGCCTCTCCTCCATGTGGACTTCTCTCCAGCGATCACGTGCAAGAATGGCCTTCCCCTTCTGCAGGAGGGATGGTGCCTGCTTTGGGCCCAGAGATAAGAACCCAGGCTTGGGTCTCGGTCCCCAACTTGTTTATCTGAGCAGTTGTGCGACCTTTGGCAAATCGTGCAGCCTCTGCTATGTCCCCCCAGTCTCCTTTAACCTAGTCTTTGAGTCTTTCTGTAATCGCCATTTAAAAAATATATTTTTATTGATTTCAGAGAGGAAGGGAGAGGGAGAGGGAGATAGAAACATCAATGATGAGAGGGTATCATTGATCGGCTGCCTCCTGCACGCCCCCTACTGGGGATTGAGCCCACAACCCGGGCATGGGCCCTTGACTGGAATCGAACCCAGGACCCTTCAGCCCACAGGCCGACGGTCTATCCACTGAGCCAAACCAGCTAGGGGTGTAATCGTCATTTTTTAAGAGGGCCTATCAGATGCCTTGTAGGGTGTCTCACCATCTGAATACGTCTGGTTGTTTCCTTCTGATCTGACTCAGTCAAACATTTTCGGTGAGAACCCTACATAGGAGGTGGCACGGTCTCATGATGACATCGTCCAGAAGGGAGGGCATGTAATGTCAGTTTGTCCCATTGCTCGTGACCCTGCCTTGGATCACTCGGGAAAGTGTCTTTTCCTTTTCGTGTTGTGTAAGTAACCTGGGAGCCGTCACGAGACCGTGTGAATGTACTGCTGTGCCCATTGCTGGTCTTGCCTGGAGCGATGATGATACTGAGCACTAAGCTCACCTGCCTTTAGAACAGTGGTTCTCAACCTTCCTAATCCTGCGACCCTTTAATACAGTTCCTCATTTTGTGACCCAACCATACAATTATTTTCGTTGCTACTTCATAACTGTAATGTTGCTACTGTTATGAATCCTCGTGTAAATATCTGATGTGCAGGATGGTCTTAGGCGACCCCTGTGAAAGGGTCGTTCGACTGCCAAAGGGGTCGCGACCCACAGGTTGAGAAGCGCTGCTCTAGAAGGACCAGAGCTTCCGCTGGCAGGTGGCTCGTATGCTGGGTCTTGTGAGCTCCCTCCATGCACCGGCCCAGGTGGGGGGGGGGGCTTCATGAATTGTCCTCAGTGGCCTGTCTCAGCCCCTTCCCATCAGCCTTGCCTTTTGCTGTCTTTGACCACAGGGACTGGTTTCTCTGGCCAGAGAGCTGGTCCTCCACCACCCGGAGGAAAAACTTTGTCCCCTGGCACAACCCAGTTGAATGGTTTCTAGTTAACTGGGTCAGCCAGGTGGTTGCTAGGAGTGTGTGTGTGTGTGTGTGCCCGCACATGTGCGTGCTGGGTGGGAAGAGTGTCTGGGGACTTGGAACCCAGAAGTAGCATATGCGCCATGTGCCTGGGAGCTGCAGGGTGCTGGGCTCCGGCCTTGGTTTCCATGGCAATGGGCAACCTCCTTCTGCAGTCTGCTTCTCTTTGGACCAGCTGACAGTCGTGGGGCCAGGAGCTTTGGGCCAGAGACGGAGGCTGGGAGGGGGCTCCATCAGACGCTCTATTACTATCTTGGAGAAGAGAGCACCTGGGTATCTTGGAGATGAGAACTTTGGGCCACTGCTCCCCTCCCTGGGCTATGGGACAGACTTTTCCAGGGGTCCCTGCTACCTTCTCCTCACTCGCAGCAGGATGGATCTTCCATCAGTCAGTCTGTGACAACACCTCGGTGGGAGCAGGATCCAGGTGGCAGCACTTTGCTTGTGAAATCAATTCAAGCATTAAACAGAGTCAGATTCCTTTTCTTTTTAAAATATATTTTTATTGATTTCAGAGAGGAAGGAAGAGGGACAGAGAGAGGTAGAAACATCAATGATGAGAGAGAATCATTGACTGGCTGCCTCCTGCACGCCCCCTACTGGGGATCGAGCCCACCACCCGGGCGTGGGCCCTTGACCAGAATTGAACCCGAGACCCCTCAATCCACAGGCGGATGCTGTATCCACGGAGCCAAACCAGCTAGGGCCAGATTTAGATTCTTGATTTCTGAATTTGCTACATACATGATCTTGATCTCCTATTACATACATGATCTGCCTCACTCTATGGCAGCCATGTGAGGTGCTGTTATTATGATTCCTATTTTATAGATATAAGGATCGAGGTTCAGAGGACTTGCTTCGGGTCACATGGCTAGTGAGGGGGTGAGGCTAGAACAGGAACTCAGGGAAACGTTGTGGTAGAGTAACTACGAGCATGATCTGCAAAGACAGGTGGTGCTGGTTTCAAATCTTGACAATTCCACTTATCAGCTGGGGGATTCTGGCAAAGATGGAGGCCGACTGTGGGCGGAGGCCGGGACTCCCCGGGGCCCAGGATCTGCGGGCAGACTCACAAGTTCAGATGCTCCATGTTCTCAGCTCACCCAGGGCTCTCAAGGGAACTGACACCAACCAAAGTCCCCAAGATGGATGTGTCCATGGGACTAAGCTCTGGCTGACGAAAAATAAGCGAAAGCGATATATCGCACTTCTAAGAAGTCTCTTTGAAAGAAAGGGGCTGTCCCTTCGGTCTCTTTTCTTCCTCCTTCCTGCTGCCAAATGCAGTTGTGATGGATGGAGCACCGGCAGCTGTCCTGGTCTAAGAGATGACCTAGTCCTAGAAGAAACAGAAAGATCCTGGGTCCCTGTTGACATCACGGCCCTCTACTGTCTACACCCGGACTTCCGTGCACGAGAGTATAAACCCTGTGTGTTTGAGCCACTAGCTCAGTGGTTCCCAAACTTATTTGGCCTACCGCCCCCTTCCCAGAAAAAATATTACTCAGCCCCTGGAAATTAATTTTTTTTAAATTTCAATAAAAAATATTACTCAGCCCCTGGAAATTAATTTTTTAAAAATTTTAATAGCAGTTACTCATCGCCCCCAAATGCACTTGTGGCCATCACCGCCCCCCTGGATCGCTGCAGCGCCCACTTTGGGAATCGTTGCACTAGCTCATAGTGAGCTGATACTTGCAGCTGAATGTTATTCCCACCTATACACCAGGTGGGCTGTGTACAGGCCCATCCTACTCACCCCCCAGCTAGGACACCTGGACTGAGTATCCCCCCAGAGGTTGTGGCCAAGTGTGGAAATGGCAGAGGCCCACCCGGGGAGGTGTGACTGATTCTGGGCAGGGAGGAGCCCCCAGCAGGGCCCACCTCTCTCCTAAGCAACCAGGATGCTCACACTGTCCGCTCAGGGTTCCCCCTTCCCTCCAGGAGGCACAGGAGGAGCAATACTCATTGCATATAATAGGCAGATGACAGCATGGCTGGTTACACTTGACTCTCCAACCCCATGGAGAAATGTTCAGATGGACCAGAGAGCTGCTCTGCCCTCGGCTTCGACGCAGGAGACACCTGCCTCCTTTCTTTCCTGCAACATCGACCCATCATCTTTGAAGATGGTGCACTTTGAAGGGTGTCATGTCCTGGCCTTGGTCCCAGGGTGTGTGGATGGTGGTGGGCAGGGTTGGCAGCTCCCTTCTGGAACCTCCCACCCTTTAGGCCCTGTCACAGTGGCTGGGCTGGTTCAGGCTGCATTGCACGGCTCCCTTCTCTCCTCTGGCTGCTCCTCCCCATAGCTCAAGGCATTGAGTTCTGACTTGCTAATTCCCAGTTCAGAAGTGCCCATCAGTCCCTCTGCTTTTTTGGCTCTAGCTTTTTGGCGCAAGTGGGGAAGAGGAGTTAGTGCCATGTTTTGGTTACGTCGTGTCGGGGGATTTTATAACGATTGCGAGGGATGCTGTCAGCCTAAGTTGAAGGAGCATTTCCCACAATTGCAGAAATTCAGGACTCTTCCATCCACCCATCCATCCGCCCATCCATCCACCCAAAAACCCATCCATGCACCGAGCCAACATTTATTGAGGCCTCCGTGTCCCAGGCACTCTGCCAGGCATCGGGGACAAAGAAATAAATAGGAGATGGTTCCTTTTCTCAGGGAGCCCACAGGTGTACAGGCAATTACAACACGAGGCTGTGCGGGCGAGGGAAGGGGAGCAGGCAGGAGTCCCTGGGACCCCAGGAGGGGCAGCTACGGAGCTGGGGGCGAGGAGGGTCTTGGAAAGCTTCCAACTCCAAATGGTTTTCAGCTGAGACCTGAGTGGGCGTGGGAGCTGCTGGTGGGTGTGAGGAGGGGCGGCTTCCTGGCAGAGGGAGGAACAGGTGCAAGGCCTGAGGCCGAGCCTGGAGCTCACTGTGCTGCAGGCAGTTGGGTCTGGCTGCCTGTGGAAGGCGTGGGCAGTCAGGAGGGAGAGGTGGGCAGAGCCTGGGGGCTGGTCTATCTGAAATGGTAATGGCATCTCTTCTCTATAGAGCTTCCCCGTTTTTCTGGTTTATCCAGGGAGATAGGGAGGAGAAAACCATTCCCATGGGGTGATCCTGGCGGCCTGGAGAGGGGGAGGGACCTGTCCCAAAGCCATTCTCTGACTTCCAGCCCAACCTTGGCTCCAGGCCCAGTTCACCTGCAAACTACCCGGCCATCAAGGGCTTCCTTCTCCTTGCCTGTCCACTGGAGAGCAGCAGGGGCACTGGCCCAGCCTTCACGAGGCCAGCAAGAGGGGCTGCACGGTGGCTTGGCTCACTGTGCCATCACAGCCAGCCCCTCCAGGGTCCTTACCCTCCAGCAGAATCAAGATATTTCCCTTTGGGTCTGGGGCGAGCTCTAGTCTTGGAGGCCTGAGAGTGGCCGGGCCCGCAGGACGACTGGGGGAGCTAGAAGTGAGGGGGCTGCCGGGGTGGCTCTGCCAGGCAGGCTGTGGGCAGCGAGAATTCCTCAGCTCCCTCCCCTCCTTTCCTCGCCCCTTCCCTGGAGTGGGGCACCTCCTCTAGGAAACCTGGGTCCCCTGGATTGGCCCCACGGAGCTGGGCATTATGGCCATTTTGGCCGACAAGGGGCTCCTGCTGCAAAGGGTGGGTAGCTCAGAAGTTATCCCAACGCTGGCCCCGACCCTGACCAGAGGAACCCTACAGGCTGGTTTTCCTGCAACTGGAACTAATAAAAGGGCAAAGCACACACGTGCACTGCACGACCCACAACCCCCCACCGCACACAATCCACAAACCACACCACGGGCAGCACATCCTATGCACATGCTCCACACCACACACCCACCAAACGCACGCATACGACACCTATGCTGTGTGCGCTATGCAGCATACACACTCGCACGCGCGCACACACACACACACACACACACTCGCACGCACACACACCACGCATACGACACCTACGCCGTGTGCGCTATGCAGCATACACACTCGCACGCGCACACACACACACACACACTCGCACGCACACACACCCCATGTGCAGCGAACACACCACACAGCGCATCCATTGTGATGCACACAGAACTTTATAACAGGAATCGTGATAACAGCGAATGTTAACTGGGCACGCACAGTGCCAGGCACTGTTCTAAGAATGTCACATGACTAAACTACCTCAATCCTTACAGCAGCCCTAGGAAACAGGGACTGTTGTCTCCACTTCACTGCTGTCAGGTTCCAGGGGGCCACCTCCTTTCTTGCCGTGTGTGTCCCATTGCCTTGCCAGGGCACATTCTCCTCTGCTGCAGGTGACCTGCCCCCCCACCCCCACCAGGCCCTTGCTCAGGAGGGGGCAGTGTGACCCGGTCCCTCTTCCAGGCCTCTCTGTCCAGCAGGAAGAATGCCGTTGCCACGGCAATGATTCTCTCTATTCCAGTCCCCAAGGACGCCGCCCACCTACCAGGGCCCCCCTGGCGCCTGGGCCTCTCCCTGCTCATCGCCCACACACCGTCCTCGCCTGCAGCTCCGTGGGTGCGGGTGGTGGAAGCCTCTCTTCTGGTCCCCTGGCTTCTCCCAGGCCAGGCAGCTGCCCACAGGTGTGCCCCAGGCACGAAGGGGTCTGACGCATCAAACTGCCCTCAGCCCCTCGCCCTCGGCTACCTGCGTTCTGTCTGGGGAAGTGCTGGGGTGTGTGGGGCGCGTGAGGGTGTGGGGGTCCTGCCAGGGGTAGTGGGGCCTCTGGAGACCCCAGGCAGCAGCCACAGCAAACCAGACCTTTGCACGTGGTAGAGGTGATGCCTCCGGGAGGCTGGGGGCTCCTGGCTCCTTTAAGGGGGCCTGCCCGGATGAGGTAAGGAAGGTTATGGGGCGAGGCCTGGCTGGGCGGGCTGGCCAGTGGCTGCATGGTTTCCCGATGAGTGGGAATCCCGTCAGCCCTCCCTCCAGAGAGGCGGGACGACACTGCGACACTCTCCTCCTGGCCCAGCCACTCCCCGTGAGAGCAGGCATGGCCCCGGCAGGTCAGCCTGGATGGCCAGGCATCAGCGGTGGCCTCCCTCTGGGGGAGGGGGCATCCTCACTAAACCAGTGACAGGGCCTCCACGCTGCTTTCAGGGAGCAAACGTGAAGAATGGCACCTCATCCCCCTCGTGTGTGCACAATGTAGAACTTAGGGTTTCTTCTTTTTTCTTTTTTAATATGTTTTTACTGATTTTTAGAGAGGAAGGGAGAAGGAGAGGGAGAGGGAGAGAGAAACATCCATGATGAGAGAGAATCATTCATCGGCTGCCTCCTGCATGCCCCACACTGGGGATGGAGCCCGAAACCCAGGCAGGTGCCCTGACCAGGAATCGAACCATGACCTCCTGGTTCATAGGTCGATGCTCAACCACTGAGCCACACTGGCCGGGCGGAACTGCAGGTTTCTGAGGCTCTGCCTGGGGGGCTCAGGCGGGTGCCTGTTGGGAATAGTGAAACCGAGAGCACACCGGGAGGGAGCAGTGTGCAGGTTGCCCCCTCAATGCACTAATTCGGTGGTTACCGTGTCCTGATTTGGGGCGTGGACTTGGGGAAATTGCTAGAACTTGGCAGCAGGCGAGGCCCATGAGAAGCCTCTGTCTGAGTCGGGAGGACAAACCCTGCTGAGCTTCAGACGCCAGCTCTCATCTAACAGGTGACAAAGCAAGTCCCTCGATCTGGCCACCGGGGCTGATGTCATTTTTGTTTTTCTAACTGGCCATCCTGTAGGGGAAGGCAGGGGACGCCCTGTGTCTCCCCTGCCCACCATGTTCCTCACCTCTGTGGTAGCGGGGTTCCCCCAGGGACCCCTCCGCGGCTCCAGCCCCTCCCCTCCTCTGGGAGGCACGGAGAGCCAGTCCCAGGGAGGGGGTGTTTCTGAGGCGCGCTCCTCGCCACCCTTCCTCTCTCTCCCCTCTCCCTCTCCATCATTGTTTAGACCTGGCCTCTCTGAAGCGAGAAGACAAAGGGGCAAAGGAAACAGGACGGAGAGGGAGGAGAGGGAAGAGGGTGCAGGGCAAGGTAGAGGGGAGAGAAATGGGCTCCGAGGCAGGAAAGAGGAGGTGATGAGGCTCAGGATTGTGCTGGGCCCAGGGCTCACCTCCCTCATCCCCTTCAATTCTTTGCTCAAATGACACTTCTCCAAAGGCCTCCTCTGTTCTCACCTTTAAAATGTCATCTGCTCATCATCCCACTTCCAACCCCAACTCTACTCTGATTTCCTTTCTTTTTTCTTTTCCTTTTTTTTTTTTTAAAAATCTTTATTGTTGAAAGTATTATAGACATCCCCTTTTTCCTCCCATCCACCCCCTCCAGCCCAACCCCCACCCCTCCTTCCTTTTTTTCTGACACACCCTCTACTTTCCTTCCTTATTATGTTTATTTCCTTATCGCCTATCTCTGCTTGCCCCACTGCCGCCACTGGAATGCATTTTACCGTTATAAAAACTTGGGGGGGGGGGCGGGGGCGGAGTCTTAGGGCTTGAGTTCTAGCCCAGATTCTGCCTCTAACTTCGTGTGTGAGCCTGTGCAAGACAGCAACCTCTCTGGGGACACTGTCGGGTCTGTCCCAGTGACACCGTGACTGAGGGGAAGGGACCGCCGTGGCCACCCTCCTGTCAGACCGTCCAGGACAACCTGGGGGCCAGCCTTCAGCCCAGGGGCTGTCCCCGCAGTGGCCCTGGGACTCTGGCTGCCACCGCCCCACAGTCACTCTGGTCTCCCAGGCCAGCACCTGCGGAACGGAGGGGAAGCCATGGTCAGGAGCGTTGATTGGGTTCCCCAAAGACCCCTGTTCAAATCCCAGCTTGCTCTTTACCAGCAGCAGGCCTAACCTCCATGGCCTTGGGCCTGCATCTGTGAAATGGGGTAATGCACACGGCTACAGCACAGGGCTGCTGGAACTAAACGCAATAAGGCATGTGGCCGGCACACGGTGCTCCATGAGCCAGCTTCTCTCTCTCTCTCTCTCTCTCTCTCTCTCTCTCTCTCTCTCCCTCTCTCTCTCTCGGGCCAAGAAGATGGGAAGCTGCAGGAGAGGCAATTCAGGGCTCGGGCCTGCCTTCTTACCAGCTGGCTCTTTGGGGTCTGGAGCCACAGCCCCTCCCCATTTGAGTGTAACTGTGAGACAGCCCGGTGGTGGTGGGGACAGGACGCCGCGCGGAGAGGGAGAGGCAGAGCAGGCACAAACCCTTGTTTATTCTCCCTGCCGGGAGCACAGTGGTCTCCTGGCTGGACCATCATTCTCAGTGAAAACCTTCGCTGAGATTTATCGTCCTGTTCCTGCTGGCTGCGGACGGCGGGGAGGGAAAAAGTGTCCTTTTGAGGCAATAAAATATAAAATGGAACCCAATTTTTCTCCAGGGTAAGAATCATTATGTTTGACAATGGCTGTAAAGTGTGCAGCAGTGAGGCGTGGGGTGGGCTGGGGGTGCCTGAAAAAAAAGGGGGTGGTCGCCTCTGTGCGATGCAGTCCCCGGTGGGCCTGGAAGGAGCCCAGGGGCCAGGAAAGCCACCCCGCAGCCCATCTTATGCCCGGGGCCCCTGGAGGTCCCCGGGTGAATTCCACGCCCAGCTATCAAGCACCTACGCTGGGAGGAGGTCAGAAGGCCGCCCTGCTTGCTGCACCGAGTACTTCGGGAGAGAAGAATGAACATGTGCTCAGTTATGTTAAAGTGAATTGAGTGCTACGCAGTTTGGATCTTATCCAGGGGCACCAAGGAACCAAATTGAAGAGTTTGCGTGTGCTTAGATTTTTTTTTTTTGGATATAACTTATAAAGTGCTCAAGTCTTAGCTGTACACTTTTATTTGTGTTTTTCAGGTGTAACCACTACTCAGATCAAGAGGATGTTTGTAGCACTTCAGGAATTTACCCCCTTCCCAGGAGTGAGTGCTCCCCCGGGTGCCACCGGAGGTGCGTTTCCTGTCTTCTTAAACGTCCTGTAACGAGACAGGCAGTGTGCACGCTTTCGAGTGTTTGCTGCTCCCTCTCACACAGTGGCATCCTTCATGCTGTTGGGTGTAGCTGTTCATTCTTTTCATTGCTATTATCCCATTTTAGGAATAGATCACAATTTGTTTATCCATGCTGCTGTTGATGGACATCATAGTTGTTTCAAGTTTGGGGGTTTAGTAAAGCTACAGTGAACATTCTTTTTTTTTTTTTAAATATATTTTATTGATTTTTCACAGAGAGAAAGGGAGAGGGATAGAGAGCTAGAAACATCGATGAGAGAGAAACATCGATTCACCCCCCTCTTGCACCCCCCCCACGGGGGATGTGCCCGCAACCCAGGTACATGCCCTTGACCGGAATCGAACCCGGGACCCTTGAGTCCGCAGGCCGATGCTCTATCCACTGAGCCAAACCGGTCAGGGCGTGAACATTCTTTTTTTAAGGTTTTTATTTCTCGCCCTGGCTGGTGTGGCTCAGTTGGCTGAGCATTGTCCCATGCACTAAGGGGTCACTAGTTCGATTCCCGGTCAGGGCACATGCCAGGGTTGTGGGCTCAGTCCCTGGGAGGGGGCATGCAGGGGGCAGTAATCGATAGTTCTCTCTTTCATCGATGTTTTTCTCTCTCACTCTCCCTTCCTCTCTCTCTCTAAAAAAAAAAAAAATCAAAAACATACTTTAAAATTTTGTTTCTCAGAGTTTACATTTAATATTATTTTGGATTCATTTCAGGTGTATGTATAGTGGTTAGACAATCATATACTTTACAAAGTAATCCCCCATATTTCAAGTACCCATCTGGCACCATCCATAGTTATAACAATACTAGGGGCCCAGTGCATGAATTTGTGCACCTTGAAAGGAACTGTGGGCCGTGAGGCTGTGGTGGACATGGAGGGGGGAGATCTCAGCCCATCCTTCACACCCCTGCCCAGCCCCTCCAGCCACCGCCCGGTCCCCTGTCTGCTGGCAGCCCCACTCCCGCAGTGCTGCTCCCACACGCTGAAGGCTCTGGCCTGGCTCACACCTACTGATGGCGTGGAGCAATTGGGGCTAGCGCCGGCAGCAGGTGCAAGTGCTGGGCGGGACTGTGGTGCATTGGAACAAAGAATTTTCAATAACCATCAGAGGCTCACCCCAATGACAGTGACTGGCGCCTCGCCTTGGCCTGGTGCCCCCTGCTCACCTGCTCTACCATCCAATTGTGGCTGACAACCGCCATGTTCCATGCTCTGCCGCCTGCTGCCAATACCCGCCATGTTGTGGGTGTGTCCCCTGGTTGTCAGCACATGTCATAGCGACCGGTTGTTCGGTTGTTCCGCTGTTCGGTCTATTTGCATGTTAGAGTTTTATATATATAGATTATTGACTATATTCCCTATGCTGTGCTTGACATCCCCATGATGATTCTGTGACTACCAATTTGTAGTTCTTAATCCCTTTACCTTTTTCACCCAGCCCCTGAGGCCCCTCCCCTCTGGCAACCATCGATCTTACAGTGAACATTCTTGAACGTGTCTTTCAATGGATGTAGGAAAGAGTTGTGAGTAGAGGAGTGACATGATTAAACATTGGCCTTTTTTTTTTCTTTTGTCCCTTGTGATAGTTATGTGTCAACCTGACTGGGCCATGGGGTACCCAAATATTTGGTCAAACCTTATTCTAGGTGTGTCTGTGAGGGTGCTTCTGGGATTAACGTTTGAATCAGTAAACCGAGTAAAGCAGACTGCCCTCCCTAATGCAGTGGGCCTTGTCCAATCAGGTGAAGGCCTGGGTGGAACCAAAAGCACTGAGCCTCCTGGGAGGAAGGGGCGACCCCTCCTGCCTGACTGCCTTGAGTTGGGACATCGGTTCTTTCCTGCCTTTGGTTTGAACGGAAACTCTGGCTCTTCCTGGGTCTGGAGCCTGCTGGCCTTGGGACTGAAACTACACCATTGGCTGTCCTGGGTCTCCAGCTTCCAACTTGCAGTTCTCGGGACTCGCAGCCTCTATGACCATGTGATCCAATTGCTTATATTAAGTCTCTTCCTGTACATGTGTACTCCATTGGGTAGGTTTCTATGGAGAACCCTAACATGTTCCTCCAATGTTTTATTTTGAAATCTTTCAAATTTATTGAAAGGTTGAGGCAGTAATGAAATTGTGGTAAATGGATTGCATTAACGATGCCTCCCGTGTCACCCTCATTAGAAGCGTCTAGGCTTGGCCACGTGACTTGCTTGCCCCAATGGGACAGCAGTACAACTGATGTTTGAAAGAGTGTGTCCTTTTCCTCTTTCTCTCTTGGACCCCTGCCCCTGCCATGAGGACCCTGCCTGTGGGATGTGAGAGACTCATGGATGAGAGCTGAGTTGTGCAGGCCATGGCCACCCTAGACCAACTGGGCCGCAGCCCACTCACCTACCAGTTGATGACAGACTCATGATTATGCCCAGTCAATGAGCTATCAGCTTGCAAGAAATCATAAGTAGCTATTGTTTTAAGTTTCGGGATGGTTTGTTAACACAAACAACAAACACTTCTTTAACCTTTACCTAGATTGACCTATTATGAACATTGTGCCATGTTGGCTTTACTGCTCTTTGCTGTTGTTGTTGTTCATTTTTTATTGATTTTTAGAGAAAGATGGGAGATGGAGAGAGTGAAACATTGATGTGAAAGGAAACATCAAGGGGCTGCCTCCTGCACGCTTCCCTGACCGGGAATCGAACTGGCAACCCCTCAGTGCATGGCATGACACCCAACCCACTGCGCCACACTAGCCAGAGCGGCCTCATCGCTCTTTTGATGCTTGTTTCCCTGAAACATTTGAAAGTGGCCGGCATCCTGACACTCCCCGACACCTACATTAGCATCTAAGAACTAGGCCATCCTCTTGCACAAGCACACTACCGTGATCACACCCAGGCACTGAATGTTGCTACGATACCACCATCGGATATCGAGTCCATTTTCAAATTCCCCCAGTCACCTCCAACAGCCCCTGACAGCTGTTTATGGTTTTGATCTAGGATCTAATTAGAACCAGTTTCTCACACGGCCCACTTCCAGCATCCTGTCCCTGTACACGGATGTTCGTAGGCCCAGCCCAGTGTCCACCATGATGACCAGGGCAGGGCAGCCACACTTCCTGCATTGCCACTTCCCAGCTGGGTGGCCTTGGAACTTCATCACATTCCTGGGCCTTGGTGCTGCCTCCGCAGAATGAGCATGTCCCTCTCATCCACCTCATAGGGTTATCGTGAGCATTAAATGAATCACACACAGGGAGTGACATGGTAAGTCACTGTGCTTGCATTAGTGCGTTGTGTCCGAGAGACGGTCATTATTACTCTTCGTGTCTGTTGATCAAAGCATTTCGTCATACGCCTTTGCAGGAGCAGTGGGATTCCATGCAGGGCTCAGATTCTGCTCTGGTCCTCTGCATGGAGACTGAGGAGGCTGCGGAGTTTGGGGCAAAGAGCACGTTTGCAGGAGCAGCGGGGTTCCATACAGTGGGGAAAGGGGCTCAGATTCCTGCTCTGGTCCTCTGCATGGAGACTGAGGAGGCTGCGGAGTTTGGGGCAAAGAGCACCTTAGACCAGCGGTTCTCAACCTGGGGGTCGCGATCCCTTTGGCGGCCGAACAACCCTTTCACAGGGGTCGCCTAAGACCATCCTGCATATCAGATATTTACATTATGATTCATAACAGTAGCAACATTACAGTTATGAAGTAGCAACGAAAATAATTTTATGATTGGGTCACAACATGAGGAACTGTATTTAAAGGGCTAGAAGGTTGAGAACCACTGCCTTAGACTTTGCTTGACCTCTAACTTGCTGTGTGATCTTGACCAAGTCCCTTGCTGTCTGGTCCCAATTTTCTGGCTCCCTCCCTCCTTCCTTCCTTCTTTCAGTTTTATTGATTGAAGGTTCCCCCGCCCCCCATCATTCCATTTCCCCCCATTAATTTGGAAGCTAGAACACATGCTATTTCTATTCTCTTGTAATGAGTCTAGCAAATTTAACACGCATATTGAGGTTGTAATTGGCATTTATGATTTCTGTCTTCACCCTCCTCCCACACAATCCCAGGGCCTTAAGATGCTTCTTACTCAGTTTGCCCTGTATTTTGGTTCTCTCCTGTCGTTTGTTTTAATCCCACAAATCACACATTCTAAATTTTCAATGTTTGTTTAAATTTACCCACTTCCCCCCCGCCCCCTCACTATTTTTTTCTGGCATCTTAGAATTCCCGCTGGGCTTCTTTTCCTTTGTTCTGGAAGTTTATTCTTTAGAACTCCGTCAGGGAGGGCCTTGGTTGTAAACTCGGACGGTTTCTGTTTATCTGAAAATGCCTTTATTTTGTTCTCATGCTGGAAGAATGGTTTCAGAGGTGATAGAATTCTCAGCTGACAGTCTCTCTCGCATCTTCCCCAGCCCTTTGAAGGTGTTCTTCTCCTGTTTCTGGCTCCCAGAGTTTCTTTGAGAGCCGCCATCGGTCTGTTTGACATCCCTGTTTAGGTAATCTCTCTTTCACACCTGGTCGCTCTTAGGATTCTCTCTTTGTCTGGAACACTCTGCAGTTTTCCTATGGTGTGTTTAGGTGGCGGTCTCTCTTCATTTATTCTGCATGGGATTCGCTGAGCTTTGTGAATCTGAGGATTGGAGTCTCACAGCTCTGGGCAACTCTTAGCTATTTTCTCTTTGAATTTGACTCTCCATTATTCTTCCTCATCTCGTCTTCTGCAACTCTGATTAGACACGTGTTAGATCTTTTCATTTTATCGCCCGTTGCTTAATCTCTTATCTTTTCCTTTTTTTTTTTTAATCCTCACCTGAGGATATTTTCCCATTGATTTTTAGAGAGAGTGGAAGAGAGAGGGAAAGTCAGAGAGAAACACATCGATTGGTTGCCTCCTGCACGTGCCCCGACCAGGGCCTGGGCAGGGGAGGAGCCTGCAACCAAGGTACATGCCCATGTCTGGAATCAAACCTGGGACACTTCGGTCCCCAGGCCAATGCTCTATCCACTGAGCCAAACCAGTTAGGGCTCTTTTCCATTTCTTTTTGCCTCTCTGCTGTGCTCTGGGAAAGGCCTTTTTTGTTTTTTGTTTTTTTCCAGTTTACCAATTCTCTTCCCAGCTTTATCTCATCTTCTGTTTTACCCATTACTTATGTTTCAGAGTTTCGACTATTATACTTCTCACTTCTAGATATTTTATTTGATTCTTTTTCAAATCAGCCTTGAACTTTTTGTAATCTCATTTTCCTTTGTCATATGTCGGTCCCCCCTGTTTCATTTTAAACACACACACACACACACACACACACACACTGGTCCCCCCTATTTCATTTTAAACACACACACGTATTTATTTTACATTCGATGCCTGATCATTCCAACATTCACCGTCTTTGCAGATTGGACTGGTGGGCGCCTCGACTCACTCCTGCTCATGGGAGCTTGCTTCCTTCTGTGTTGGGCTTTCTTTACTGGGCACCCACATTTCTTAGAACCTGTTTCCTATAGGAAGTCTTCGAGGCCTGAGAGAAGAAGGGTGTGTGCTTCTCTCAAGTGCCACTGCCGATGGCGGCCCAATCTTCTGCTTGTGGCTTCTGAGGCCACAGGAGCAGAATAAATGCAGGCCCCAAGCCCTAAAGAGGGAGGCTGTGGTTAGGAATTCTCACAGAGGGGGGTTTCCCTGCTGTTTTGCCAGAGCCCAGGCAGAATTTCCTCAGTCCACGTTGGGAGGGCCCCCCTGTATGCAGCCCACCTCGCTCAGGCTCAGACTTTGTCTGTCTCCTGTGCCCCTCACATGGCCATCAACGCCCAGGCTGTGGGTTGACCAGATGCCCCCAGGGAAGGGCTGGCTTTAGGGCCACTCACTCGCTTCTCTGGAATTGCTTTGCTTGTCCCTTCCAACCTCTGAAGGTTTTCTTTACGCTCCCGCAAACTCTCCATGCATTAAAAAATACTTTAAATAATTCATCCAGCCATTTGAAGCGTCCTGCATTGGGAAGATAACGTGAGATTAGAAGTCAGCCACATGGCCCGGTTTTACGGATTCTTCACTCGTCCACCTGTGCAGCGGATATTTCCTTGAGCACCTGCGAGGGGCCAAGTCCTGGGTTAGACAAAGGGGACGCAGAGATCAATCAGACACAATTCCCGCTCTTGGGAGCTCACCATGGAGTAAAGGCCCTTACCACGTGCCGGGATGGTGTTTGGAGAAAGAATTCAAACGATACAAATAACAACTGCTGCTGTTTATGGAGCCTCTCTTCGCAGTACCAGGCAGCGTGCCAAGCTGCCAAGCGCACCACATGGATCATTTCATCGCCTCCTCTTGACAACCCAACACGGGAGGCAGTATTATTAACTCACTGATGGGGAAACCGAGGCCTGAGGTCACAGGGTTGCAAGAAAGCAGAGCCATACTTGGAAGCCAGGCTTTTTAGCTTAGAAACGGAGAACACCCCTTACCATCTGTGCTGAGGGAGGTCCTCCACCTTCCTACCCTCCTGCCCTGAAGAAACCCCTTCCCCCCATCCTTCCTTCCTCCCTCAACCACCTGGCCCGCAGTGGCTTCCCAGGCCTGCCTTGGGATCTGGGCCAGACGCATGCAGGCCCGTGACTCCCTCCCAGCCTGTCCTTAGAAAGACCTTCTCCCTGCCAAGAAGCAGCTCTAGCAAACGAATATGGTGAGGGCAGCCTCATTCATGTCTTTCCTTCTGCCACTTTGGCAGGGACGGTGAGATCCCGGGGAAGGAACGAAGGCACCTGGCAAGAGGAGGGGGCTTGTGATCAACCATGAGGGGTCAGGCTGGGCGGAGAGATGCAAGGGGTCCTCAGGAGGGGGTCCCCCAAGGATGGGAAGGGGTGGCCTGGACTAGATGGAGGGTTAAGGGACTGGGTTGCCACCCGCACGAGGTCAGTACCAGGGCCACCCCCCAGCTGGGGTTGACTCCTTTGGGCCTGTGGGGGTGGGGGATGGTTACAACCAGCCTCACCATCCCATCCTATGTGTGTGCCTGTGTGCCCACATCCGTGTGCTCCGTGAGGGAGGACAAGAAGGTCTGAGTCATCTCTGTCCCCCGCCCACTCAGCCGAGAGCCTGGCTCCCCACTATAAATATCTAGTGAACAGATCCTGGCTATATGTATTAAATTAAAATAAAGTCCTCACACGTGTTATATCTGAATGTGTGCCCGCTGTGCAATTCAAGCATTGGAGAAGCATATCATGGAGAAAAAGAGAAATTCCCTCCTTTATCTCACCCTCTTCTTATCCCTCACACAGGTACCACTGAAAACACACCACACACACACACACACACACCTCCAAGGGCCTCTCCACGCCCACCTTTGCTTTGCCCCCACAGATCTGGAGGAACCCCCCCTCTCCCCCTCCCCTCCCCATTCCCATTATTTCTTCTCTGACAAGAGGAAGGGGTGAGGGAGGGGAGGCTAGGGATCCCCAGGAGGGGGTCCCCAAAGGGTGGGGAGAGGAATCGAAAGACCCAGAGTGCCTGCCTTTTCAAAGGGAACCGCTTCCCTGAGATCCCACGCCCACCCGCCCCTTCTCCCTCCTCCTCCTCATCCGCTCTCCGACTCCCCCACCCCACAGGGTCGCCTGCCTGCCTGCTCCGATCTGGAACCCTGCATGGAGGTCTCGGCTTGCTCTGAAGGCTTGTCATGTCTGCGTTTAATGAAGTTTAATTATCTTCCGAGATTCGAAGAATAATTATAAATCTTTTCAAGATGCAATCACACGGGTTCATGCTTCATTAACGGTGGAAAATCAATTGTAATTCGAGTAATTCCTCTCTTCTGGAGATCAGTCTGTTTGTACACGCGCTCCCCCCTCTCCCCAGCTTTGTCTCTCCCAAGAAGTACATTGGATGCCTGGCTTTTCCTTCCGAATTAATTGACGAGCCGATGGGGGGCGGATGGGGGAAGGCGCAGGTGGAGGAGGGGAGAAGAGAGAGGGAGAGATGGTCCCAGTGGGTGCAGGCCTGGGTAGATGTGTATGAGAGGCAGGGAGAACTGGGAGAGGGGAGGGGAGGGAGGGAAGGGACAGGGAGAGGAGAGGAGGGGAGGTACAGACCCCTTTGCGTATCTGGAGAAAGCTATTGACACCCCTGGAAAATGCACCCAGACTGTCTCGCTGACTGTTGGGGTTTAGGTCCCACGACCCCTCCCCCAGCCACTAGGCCGCCAAGGAACCCCAGATGGCGCAGAAAAGACCAGACAAGGCTGCTTCTTAGCGACTTGGGACCTTTGTCCACCTCTGAGAAACCAGGACGCCCCCTGAGAGCTGGGCGCCTGATGCTGTCTCGGAGAGAAGCTATAACCTGGATTTTTCCAACCACGGAGAGCCCTGGTCCCGGCAGCTTCCCGGAATCTCAGATGTCTTGGGGCACCTGTGGCCAAACTCCGGAGACCAGCACAGTCTGACCGGCTAAGGCTCGATCTTGCTTTGAAGGTGGCGAGGTGCCTGCATTGCCACGGCATGGGGGAGCAGGGCTCCCCCAGGGCTTATGGGGGGCAGGGGGCACAGGGACTGGGGGAGAGGGAGCGAAGGGAAGCCTTGTGCGGAGCGGTGGGCGGGTCAGGGTGAAAGAGGACGAGGACCCACGACCCCGCTGCCCGTCCACTTTGCCTCCCTGAGTTTTTGTTCGAAGCCTTGAGCAGCGCCGTCCAATAGAACCTTCTGTGGTGATGGAAATGCCTCACACTGTCCCGCACAGCAGCACCAGCCACAGGTGGTTGGTTAAATGTAATCGAATTGAAGTCAAAGACAATGAGGAGTTCCGGCCTCAGCTGCCGTGGCCACATTTCGGTGGCTCGGCCACCACACGGGGCTGGCGTCTGAACAAAGCAGATACAGACAGTTCCGCCAGAGCAGACACTTCTGTGGTCGGCACGGGGTTAGGTCCTCGGACATGCTCGCCCCGATCAAATAACAAATGCTGCCCCTACACTTGGCGATAAACATCTCCACATTGGCCCTGTGTTAGTTTCCTGCAGCTGCTGTAACAAGTTACCACGAACGCAGTGGCTTCAAACCACGTGAATTTTTAAAAATATATTTGTATTGATTTCGGAGAGGAAGGGAGAGGGAGAGACAAATAGAAACATCAATGATGAGAGAGAATCATTGATAAGCTGCCTCCTACATGCCCCCTACTGGGGATCCAGCCCTGCAGAACCCATATGAGCGGATGTGGCAGCAGCTCCTGGGAAGGAGGGAGCTATTTAAGATCCCGGTCGTATTTTTCTCCATGCATGATCTATTGAGTAGACATGGCGCTTGAAAATTGTATTCCTGCCCTCCCCATTGCTTATAATCACAGGGGGAAGCAGGCCCTAGGTCAGTGATGGTGAACCTATGACACGCGTGTCAGAGGTGATACGCGAACTCATTTTTTTGGTTGATTTTTCTTTGTTAAATGGCATTTAAATATATAAAATAAATATCAAAAATATAAGTCTTTGTTTTACTATGGTTGCAAATATCAAAAGATTTCTATATGTGACAGGGCACCAGAGTTAAGTTAGGCTTTTTCAAAATGCTGACACGCCGAGCTCAAAGGTTCGCCATCATGAGCTAGGGCAACCATGTGCATATTTTATCCTGCAGTCCTGGCGGTCAGAAGTTGGACACTGATCTCATTGGGCTAAAACCAAGGCGTCCGCACAGCTGTGCGCCTTTCTGGAGGCTCCAGAGGGGGGCCTGTTTTCTTGCCTTTCCCAGCTCCCAGAAGCCACCTGTGTTCCTTGGCTGGTGGCCCCTTCCGTTGCCTTCCAAACCAGAAACACCGTGTCTCTCTGAGCACAGCTGGGAGAGGGTCTTCCCTTTTAAGGATTCATGCGATTCGATTGGGCCACCCAGAGAAGCCAGGATAATCTCTCAGTGTCAAGGTCCTTACCTAATCATATCTGCAAAGACATTTGTTTCCATACAAAATGACATGATTGTGTACATGTACCACATCTTTTTATCCACTCATCTACTGATGGGCACTTGGGCTGTCTCCATAATGGCCGCACCAGCCTGCATTCCCACCAGCAGTGCACAAGGGTTCCCTTTCTCCACATTGCCACCAGCACTTGTCGTTAGTTGATTTGTTGAGGATAGCCAATCACTGGGTCCAATGGTAGTTCCATTTTTGATATTTTGAGGAAACTCCATACTGTTTTCCACAATGGCCGCACCAGTCTGCATTCCCACCAGCAGTGCACGAGGGACCCTTTTCTCCACATTCTCGTCAGCACTTGTCGTTAGTTGATTTGTTGAGGATAGCCATTCTGGCAGGTGTGAGGTGATACCTCATTATCGTTTTAATGTGCATCTATCAGATGTGGTACATTTACATAATGGAATACTACGCAGCTGTAAAAAGGAAGGATCTCTTACCCTTTGAGAGAGCCTGGAGGAACCTGGAGATGATTTTGCTGAGTGAAATAAGCCAGTCAGAGAAAGACAAGGATCACATGACCTCACTCATTTGTGGAATCTAATGAACAAAATAAACTGAGGAACAAAATAGATCCAGAGACATGGAAGCATGGAACAGACTGACCATCTCAGAGGGAAGCGGGGTAGGAGGGGTGGGAAGAGATTAACCAAAGAACTTATATGCATACTAGAGGCCCAATGAAATTCATGCAAGAGTAGGCCTTCCTTCCCTTGACTGCTGGCACCAGCTTCCTTCTGTCACCTGGGACCCAGGCTTCCCCTGCAGCCCCGGCTTTGTCTGGAAGGTCGTCAGGAAGGATGTCCGGTCTAATTAGCATATTATGCTTTTATTATTATAGCTATGTCTAACCCATGGACACAGACAATAGTGTGGTGAATGTGCAAGGAGTGGAGCAGGAGTGGGTTGGATGGGGTCAGTGTGGGGGTGGGGGACAGGGATATCTGTAATACTTTCAACAATAAAGATAAATTTAAAATAAAATTTAAAACAGAAATTAATAATTTGATCAACCAGATTGGCAGACAATAAATGTGTAAAAAAAGCAAAAGCAAAACATTATTCACAGGACTTAGGACATGGACCCCTCTGGGGGCCCATCATCCTTCTATCTCAGGGCCCAAACTTTCATTTTTCAGATGGGGACCCTGAAATCCAGAGAGGAGAGGGGGCTGCCTCCAGGTGACGCAGGGCATCATGGGAACTGCAGTATCAACCCAGATCCCCTCTTCCGGAGCATGTGCCCAGCCCCACGTGACAGGATCATGGCTGCTGACAGCTCACAGCTGTGCCCCTCGCAGGGCCGTGCCCTTGGCCGCAGGGAACTGCCTCACTCAAGGTTGCCCCCTACCCCTGTCCCTGCCAGTGACGTTCTAAGGTGGAGACACAAACGTCTGTCATTTGGCCTCCATTGGGGACCACGCTGATGGACCAGGCCAGGTCCTGAGCTCCTCACAGGATCAGCCGAGGGCTCAGCTGCAACTACATCATCACCGGTCAGCTCCTCCCTCTGTCCTGTGTCACCGTCCTCATGGCCTTGCATCTCCAGGGAGACTCCCCAGTCCATGGCACTAAGCTCCAGCTCCTCACCTTGGGTCATAGCGCCCTTTCTGATCTGACCCCTGCCGACCCCGCAGCTTTAGCAACTCACATGCCCCCGCCCCCCATGCTCAAGCCCAGATGAGTCCCTTTCAATTTCCCAAATGTCCCAGGCCTTTCCCCCTCCACCTCAAAGCCTTTGTCCATGCTGTTCCGCATGCTCTTTGTCTCCTGGCCATCTTCTCCTCACTCTTTAGAACTCAGTTTGAATGTCACCTCTTCCTGGAAGCCTTCTCGGATCCCTTCCCCCTATCCAGCTTCCAGGAGCCCGTCCTCTGAGTTCCCATGGCTCCTGTGGCTCCCGTGGCCCACTAGCTCTCACCACGGTCTGGAGAATGCCCTGAGATTGGGGGCTGCATCTTGTTCCTTTCTGTTATCTCCAGACACAGTCTTGCCCAGAGCGGGTGCTCATTGCGTGTTTGTTGACCGACTGTTGGTGACCTCAGCTGGCCCTGGGAGCTGTGTTCGATTATCCCCATTTACAGAGGAGGAAAGTGAGGTGGAGAAGGAAGTGAGACCCGGACACAGCCCCTTCCTGGAGGCTCGTTTTCCCAAGAGAAGACATCCTGGCAGCGCCCCAAACGCCCCGGGGGCCAGGAGCTGCCAGCAGCTGCTTAGGTATCTGAGTTAGAGGCTCAGGAGCCGTAGCTCCTGCTAATGAATGACTCCTCTTCCACACACATGTTTCTCGTACTCAATTGGTGGGTCATTAGCCCACGGCAGTAGTTGTCTCAACTCCAAATGAAATGCAAATGTAATTGATTTCCTTAGGCCTGGTGGGCAGGGCCCTGCCAAGCTCAGGCTCCCTCCCAGGAGGGGCCAGCCCGCCTCTCCCAGACCACAGGAGGCTCCAGACTTGCAGGGCCTGCGAGTGTCCTGGAGGGAGGCTGGGTGGGGCTGGGAAAATGGGAAAAAAACCACCAACGCTCACCCAGTGGTGGGGACAGGACCCCACGTTGGCAGTTGGTGGGGTTGGGAGGCCATGAGATTAGGGACCCCTATTTCCTGCTGGCTTGGGCGGAGGTGGGGCCATGGGACCTCTGATGTTCAAGGAGCCCTCCCCTCTGCACAGGCTCCCTGAGACCCCATGTGCCTCCTGAGAGGCAATGTGGGACCATTGAGTCTGGGCTCATCTCCGACCCCCACACCACCTACCACGTGCCAGCTGCACCCTGGGAGTCTCAGTTGGTCCAATGGAAGCGACACCATTGCCTTGCAGGGAGGTTGTAGGATGCTATGTGATGTGCCCAGGATGTTCCGTTCAGTTGGAGCTGAGCAAATAGGTGTTATGTGATGAAGTAACATCTCACATGTAAGTGCTTATGTGTACCAGGCCTTATTCTGTTTTGCACCCAATTATTTCATCCCATCCTTACATTGATGCTGTAAAGTAGGTGCTAGTATCCCATTTTACAGATGAGAAGGCAGAGGCACAGAGAGATTAAGTAATTTACTCAAGGTCACACAGCTAGGGGGAGCCTGGATTAAGGCCTAGGTCAGCGGTTCTCAACCTGTGGGTCGCGACCCCTTTGGCGGTCCAACGACCCTTTCACAGGGGTTGCCTAAGACCATCCTGCATATCAGATATTTACATTACAATTCATAACAGTAGCAACATTACAGTTATGAAGTAGCAACGAAAATAATTTTATGGTTGGGTCACAACATGAGGAACTGTATTTAAAGGGCCAGAAGGTTGAGAACCACTGGTCTATACAGTCTGTGCTTGTGATTATCATTAGTCTATACTGTCTCTGACCATGCATTCGCCCTCTGGCCCTCCCTAAATGTCCCTGCTTTCCACCTTCCTTGTTAAGGCCTGCCAGGCTGAACTCTGCTTAGTAGGTATGTTTTCTGGGCCCTTTGAAAAGGGGGAACCCCCAGCTTCTGGAGTCTGGTGGGTTGGTCCCATGAAGGGAGCTTATGTGTGATTGGTGGGTGACATGGTCTGAATATCCAGTTATCTGATTGGTGGAATCTAATTTACACCCAGAACCCTAGCTGCAAGGGAGTCTGAGAAACGTAGTTTTGGTTTTGTGGCTTCTACAGTTCAGGAACTCACACTAGAAGGAGGTGGAACCTTGTTTTTGGCTCACCTTATGCAAAGGAACGAAGGACCTCTGCTCCGTCCAGGTTCCTTGGTTCTCCCTGCCCCTGCCCTCCTTCCCAGTCGTTGGACTTGACTATTCAGTGTGGCACAGCCAGAGTTCAACCCTGGCTGGCTCTGCCTCTCTTTCGCTCTGTGACACTGGACAAGTCACCTAATCTCTCTGACCTCATTATTCTCATCTGTGAAATGGCAATAATAGTGCCTTCCTGGACACTCTTGTTGTGAGGGTTAAATGAGATTATGTCATGCAAAGTGCCCCGTAGGGGGCAGCCCACATGCAGGACTCCCTAAATGTAGCTGCTGTTGCCACAACTACCTCTACTCCCTCTTCTATGCCCTTTCCTCCTCCTAGTGCGTACCCCGTGGGTTAACTGGAGAGAGCTTTGAGCTGTTGTTGGAGCTGAATTATAAAATGGTAGCTGTATATTAGTTGAATTCTCTCTCTGCCCTAGGCCCCTTCCTCTGGGCAAGGGTGAGTGACAGAGTCTGGTGATGTTTTTTGGGGGGGGTGAAGGTCAGAACTCCCTGAAACCCCTGAAATCCAGTCAAATCCATTTGCTTAGTTGTTTGCTAAGAAACAAACAGTCACAAGATTCGTCCTCTCTACTGGCCAAAGCCTTTCCGCCTTCAAGGCTCACCGGAGGGGTTGCCTCCTCCAGGGGGCCCTCCTCGACTGTCCAACTCATCTCAGCTTTTGGGTTTGTTTGTTCTGTTTCCCTGTCTAGCACCACAGTCGGCTTGTCACCCTGGTACGCAGTTCTGTTGCGAATACACTCAAGCGACGTGTCACTAATAATCATTAAAGTACCAATCTCTGTGAGTAATTTGCTTAAAAAAAAAAGGATCAAATGTTATCTCTCTAATAAGGTCACAGTCACTCATCCCCTGTGCTTCCTTGTGGGGACGAGGGAGGGGGCATGACTATATCTGGGAACAGCACAACCCCTCCCTTCGCCGTGGCAACCCGAGGGTCATAAACAGTCAGGGCGATTGTGAGTGATCGTGGGGCGCGTGCAAGTGGTTTTATAGCTGCAGCCATTTCCCCCACATGCTGACTTTTATTAAACTCTGGATGAGCTCAGATGGGGGAATTATCGAACGGCTCATAATGAGGATAGTTAGCCCCTCTGGAGCACATTCCCACGTCCCGGGGACAATGCTCAGCACTCTGCATGCAGTATTATCCTATTAATCCTCCACACGCCTCTGAAGTCGGTTCTATTCGTCTCCTCATGTTAGAGAGGAAAACTGAAGCTCGGAGAAGTCGACAAACTTACTCAAGGTCACACAGCTGCTGGGCGGCAGAGCGAGGAGCTGGGCCTGGGTGTAGCTGAGTCCAGAGCTTGCTTTAAAATTATATATATATATAATTTTTAAAAATATATTTTATTGATTTTTTACAGAGAGGAAGGGAGAGAGATAGAGAGTTAGAAACATTGAAGAGAGAGAAACAT
>NW_005365764.1:1861883-1872688 GCF_000412655.1 Myotis brandtii
TTCAGTGTGGCACAGCCAGAGTTCAACCCTGGCTGGCTCTGCCTCTCTTTCGCTCTGTGACACTGGACAAGTCACCTAATCTCTCTGACCTCATTATTCTCATCTGTGAAATGGCGATAATAGTGCCTTCCTGGACACTCTTGTTGTGAGGGTTAAATGAGATTATGTCATGCAAAGTGCCCCGTAGGGGGCAGCCCACATGCAGGACTCCCTAAATGTAGCTGCTGTTGCCACAACTACCTCTACTCCCTCTTCTATGCCCTTTCCTCCTCCTAGTGCGTACCCCGTGGGTTAACTGGAGAGAGCTTTGAGCTGTTGTTGGAGCTGAATTATTAAATGTTTCCAAAATGGTAGCTGTATATTGGTTGAATTCTCTCTCTACCCATAGCTCCAAACACCCTTCCTCTGGGCAAGGGTGAGTGACAGAGCTGGTGATGTTTTTTGGGGGGGGTGAAGGTCAGAACTCCCTGAAACCCCTGAAATCCAATCAAATCCATTTGCTTAGTTGTTTGCTAAGAAACAAATAGAGCCACAAGATTCGTCCTCTCTACTGGCCAATGCCTTTCCGCCTTCAAGGCTCACCGGAGGGGTTGCCTCCTCCAGGGGGCCCTCCTCGACTGTCCAACTCATCTCAGCTTTTGGGTTTGTTTGTTCTGTTTCCCTGTCTAGCACCACAGTCGGCTTGTCACCCTGGAATGCAGTTCTGTTGGGAATACACTCAAGCGATGTGTCACTAATAATCATTAAAGTACCAATCTCTGTGAGTAATTTGCTTAAAAAAAAAAGGATCAAATGTTATCTCTCTAATAAGGTCACAGTCACTCATCCCCTGTGCTTCCTTGTGGGGACGAGGGAGGGGGCATGACTATATCTGGGAACAGCACAACCCCTCCCTTCGCCGTGGCAACCCGAGGGTCATAAACAGTCAGGGCGATTGTGAGTGATCGTGGGGCGCGTGCAAGTGGTTTTATAGCTGCAGCCATTTCCCCCACATGCTGACTTTTATTAAACTCTGGATGAGCTCAGATGGGGGAATTATCGAACGGCTCATAATGAGGATAGTTAGCCCCTCTGGAGCACATTCCCACGTCCCGGGGACGATGCTCAGCACTCTGCATGCAGTATTATCCTATTAATCCTCCACACGCCTCTGAAGTCGGTTCTATTCGTCTCCTCATGTTAGAGAGGAAAACTGAAGCTCGGAGAAGTCGACAAACTTACTCAAGGTCACACAGCTGCTGGGCGGCAGAGCGAGGAGCTGGGCCTGGGTGTAGCTGAGTCCAGAGCTTGCTTTAAAATTATATATATATATAATTTTTAAAAATATATTTTATTGATTTTTTACAGAGAGGAAGGGAGAGAGATAGAGAGTTAGAAACATTGAAGAGAGAGAAACATGCTGCCTCCTGCACACTCCCTACTGGGGATGTGCCTGCAACCAAAGTACATGCCCTTGACTAGAATCAAACCTGGGACCTTCGAGTCTGTAGGCCAATGCTCTATTCACTGAGCCAAACTGGTCAGGGCTATATATATATTATTGATTTCAGAGAGGAAGAGAGAGAGAGAGAGAGAGAAACATCAATGATGAGAGAGAATCATTGATCAGCTACCTCCTGCACGCCCCCTACTGGGGATTGAGCCCACAACCCGGGCATGTGCCCTTGACTGGAATCGAACCTGGGACCCTTCAGTCCGCAGGCCAATGCTCTATCCCCTGAGCCAACTGGATAGGGCCAGAGCTTGCTTTTGAAAATTCTTGCTAGGTATTTTTTATTTGAGTCCCCTGGAGGCACGCATTCACCCACCAACTGGGAGCCAGGCATCGTGCTGGGAACTCAGGACCATAAGAAGACAGACCCAGAGGACCCTGCACCCCCCAGGGAAAGGCCACTGGCCACCTACGCCCTGGTGTCCCATCCCCTCTCCCTGCTCAAGGACAGCGCTCCAGCCGTCTCTCCTCTCGCCCTCTCCTGCGTCATCTCTTCCTGCTCTACTGGGTCATTTCCAGCACCATAAAAGCGTGCTGTTATTTTTTCCATCTTAAGAAAAAAATCTACCATGCTTTTCTCTTCCCTGCCTCCCTATTTCTCTTTTTCTTTACAGCCAAACTCCTTGAGTGGGTTACCATGCGGTCTCCAAGCCCTTTCCTCCAGTGCCTGTTGAATCCACCCCATTGGCTCTCGCCCCCATCACTCCATCAAAATTGTTCTCGTCAAGGTCACCATGACATCCTCGATGCTAAATTCAATGGTCGATTCTTGGTTCTCTTTGTCCTTGTCCTACCTGCTGCCTTTGACCCGGACATCCCTCCTCCTGGGACCTGCTCTCTGGGCTCCCAGGAGCCCGTCTCCTGGCTCTGCTCTGTGCATCCCTGGCTTCTCCCTCTCCACCTCTTTTGCTGGTTCCTCCTCATCAACCTGCCCAGCATTCAGTCCTCAGACTTCCTTCTCTGCACTTACTCCTCAGAGGTTCTCATCCAAGTCCATAGCTTCAAACACCCTGTAAGGGCTGACGATGCTTAGATGTCTATTTTCAGCCCTGATATGTCCCCTGAACTCCAGGCTCATATATCCAGCGGCCCGCACGGCGTCTTAAAAGATCTCCAATGCAACACACACAAACCTGAGCTTCTGACCTCTGCCCCAAGCCTACTCCACCCCTCTTCTCCATCCCAGGTGATGTTACCTGCATCCCCCAGTTGCCCAGGCCAAAGGTTTGGGAGTCATTCTTGACCCCTCTCTTTCGCTCACCCTCTAGATACAATCCATCAGCAACTCCTGTCTGCTCTACTTTGAAAATACATCCAGGACCCATCACTTCTTATTGTCTCCACGGTTACAGCCCCCTGAGTACCCATCCTTTTTCTCTTCGTTTATTAAAATAGCTTCCTGACTGGTCTCATGGCTTCTGCCCTTGCCCCCTTCGCTGTATTCTTGGCCCAGGAGCCAGAGGGATCCTATTAAAATATAAATCAAATCATGTGACTTCTCCTATAATCCCCTCACATGGCTTCTCACCTCACTCAGTATAAAAGCCAAAGGGATATTATGACCTGGGAGGCTTCTCATGATCTGGCCTCCCCTTCCCCCCTGGCCGCGTCTCCTCTCACGTGACCCTTGTTTGTTCCACACCTGCTTCCTTACTGCTCCTCAAACACCCTAGGCATGCTCCTACCCCAGGGCCTTTGCACTTGCTGCTCCTGCTGCCTGCCACTCTCCGTCCTAGAAATCCACAGCCTTGTTCCCTCCCTTCCTTCGGTGAAGCCTTGCCCACCATCACTCCCATCTTTCTCCCATGTCCTATTTTATCTCCTTAGCTCTCATCACTAACAAAATACACATTTTGTTTATTTGTAAGTTGATTATCTCCCACTGGAATGTCAGTGCCATGAGAGCGAGACCCTTTTTGCTTTTTAAAAACCGCAGCACCCCAAGTCTCTGGCACGCGTTCTCAGTAATATCTGTTTAGTGAATGAGTGAATGAGTCCCCTCTCCCGTCCAGCATGGACAGATCCCATCATCCGCAGCACCCACGTCACCCCCGGGTGGGTGGAGGCAGGGGTTGCTGAAAAGGATCGCAAGGCAACAAACGGGCCCTGAATGTAAGGGGATTCTCTATTTTCTCAATGAGAACATTGAAGAAGTTTCTTGGGCCAAATTGAATTTCTATTTTCTTACGCCACTGGAAAAAGTGGTTAAATATCTACTTATCATATTTATTAGTTTAATTACATGTATCTACTTGAAAGCACACATCGAAACCGAGGCGTGCTGATTTAGAAATGTGGATTTTTCCACTCAGTGCCTTTCATGAAGTGATTTCACTCAAGCTCCTCTCCCGGGACCCCCCATGGGGCCGGGGGCTTGCCAGAACCCCGTGCCCAGGTGTCTTCTGAACAGACTCTGCTTCCCTCTGGGGTGTCTGAGCTTTGGCACCTTTTGAGTCCTTGCCTGTGCTGCTGTCACTGAAAATGTCAAGCCTGGCGCCAGGTGCCTGTTCACTGCGGAATAAGAAGGGTTTTGTGGTGTTTTCTTCATGTATCCACTGGGCGTGTGTTACACTCGCCATTACACGCCAGTGGTGTGTATATAGGGTGGCGGACTGTCCTGGCTCACAGTGGTCCCTGATCCATAAAGGTCTTGCTCCCAGCCATGCCCTGCAGTTCCAAGATCACACACCCAGGACGAGTGAATGACTCTGGGCTGGTTTCCCTGGCTGCGTGTTGTAGGCTGAGCCGCCAGGAGACTCCGTAAGGGCTGAGCTTGCTCTGATGGAGGCTAATGTGTTTTTCCTAAATAGTGCTGTGGAGTCCCAGGTCATTGAGAGAGGACTCCCAAAAGAGGCTTTGTTGGGACCCTAATATAACCTGGTCGCCCGGCCTTCTGTTGTGAGCATTCGGTAATGAAAATTCTCCCGGCCCCCCGACCCTCACCCACACCCACCCATCCTGTGGGTGCAAGCATGTCAAACTCAAAGGCTAACATGGGCCAAATAAATGAGGCATGTGGCCCACGGGCCATGAGTTTGACACACTTGGTCTAGTAAATCTCTCACTGACCCAGACTCACCGCCTGAGGGGCAATGTGCCAGGTTATGGCATGACCTCTGGTCCCCATAAAACCTTATCTCCGTTTCAGAGACGAGAGAACTGAGCTGAGAGGGAAGCAGTGACTTGCCCAAGGCCAGGCACCCAGCACCCACCATTTCTGGGGCGTCTTTTCACGGGTCCAGACTGTTCTAAGTGCTTAAGACAGATGCGCTCCTCTAGCCTGTCAACAGCTCTTCAAGAGAGGGATGAATGTTATTGTCCGCTCCCCACCTGCAAATGCGGTACCTGAAGCCCAGAGGGGCTACGGAATGGGCCCGAAGAGCCTTCAGAGTCGGTAAATATGGAGTCCACATTGCAACCGGGTGAGTCACCCCCAAATCCATGCTCTTCGCTTCTGCATATCACTGACTCCGAGTTATCAGGGGACCTGCACAGACTTCAGGGGCTCTGACCCTCCTACTCCCCCTGGAACTGCAGTGTCTGCATCTTTCGGAAGAGAGGATCGATGGTGTTTATCAGGTTCTCAAAGGGGTGTAACCCCACCCCCAAATGAGGCTCACTGTTCTATGTCACATTAATTGGATGGGGTTGGAGGTGAGCTTAGTGGAGTAAGAAAGGTGTGTAGGTTTGTGTGTGTGTGTGTGAGAGAGAGAGAGAGAAAGAGAGAGAGAGAGAGAGAGAGAGTTGGAGGTGGGTGGGGCAGGCACCTGCTCTCTCCATTTTCCTGTCCTGTCTCCTGACAGTCCTTCCATGTCAGCAGCCCGTGGACATCAGGGCCCAGCCAGCGCACACGTGTGCTCCCATGCACAGCAGGCCGGACTCACCGCCCACTTCCACGCCATGTTCCATTTCTCTCCTGCCTGTCAGCCAGGCCTCCCCGGGGCCCGATCCCCCCGGCTGTTTCATGGCAGGTGTCGGCGCCCCCCACCCCCCCTGGCCTGATGTAGTTATCAGGAAGAGCTACAAGAAGAGACAAAACACCGGGTGAGGAGGTGGGGCTGGGGTCCCCAAGGCAGCTGCTGCCAGCGTGTAATCCCTCATCCCTCGTGTCACTGAGACAAACTCTGGCTCCTGCCATCACTTCCTATTTAGAACCGCATAGTAATTAGGATGCGTATTTGGAAACAGTTAAAAATAAGCTGCCAGCATGTGACTAATTTCACTCCAGCCGCCATCAAAATATTAATCGAGAAGAAGGGGGAGGAGATGGCCAGTGGAGCGGCTACAGGTCATCAAGACCCGGGCGCTCCTGGCTGGGTTGTCGGCCTTTAGCTGAGGGCCCCCAGATTCTCAGTGGCCTGGGCCTGGGCCTGGTGGAGGCAGAGATGGCTTGGGCCAGCAGCCAAGGACCCTGGTGGTCAGTCGTCAGGGGGGCTGGGCTGGAGGACTCGCCTCTTCCATCTGGGTCCACACGCCCAATGCTCTCTTGCTACCCAACAGCTGAGTCCTATGTGCTCACAGAAGATACATTCCGCCCCATTGGCCAGCCCCCTGCTCTGAACCCCATGGTTCCTGCTGCTCCGGCAGGTATCCGCTGTTATAGGACCTGGTTTGCATGCGGATTGTGCTTTGGGAACCCTGGAGTTCCCGGTTCGAGTCCTGCCTCTGCCTCCTATGCCAGAATGACGTTGGCCGAGCTCCTTTCCTTCTCTCCCTCTCCTCTCCCTCTGCTGCTGCTCCAGACACAAGAGGCCTCAGCTTCGGCCTCAGCCAGAGCTCATTCAGACTCTACGTCTGCCCCGCACCATCTGTGATTCTGAGGGAGCCTCCGTTGCTTCATCTGCACAATGGGGATAGCAGCAGCTGCCTTCCCTGCAGTAGAAGGTTCTTACGAGGAGGAAGGAAGCACGGACTTTACCTCTGCCCGCACCATCTGTGATTCTGAGGGAGCCTCCGTTGCTTCATCTGCACAATGGGGATAGCAGCAGCTGCCTTCCCTGCAGTAGAAGGTTCTTACGAGGAGGAAGGAAGCACGTGCACCGTGCTCAGCAAGGCGCCTCAGGGTGAGCTGTAGTGAGTGACAGGTGCGCTCATCCCACTGCAGCAGCCTGATCACCTGGGAGAGCCACACACACAGCCTCAGCGCTGCGCTTCCCTCTCCACGCTGTCCTGGGCAGTGAGCTCTGAGAGGCAGGGACCAGGTCCGGGGCATTGGGTGTCCCCGTGAGCAGCGCGTGTGGATCAGGGGCCTGTCGGGATTACTGCGTGCCACCCCCCCCTGCCCTCCCCTCCAGGCCCTTCCCAGCGTCTGCTCACATCTCCCCTCAGCTCAAACCCTCCGCTGGCTCCCATTTCGCAGTGAATGCTCGAGGCCTTGCTATGGCTCCCATCTTAGCTGCCTGTGGCGACAGTAAATAATACAAATGTCTTCTCTCACAGTTTTGGAGGCTAGACATTCAACATCAAGGCAGGGCCACCCTGTCTCCGCAGGGGCAAGGCCGTCCCTGCCTCTCCGGCTCCTGGGGTCAGCGAAGCCCAAAGGTCTGGGCTAGTCAGCAGCCAGCTTCATCCCCAATGGGAACATCAGCTGCCTCTCAGGGGGATTGGCTGCATGTCCTGCACCTACAGCAGAGGGCTTGCCGTGGGCCCCAGGCCCCTCCACCTGGGCACACTGTTACAGACCAAAGACTTCCATTCCTGGCCAGCACTCAACCTCCTCTTGATTGGCCATATTGTATTGTCTCAGGTTCAAGGCCAATGGCCGCATCTGTCTTCCCATGGCTTCTCCTCTGTGTCTGGGTCTCCTCTAAGGACATTTGTCATTGGACTTAGGGCCCTCCCAGCTCATCCAGGTTGATCTCTTGATTGCAAGATCCTTAATTTAATCACATGCAAAGGGCCCTTTCCCCAAATAAGGTCACAGCCAAATAAGGGGGGGACATGGCCATATCTCTTAGGGGTCATCCTTAAACCAGCTACAGCCAAACAGGTGTGGCGAGCCAGCACGGCCATGGCATACTCAGCCCCACATTGGGCGCCTTATGTGCCCCGCCAGCTCAGCCAGGTTCGGTGAGCCTGAGAGGGGGTGGTGAAGGACTGAGAAAAGACAGACAAGAGAATGAAAGCTGAGTCTCAGCGGGACGCTGCCCTGATGGAGAGAGACAGCGCCACGGACTACAAGCCGTGTCTTTATTTTATAGCCAGATTCCATGAGATAAAGTAAGGGTGTGGTCAAGATGTTTACAATGTTCTAATCTACTCAATTACATGCACCTGAACTCTATCAAGCCCACATCACTCAGGCACGTGGGGCCACGTGTTCGGACCATAGGTTCAAGCTTACAACTACAGTGGGTCCTTGACTTACGAGTGTCCCGATTAACGAGTTTTTTGAGATACCAGGTGTCTCTGGCCGATTTTTTGCATTGAGTTGACAGAATAATTTGAGTTAAGGAGCTCCTTAACGAGCTCGGTCTCAGAACGTGGGACTTGCACGCGGCCATGAGAGGACTGTGCCCTCATTAGTCCGAGGCTTGAACCTGTCCAAACACTGTAGCCGCTCTCCACAGGGGATGAAGCTGGCTGCTGACTAGCCCAGACCTTCGGGCTTCGCTGACCCCGGGGCCAGTCCCCCAGGCCACTGTGGGGATCGGCCTCCACATGGCACTGGCTGGCTGGCCAGGTCCCTGCCCCTGCCAGGAGGCCCGCCCGGCCTTGGAGCTTGCCCGGGCAGGGGAAGATGCTCTGCTAATGATGTCAAGCTCCCGAGCCAGGAGCAGCGGACTGAAGGGCATGTCATCCATTAAGGGCCCAGCCTCTCACCCAGAAACACACAAATCATCGCGTCACCTGTCATCCCCTTCACACCTGCAGTTCCAACCGGGCCCTGCTGTCGCTGCCGGCCACAGCCGCTCCGCAGGGACCTTCTCCGGCAGGTGTTGGGAGCCGGCTCCTTCCCCGCCGGGAGCAGAGAGCAGCTGGCAGGGGCATAGCAGGCACCGTCCCTCCCAGGCCCGGGTCCCACACTGCTGCTCGGGGAGACTGAGGCAGCCCATCCACCCAGAGCCCACCAGCTCCCACTCCTGGGAGCAACTGGGTAGGGGTCCCGGCCACACGTTCCTCCCAGACACCCTCAGGCTCAGCCTGTCTCCCAGATGCAGGCCCGGTCCCCATCTGGCTTCAGAGCAGCGGTGGCCCTCAGGGCAGCGGGTAGGGGCCTGGGCAGTGCAGGCAGCTTCCCCGCCACCATCGCCCGTCATCTGTCCTGCCCTGGAAGGGGGCCTGGCCTGCCTCCCGCCGGCAGCATGTGAAGGACAAGTTGCCCGCATGCCCGCGGCAGCCTGGCAGGCTCGTCAAAGGCTGTAATTGTCGGAGGAATTCGCCAGCTGAGCGAAATAAAGGGCCTTGAAGGTATAAAGAGCCGCGCCGCCGGCCGATGAGAGACTGATTGATAGAGACTTTCATTCCCCAGGACCGGAATGAGAGCACGGGGTTGGGGTTTCTTTTATTCATCTGAGCCAAAGCCTTTTTGCCCCGAAGAGGCCAATGTGGGTGCAAGAGAGATTGATGGCGGGGGGTGGGGGGTGATGGGGGCTGCCCAAGACCCCCATGGTGGCTGGAGCATTTCCTGTCTCCTTGGGCTGCCTTTTTTAAAAAAAATATATTTTATTGATGTTTTACAAAGAGGAAGGGAGAGAGGTAGAGATTTAGAAACATCAATGCGAGAGAAACATCGATCAGCTGCCTCCTGCACACTTCCCACTGGGGATGTGCCCGCAACCAAGGCACATGCCCTTGACTGGAATTAAACCTGGGAACCCTGAGTCCGCAGGCCGATGTTCTATCCACTGAGCCAAACTGGCCAGGGCTCCTTGGGCTGCCTTTGAGGGCCCCTCTGAGCGACCCTGTGGCCCAGAGCCCCCTGTCCCTCCGCTGCCCAGGCTGTGTGCATGCCCACCCAGCTCCAGAACCGGGGGGCTGAGCCAGGCAGGTCCCAGAACCCCGTGTCTGTTCCCCCCTCCACCTCCGCAGCAGGTCAGGCGGGGGCTGAGGGGAACTCTCTTACTCTTTTCCTCCTCGAGGGTCCGTCTCCTTGCATATCATCTAGGTTTAAGTGACAGATTCCTGGTAGAATATTGAGAAAAGAGAGGAGCGCAGAGAGACGACGTAAGCTAGCCTGCACATCTGCCACTATGCATTGTGTGCTGTGGCTTGGCCGTCCTTTCTCCCCGTGTATTTACAAACACGGGCTCCCGCTGTGTCTCTGTGAGCCGCTTCCCCCCACCGCCTAATAGGGTATTAGGAACACGTTCCATGAAGCCTCTTCATTCAAGGCCCACCTGGTCCATGAGTCCCACTGATGTCGGCTGTCCGCTGTGACAAGTGACCTTGAAGGTATAAAGAGTAGGAATCCAGCCGAAGAGCGTACATGAGTTTACGAATCACAACAGCACCTTCATACCCTTGGAAATGGTCTTGCAAGACACAAAATTTAACCTGCAGGCAATGCGTGAGTGTGCGCGCGCCCCTTTAAGCAATCGGTGGCCCCTTAGGACCTGTGGCTGGCTCCGGCCGGGAGGGGGCAGTGAGAGTGCCCAGTGGTGTGTGTTGGGGATCAGGGAGGGTTGGCTTCGGACCGACAGAGTGTCCCACCTGTAGGCTGAGTCACTTGAGATGAACTTTGGGATTTGTTGTGTTTGCTTCCAGGTTCCCCTCTCCTCCTAGTTATAGTCACTTCCTCGGGTCAAGGCAGGTCTCTGGACTTCCTCCCCCCCCCATCCCCCGTCCCCCTCCTTACCCTATGAATGCCCTGGAGCAGTTACCCACTGACCCCTTGAAATCCACCCACTTAGACATCAGCACAGATGAGCTGCCTAATTAGTTAGATGGATAGCGAGGAGATAGGACATAGGAACTTCTGATGCGTGAGAACCAGAAAGGATGCAGGCACAGAGGACCCAGGAGGGTGGGCTGGGAGGGGGACTGCAGCGGGGGCAGCGGGAGGGCCTTTGAAGTGAAAGGAGGAGGCGCCCCAGGTGGAAACAGATGTGAAAAGACACAGATCCAGCCTTCTTCAATATTTGACCAGGAACCAGAAAGAATACAGAATTGCAATGCTGGGCTCACCAGTATGAACACGGGCCTAGGAACCATCCCTTCTATCTCAGCCCTAACAGGGAATCGTCCAGCCGCTACCGAAGGATCTCTCTAAACCGGTGGTTCTCAACCTTGGCTGCACATTAGAATCACCTGGGAATCTTTTTAAAATCCTGGTTTCTGGGCCTCATCCTCCAGAAATTCTGTTTCTTTGTTA
>NW_005365764.1:1872778-1878248 GCF_000412655.1 Myotis brandtii
TCTAGAACAGGGGTGGGCAAACTTTTTGACTCGAGGGCCACAATGGGTTCTTAAACTGGACCGGAGGGCCGGAACAAAAGCATGGATGGAGTGTTTGTGTGAACTAATATAAATTCAAAGTAAACATCATTACATAAAAGGGTACGGTCTTTTTTTTTTTTAGTTTTATTCATTTCAAACGGGCCGGATCTGGCCCGTGGGCCGTAGTTTGCCCACGGCTGGTCTAAAACGTGATTCAGACACCATCATTCCCCTGTGATGGCTTCCATCAATCTTAGACTCAAACTCCTCATGATGGCCCATAAGAGTCCATGAGCCCCAGCTGGTTTAGCTCAGTGGGTAGAGTGTCAGCCTGTGGACTGAAGGGCTGCGGGTTTGATTCCGGTCAAGGGCATGTGCCTCAGTTGCTGGCTCGATCCCCGGCTCCCGTTGGGGCACCTATGGAAGGCAACCCATCGTGTCTCTCTCACATTGATGTTTCTCTCTCTCTGTTTCTCCCCCTCTCTGCTAATCTCTAGAAACCAATGGAAAAATATTCTTGGGTGAAGATTAACAACAACAACAACAGAAATCTATGGGATCCGCTTCACCTGCCTCTTCCACTCATTCCATACCTCGTTCTCCTCCCCCAGATCCCGGTCCCAGGAGCGTCCTTGCTGTTCCTCCAACACACCAGTCTCTGCCCTGCCTCAGGGCCTTTGCACTGGCTACTTCCTCTGTTGAGTGTTCCTTCTCCAGACCTCTGTATGTCCACCTCCTTCCCACTGCTGGAATTTCTCCTTACATGAACCTCCTCACAGAAGCTTGCCCTGTCCACCCACAGTAAAATAGTCCTTTTCTCTAGTATCGCCCTGTTTTAACTGTCTGCCTCACTTTTCACCATCTGTGATAATCTTGCTTTATAATTTGCTTAAACTTTTATCACCCCACTCAGTTCTTACTCTAAGAGCCACTAGAACTGCCGTCTCCCTGGAACCGTGCCTGGCGTGTAGGAGGTGCTCAGTAGATACCTGTTGACTGAATGAGCAAGCGGAGATGGACTCTCACTCCTGAGTGAGGCAGCCCGTTGCATTTTGGGAAACTTCCATTGATTAGAACTAACCAGAGATGGCAGGGAGAGGTTTTGTTTCAGGTACCAGGGCCAATTGGTGGGTAGTGGCTGCCTGGATTGAGAAAGGATTTGTTATCACAGTTGACCTCTGTAGGAGAGAGAGAGAGAGAGAGAGAGAGAGAGCAGTGATTGATTAGTAATGTCTGCCGTGGGCATTAAGGCACCAATAGCGGTATGTGTGCCACATATCTGCCAAACCTGGGTTAGACTGGAAGCCTCCTTGAAAGACGTAGGGGCTTCTTATCCTCCTCTGTAACTCGAGTGCCTGTCACGTGCTAGGTGCTTGGTCATGACTGATGTGGGCTGTCCGCCCGCTGGGAATTGTTCAGCTTTGAGGCTCCCGCTCCTGAAGAGACAGGAGAAAACACCAAAGCCAGTGGCTTTCCATCTTTTTTAAACCTGCAGTGTTCCTTCTTCAAGGGACATCTTACATATCCTGGCATATGTTAGCAGACAAAAGCAAAGCTGCTCCGGCTGAAGCTGGGTTTGGGGCTTAGAGCCTCAGCTGGCTGCACCCCCACCTCCAGAGACAATCCTGGGACACCTTCAAGGGACCTAATGGCTCCCCAGAACCCAGTCTGAGGCCATGGGTGAGGAAACCAAGGTCCAGAGAGGGGAAATGACTTACCCAAGGTCACACGGCAACTCAGAACTGCAAACGGAGGTGCCATCCCAGGGACTCCCAGTTTAGTGCTCTGTCACCTCTCCAGGGTCTCGATGGGGCAGGCAGCCTCGGCTTTGGGCTGGGCCTGGAGGCCAGGAACCGACATGCCTCATGTCCTTGAGGCTGGGTGGACACCTGAGCCACCTCCTCCCAGACCCTGGGAGAGGAGCTCCCGCCCCTCCCAAAAGGGGTTTATCGTGCTCCGGAGCCCCTGGCCGCGGCATTGAAAACAGCTCCCTCTCCCTGACTGCTTTATTAATTAAAGCATTTCCCCTCCTCGGTAGCAGCTGCATGGAAAGAGCTCAGGGAATGTTTAATTCATCGGTTCAGAGCTGGTGCCCCCCACACCCCCCAGCACCTCCTTCCTTCAAAGCGCTTTCCTGGGAAACCCTCCCAGCACCAGGGCTGTTTCCCTGCTTCTCCCGGAGCCACCGAGCTGCCTTTCCGCTGGCTTCTCCCTCCGCCAGCGGAAGGTGATTTGTTATTCAGCTCGAGAAATCTATTAGGAACGAGCGAGGCTGGGTGCAAGCCCAGGTTCTCCGACTGGAGACGGTTTCAAAGGCCACAATTTGTCGAATTACTACATGAGTATTTAATGGTCATCTTCCTCGGCCGTTTAGAGGCAAAAAAATGAGGGTGTTGATTACCCAGCGATGCCAATCCGAGGCCCTGCCTTCCCAAGGTGGGGCGGGGTGCTGCGGGCTTGGGGCTGTCTCTAGGAGGGAACCTGGGGGAACAGCATCTGGGGGGCCCCCTGTCCTCTTTACAGCTGTGGTCAGTGGAATGAAAGGACCATGTCACCCACGGGTGACTGCAGGCCCATCTCCACCAGGGCCGTGTGGGACCGGTGAACAGGTGACTAGCTTAGGTGGGAGCTTCTAGCTTAGGGGGGAGTCCCCCACTCCCCCAGGATGGGCCTGCACATGTGCCGGAGCTGCCACCCAGTTTCCTGGGAGACCCAGTTTGGACTTGGCGGTTGGATCTGTACAAACCCTCATGACGGGGAGCAGCGAGCCCCTTTTCCTCCTCTCGTTGGCCTTGTGGGTGGGAGCGATGTGTGTGGCCTTGGTCAGTCTGTCTCCTCACTTGTCCCCTCCCTGAACCCCCGGGGGCTCCTGTGCACAACCCCTTCCATGAATGTGTCCCGGGTCACATCCAATTCCTCTTCCTCTCCCACCCAGGGGAGCCCAACAGGACGTGGCGACATCATGTCGCCCGAATGTGTAACAAGGAGCAGATGCTGAGCAAACTCGGGGACTTCAGGGTGTCAGGAGCCGAATATCTGGGCACGTCTCACCAGGGACGGGGACACAGCAAGAACCTCAACCCTGGGCTCAGGATCCCCCAATCGGCCAGCCTGGGCCCCTCGCTGAGTAATTCGCCCAGCAGCTGGCCCTGCGCCCTGGAAACACTGGGACATGTTAACTAGACATGGGAGAAACGGCGGTAAGAGGAAACCGCCCACCCAGCATGCAGGCGCCGTGTGAAGCAGCCAGCGGCGGCGGCTCACTGACTTCTCAGCCAGCTCTGGGAGTGGGGGCCATTTCGTGGACGAGTAAACTGAGGCGGGTTGAGAGTATGTACCTGCTCGGAGGTGCGCAGTATCGGGTGGTGTCTGGATTTGCACTGGGTCTGTCTGTCCCCATGTCCACACCGCCCCCAGGGATGGCTACCTTAGACCCAGCAGGGCAGCTTTGGGTCGACTCCTGCCACACCGGGAGGCCGAGGGAGCAGGCCTGGTGTTGGAGGAGGGGCGAGGAGGTCAGCGTGGCTGCAGCAGAGAGGAGAGGGGACGGCAGGGGAGGTGAGGCAGGTCAGGAGGGGCCCAGAAGTCTTCAGAAGGACTCTGGCTTCACCCTGAGGGAGGTGGGGGCAGTGAGAGATCCAGGGGCGGTGCTGACGTGCTGCCTGCCACGGGCAGTGCCTGCTAAAAATTAGTTATTTGTTATTCCTTATAATGGCTACTTTTTTTGTAATGGGGCCGAGCGGGGTCCTGGTGCCGCCTTGGAGAGATACTCCCTCCTGCTCTGGAAACAGCTGGACGCTGGCCCCACAGCGAGGGAGCTTCCTCCTGGCCTTGCGGTGGGAGACTGCTCCTTCGTGCTGCTTCCCACTGAGAACAGCGGCTTCGGTCAAATGCGGGCTCCCTTCCCTGGGCAGGAAGGGGGGGAAAGTAGGAGAAGAAGGGGGAAGAGAGGAGGAAGCGGGAAGGAGAGAGAGGAGGAGGAGTGGGAGGGCTCAGGGAGGGGTGATAAGGGAAGAGGCTGGAGGGTGCAGGGCGGGGCGCGCTCTCTGGGGGTCAGAAGGTCAGTCAGCCCCTCCGCTGGGGGATCCCCACGCGGCTCTCTCCCAAGGGGGCTCTGCCAGGAGCCTCAAGCAGCGGTTATTTTGGGTGGCAGCGTGATTGGGAGCTTGGAAAGCAGAAAATTGAGTGGTGATTAAGGTCGTAATAAGTTGACAACATCAAATATCATTACCCCTAGAACATGCAAATGATCCCTTCTTTACCCGGGATTTGCCATGCAAATACCAATTAGCAGCAAAAGTGTTTGCCTAGCTAGGGGGGAGGCCGTTCTCCTGCCAACGCCCCTCTCACCGCCCCTGCAAGAGGGTAAACAAGTGGGAGGGGCCCTGTGCCTGAATGTCACCATCAGGAGACGTGAGAATCCACAGGGGAGACGCTGATCCCAGGGAAGGTGCCAGAAACTCTGGCCTCCACCTCCCCTGCCGCAGGCTCTGCCTCGACACTGGGCAGTGCTAGAAGCTTCTTGGGGCCAGCCTCTGCCCCATGTCTGTCCCGGCCATGGCTCACGGTGCAGCCTTTGCAGCCGGAGCATCCCCACTCTGTCGACAGCTCATTGTCTGCGACTGGGAGCTCATAGCTGGTGCTGCCCGCAGAGGAGGGATCTGCCAGGAGACACGTGGCCCCAGGAGCTGGCACTGCTGTGTCTTGGGGACTGACCTCTGAAGAGGCCGGGCAGAGGGATCGGGGTCACTGGATAGGCGCCCCCGGCGTTTCCTTCTCTCGCCAGGTATTTACACCTGGTCTGATGCAGAGGCTCCGGCACTCACACTTGGTGAACGGGGCACAGTCCTGCCCGCACAGGGCTTCCGGTCTCACTTGTCAGGAAGAAGTAACTACGGCCACAGACAGCGCACGATGAGGTGAACGGTCAGCGGTGCCAACAGGAGCATCTTCGGCTCTTTGCAGAGATGAACTTGCCTTTTGCTGTGGTGGCATGAGGAGGTGGCACAGTTTGGGTGGAGCCTTGAAGGAGGAGTAAGTGGAGAGTGGAGAGGGAGGGCATTCTTGGTGGGAAGGATGGTGGGAAGGATGGTGGGAAGGGACCCAGGAGAAAGATTTAGAGGTTGGAAGATGCATGCTGTGCTCTAGGGTCAGTGAGTCTGCCATCCATCCTGTCCAGCCATGCAACTGTCCAGCCCTAACCCACCCATCCAACCCATTATCCAACCCACCAAACCAACTCACCCATCTAACCCACCAAACCAACCCACCCAACCAACCCACCCATCTAACCCACCAAACCAATGCACCCAACCAACTCACCCATCCAACCCACCCATGCAACCCACCCAACCAACCCACCCATCCAATCCACCAAACCAACCCACCAATCCAACCCACTATCCAACCTACCCATCCAACCCACCCATCCAGCCCACCAAACCCCCCC
>NW_005365764.1:1878446-1905311 GCF_000412655.1 Myotis brandtii
CCACCCAACCAACCCCCCCAACCAACCCACCCATCCAACCCACCCAACCAACCCACCAAACAAACACCCAGCCCAATCACCAACTGCCTTTCCACCATTCAACCCACCAAACCAACCTACCCATCCAAGCTACCAACCTAACCCCAAATCCATCAACTCATCACCCAACCCCCATGATTCAATCCATCAATCCACCTCACTAGCATGAACCAACTCACCCACCCACCACCCAACCTGCCAGCCCAGGTGTAGAGCATAAACTCTGGAGCAGGTGGCCAGGTTCTTTACATGAGGGTGATGATTATATGGGGGCTGTTGTAAGGAGTTGACGGCACCTTGGGCTAATACACGTCAACGGCGTGACCCAGCGTCTGGGATACAATAAGCTCTCGCTATATGATGGCACTTGCTGTTTAGCGTGATAGGATTTACTCCAAAGCCAACAGGCAGGAGAGCACGGGGCTGAGCTGAGCTGGAGAAAGGTTACCCTGCAGGGAGATACAGGCGCGATCCAAGGGGCCGACCTGGAGTGAGGTGCCCAACAGGCCACTCGCCCAGAGCAGATCTGGTGGGGAGGAGACAGACGCTTGGGGACCCCACCCTCGTACCCATCCATCTGCCTCAGAGGAGGCCCCGCTCGGGAATCTGGGCCCCCAGAGTGGTGGGCAGGGGACTTGTTCTCATTCTCAACCCTCATCGCTGACCCTCTGCTGAGGGAAGAGCAGCAGCCTGGGCAGGGCAGCGGGGACACGCTGGGGATCTGTAGGTCAGGGTGCCTCTGGAGCCCCCGCTGGTCCAATCCTCCTTCCGCCCTTCAGCCCACCAGGCTCCTGCCGAGGGCACGGGAGGCTTCCCACAGCCCCCATCCCGCCGGAGCTTCCAGCCGCTCCCGGATGGCCGCCTCCAGAAATGCTTTTGATCATCTAAATCCAGGTTGCATCAATTCTCCAAATCCTTTTAACTCGCAGGATTTTCTCTGACGTCTAATGGAGGTACCTTCCCTGGCTCCTTGGAGCGTCCCTCGAGGCCACAGGAGGCAGGTGAACTTGAGAGCAGCTTCCCAGGCAGGAACCAGAGCTGCAGCCACCCCTCACTCGCCCTCCTGAGCTCATACCCGCCGGGCGGCACGGGGGTTGGGTGCCCACCCCACAGCGCCTGGGCAGGGCGGGCTGACCCGGTGGGTTACCAGGCCCTGGCCACCGCTGGCAGAGCCATTACAAGGCACAGTGCAATTTCATGCCCTGCTTCCTCCTTTCTTGGTCTGCAGTTTCTGCTCTATTTGTCCAAAATGAACAGAGATGAAGTGAAATGAATTAACCCCCCCTCTCCGCCCAGCCTGCTCCCTCTTTCCCTCTCTCTGCCTCCTTGGTATTCCCCAGCCAGCCCCTCGCCTCCCCCCATCTCCCTGCCCGGTTTTCTCTCATGCTGTCTTAGGCTCTGCCTTCTGCTCCGCGCTCCCTCTCTCCTTCTCTGTTAAAATCTGTGACTCTTACCCACTCGTCCGCACATCCATTCAGCAAACACTCATTGAGCGCCGGCTGCATACCAGAGAACGTGCCCTGCGTCCTTTGCTGGCTCTCCCCCTTCTCTCCCCGCTGCCATCCCGCCTGGCAGGGGGGTGCCTGGGCCCATGTCAGGTGCTGGGGGAGCTGGATGTCTCCAGGAGCCCCCAGGAGTCCACTTACTCCACTGGAGTAACCTGGCGAGGGGTACACTCTCTGTCTCTGACTGCTGCACTCCTGTTTCAGCTCAGGTGGTTCCGCCTGGACGACTGGCCCTAGGGTACCCCTTAAATGTCAGGGTGCTCACAGTGCTGACCTTCCAGTGGGGACTAACTCTGACACCCAACCACACCCTCGCCAGCCTTGCCGTAGATGTGTCCCAGGGCTGGTCCAGCCCAGCCCCGCTTCTCTGAGAAATGCAACTATCATCTCAGGGCCAGGCCCTGTGCCGTGTTCCCCAGCCACCTGGGTGGGCCGGGCCGGGCCGGGGTGTGGGTGCCGGTCCAGTCTGTGCCCCAAGCAGCCCATGTGCAGAGACTTGGAGTCAGGCCCTGGCAATTCTGCTCTCCGACGGGCAGGCACCTGAACTGAATGTGGTGGGAAGCGGGGCTGCGGTGTCATCTGATCTTGTGCATGGGACAGAGGGAGAGCCGTCCCATGCAGAGAGGAGAACCAAGTGGACCTGCGAGGTACAGGAGGCTCGTCCTACAAAGTGAAGGCAGCCAGGGGAGTGCGAGACACAGAGAGAGACAGAGAGACACCCAAAGAGACAAAACAGAGAAAGACAGACAGAGGCAGTGACATGGGGAGAGAGGCAGGGAAAGGAGAGAGACACACAGAGAACCAGACAGACAGAGGCAGTGACATGGGGAGAGAGAGGCAGGGAAAGGAGAGAGACACACAGAGAACGACACAGAGAGGAACACAGAGAGACACACAGACTGAAAGACAGAAAGACAGCGATGGAGGACAGTGAACGGGGCAGAGACGGGTTGACACCTGCACAGAGAGAGAGAGACCCAGGAGCAGCCCCTTGAATCTGACCATTTTGCTGTTCAGCCCCCACCCCCATTCTTCCTGCCCTTCAGGGCCAGGAGGTGCCTTTAGGACTGACTAATAAGTCCCCTTATTCCACAGGACAGGCCAGTAGGTGTCGGGATGTGAACTTGACTCCTGTGGGTCTGTATAGGGAACACAGCACGGCCTCCCCCCGCCCAGGGCCCCTCTGGCACTGTCCTCCCGGCCTGCTGCCCCTCGACAGTCCCTCCTCTTACCACTCCCACCCCAACCCCCACGGCAGCCTCACCCCCTCCCGGCGTGGGGATTGGGGAGGCTCTCCAGTTCATGTAACACCTTAATTCTTCTAAATTCATTCCAGCAGGTCCTGGCCAGCATTTACTGAGCACCTGGACTGTGCAGAGTGCGGCCTGGGGCTGAATTTATTCCTTCCACACCCCTGTGAGGCCGGCCCCGCTCCTCATTTACCGGAAAACCTGCTCAGGAAGGTTAAGTAACCTGCCAGAGCGCACGCGGTCTGTAGGTGGGCAGGCCACAAGGTCGGAGCTACCCCTACCAGACATGCCCCATCTAGACCATCGGCTCTCAACCTTCTGGCCCTTTAAATACAGTTACTCATGTTGTGGCCCAACCGTAAAATTATTATCATTGCTACTTCATAACTGTAATGTTGCTACTGTGATGAATCGTCATGTAAATATCTGATATGCAGGATGGTCTTAGGCGACCCCTGTAGGGTCGTTTGACCGCCAAAGGGGTCGCGACCCACAGGTTGGAACCGCTGTTCTCCCCTTCTGCGCCCTGGCTCCTAGTTCTTAGCTGTGCAATCCAGCCCTCTTCATTTCTAAACTCTCCAAACTCGAAACCGGAGCTCTACACTCGGGTGGCCAAAGGGCTCGGGCAGGTGAGTCAGTGGGCAGAGTGGGCTGGGCCTGGCACTCCAGGGAGAGGAATGCCCGGCTCCGGGAACAGAAGCCCCTCAGTCTAGCCCACTGCCACCATATGGGATTGTGGTCCAGCCCAGCCACGTTTCTCCTTTGTCCAAGAGAAATTAAACACGGGGGTTATTCTTTTTGTTTCATTATGGTGCAGGTCAGCATTTTAAAACTGGCCCACGGGCCAGATCGGGCCCCCAGCTGTCCGTCTGGAGCCATTGCTCTAAGTGCCTGGAACCCTCAGAATGCCAGGCTCGCCCACTGCGCACTGCCGTCCGCCCAGGAGGGACCACTCCCGCTGGCTGGGTCCAAACTGCTTCTGAGCACTGCCTTTGACGGGGGGAGTAATTACACTCTGACATTAATATTTAAACCACAAACAGAGTTAGCGTGCTAATGCCGTCCCCAAAGGCTTCACACTTGCTTAAGATTTTTTTCTTGAGAGACCTAATTATTGTCAGCAATGAATCCTGTAAGCCTGCAGGATTAGGGCCGGGGAAGAGGGGTGAGGCAGAGGGTGGCTGAGGGCCAGCTCGATGCCCACTGCTCAGGGGGCCATCTGAGGGCTCTGTGGGGGGCGAAAGGCTCTGTGTCCTCCTGACGACCCCATCTTCAGGGGGCTGCTCCTAATCCCTCCCCCACGAGGACTGGAGCATCTAGGCCTCACACTCTGGGAAGTTCACAAGAGTCTCTGACCTTTGACCCTTTGGCGCAACCTCATGGGGAATCCCCCCCCAAACCAGTAGGGGGGATTTCTAGGAGAAAATTGGTGTTTTGTGCTTTCTGTGCTTGTCTGGAGAGAAGGAAATGGGTTGTGAGGTGTGAGGGGCCAAGGGCTGGGGCAGGTGTGTGGTGTAGAAAGGAGATTGGTTTCCAGAAGGTTCCACCACTGGATTGGTGGACAGCTGAGGTGTCTGCATTTTCGTCACTATGATGGCGGCCCCACCTTGGCACAGGTGGGGCTAATGGCTGAGTGGCTGTGATGAGCCAGGAGGCCTGTGCAGAAACAGTCCACGGACTTCCCGTCTCTGTCTGCAACCAGGCTGACCTGGAGAAGAGGGTCTGGGTGGGGAGGGGGGAGCTGGACGGCCCTACAAGCAGAACCCAGGTCTCTGCTCAGAAAGCCCGAGTTCCCTCCCCTCGGCAATGGGGATGAGAGCTGAGTTTTAGAGCCTGGGAGGCCTGTGTGGCTGTGGCGACTCACAGTCCTGCTAGGCTTCGTTTCCCCCTCTGTGAAATGGGGTCGTTTCTGGGGTGCGGGGTTTGACAATATAAATATAAACACAGAGGCTGGAGCCGTAGCTGCAGAGGATGCTTTACTGAGAGCAGAGCAACGGGGCTCTTCCCCTGCCAGCCCCTGCGCCCCATCACAGCCCACAAGCCCCACCATGCCTGACCCCATGGCTGCCCCCCCCCCTCCATGCCCTGGTGGCCCCTCCATGCCTCCCGCTTCCAGCTTGCCCCACAGCCTGGCAGCCTGTGAATGTTCTGTTTATCTCAGGGAAAGAGAGGCCCCGATAAATTCCCCTGATGAATTCGCTGGAGGAATGAAAGGCGCCATAACTCAGCCGATGCTCCCAGCTCGGGGAGGATGCCTGGGCGGCAGGCCTGGGTGGTGGAGGGTGAAAAACTTGGGGGGTGAACTGGAGAAGGTACTGAGCCCCCCGGTCTGGTTTTCCGGCTTGGGGACCAAGTCCGAGAGCTTCTAGGGATAGTCATGTCAGGAAGGAGGCCAGTGGGAGGGGAGTCACCCGCCTGCTCCCCTCAGAGCCAGGGAGCAGCCACAGGAGACCTGGAGAAGCTGGGTCTGGCTCCATCCCTTAGCCCTCCCCCCGCCGTGAGAGGTGCCATCTACCTGCCCTCCCAGCAGCGCCCACCGGGCAAGGCCACCTCTTCAGAGGCACCTCTCAGGATTAAAACTGCACGAACCCTTTGACCCAGCAGCTCCCTCTAAGAAACCCCCCTCCGAGAGATTCGCCTGGAGGGACAGGAAAGCGTGCGACACCCGTAAACAGGGGGCCGGTTAGATAAACAGCGGCTCAGCCACGCAGCCTGCAGATGCCGTTTAAAAAGGGGCCAGGCAGCTCTAACACGAGGCTGGGGACTTGTCCCCGAGATCTGCTGAGATCTGAGGTACCCAGGGGGCTGGGGGCGCGGGTGCCCTGAGGAGGGAGACGGAGTCACGCAGGACACATCCTGGGTGAGCCCGCTTACCTGCCGTCCCTAGAGGAGTCCAGCTCCCAGAGACAGAGCAGATGGTGGTGCAGGCTGGGGGTGGCGGGGGGGGAGTGGTTAAGGGGGACAGTGTTAGTTGGGAAGATGAAGTTCTTGAGGCAGATGGTGGTGATGCCGCACAGCAGTGTGAATGTACTTAATGCCACTGAACTGTACACTTACAAATGGCCAACACGTACACTTTCTGTTATACACAGTTTTCCATGATAAAAATAAAAGGAGAAAGAAGGGAAGCAGCAGTAGGATGAAGGGATGCTTATCCTTCTCTGTCTATATTCTTTCACGCTGCATGGATTTTTAAAAATCACACAGATGTATTGCAAAATGTATTACAAATAGTTACACCACAGAGATCCCTCTTCTGCCCACGCTGACCACACCCGGCACACCCCACCCAGGCCGCGCTGGTCGAGGTCGGCCTCCCAGCGGTGGGTTTGGCGCGGGGCTAATGTTCCGGCTCCTGCAACACTTGCTGCGTGAGCTGGGGGAGATCTAGGGAGTCTCCGGGCCTCTCTGGGCTTCAGTCAATGTCCCCATCGGTGCAAAGAGGAGGTTGGATCTGGTCCTGCCTTCCCTGGCTGCAGCCTCTGGCCCTGACCCTGGGCTAGCGGCCTCCTGGGCATGGCTGAGCAGGGCAAGGACAGACCGAGGGCAGCTGGACCAGGCAGAGCCTCCTGGGCAGGGCAGGGCTGGAGAGCTGCCCCTAAATGTTGAGGCTGACGGCGCCCTCGGGTGGGGGCTCTAATGAGAAGGAGGGGCAGCTCGAGCCTCTGCTGCAGCCGCCTCTGCCTCCAGGCTCTGTCTGAGAGCCTCCAGCTCCTGCCAAGTCCCAGCTGCCCGGCCCCCCAGGACAGAGGAAACAGCCTCCCAGAGGCTCCTGAGTGCTGGGCAAGGCCCCCACCAGCACACACAGCGCTTCTGGGGGAAATGGAAACAGCAGTCCTTTCCTGGACCAGGGGCTGCTAGGGCGCGAGTTTCCCCATCTGTGTAGATGGAGCTCCTGGGGCCCAGGGCGAGCTCCTGGGGGCCCAGCTCAGCAGACCCATGTTGAGCAGGAACTGGGTCCCCGCCCCCTGGAGCAGGGTGACTTCTACTCCACCAGGACAAGCCTCTCTGCTGAGCGGTGACGGGGTGGGGAGAGTAAGGAGGCCAGAGGCCAGGGCTAGAGCCTGGGAAGCGGGAAGGGGGCAGGGGGGCGGGGAAAGGAGCAGGGAAAAGACGCATCACCTGGAGGAGAGAAGCGCCCACCTTTACCAAGGTGATGAGGAGCCCGCCCTGGAGGCAGCTGGGCCTGGGGGAGGGAGGGCGCATCCCCAGCCCTGCTCCTCCTGAGCCTGTTTCCTCCTCTGTAAACCAGCAGCAAACTCCACCGACCTCCCTGCTTAGGGGGCTGTGAGATTAAACGCGATGATCATGCAAGTCACCTGGCCCCACGCCTGCCCATCATGGTGTGCTCAGAGCAGGAGCTGTTATTTTTACTGTTGTTACTATTGTTACCTGAGAAGGTGGGGTGTTCCGGCCTGAACACCCAGAAGTCTGCTTTTTGCACATTTTGAGTGCGTCTCTGCCTGCCAAGATCCAATGTTGTGGCCCCAGCACGTTTGGCTCAGTGGATAGAGCGTCAGCCTGCAGGCGGAAGGGCCCCAGGTTCGATTCCGGTCAAGGGCACATGCCTGGGCTGCCGGCTCGGCCCAACGTGCAGGAGGCAGCCAATCAATGATTCCCTCTCATCATTGATGTTTCTATATTCCTCCCCCTTCCTCTCTGAAATAAATAAAAAAAATACATTTTTTTAAAAATCCAATGGTGTGGCTGGACCAGCCCTTGTGGTTCTCATTATGATTGCAAGACGCCCTTCAGCCATAACCATCTGGAGACTTGGGAAAGATTCAGGTTCATTACTCACAGGACCTGAAAATCACACAGCCCACCTGGGCCACACCTGGAGGTCGCAGTTAGAGAGAGAGAGGGTGCCCAGGCCTGGGGTGCCGCTTTTGTTGAGGTGGAGGGTGCGGGGCCTGGGGTTTCACAGGCTCCCTCTTTATTGTTGAATTTAAAACATACGAGTGGAGATTTAAAGCGAGGGATGAGAAAGCAAACAAGTAGCCCCGAAGATCAGTTATTGACATCAACCGAGATCTCGGAAACAAAGGAGTCTCATCTCAGTGGGGGAGGCGGCCTGGCTTTGTAGCCGCCCGGCTGGCAATGTGTTTATCACAGAGTCTTAGAAGGGCATGCCTTGCCATCAGAGCTGAAGCCAGGCACTTGCATGACAAAACGAAGAGAAAAAATGTCAGGGCTCACAGTACAAAGCAAGAGAGAGAGAGAGAGAGAGAGAGAGAGAGAAAGAAGTTTCCCATGGGCTGCATTAGGAGCTGGCCTGCAGCGGGCAGACAGGCTGACGGCTGAGTGTGGACATTTTCTGGGGGCTTCCTGAGCGCCTGGCTGCCTTTCACCTCTGCACACCCCACCTCAGTTGCAAGAGGCCTGGAGAGCGCAGAGGACTGGCTCGGGGTGGAGTGACAAACCGTGGCCTGAGCCCCCAAGCAGAGGGGAAGGGAAGGGAAGCACGCCCTGGCAGGTGGCCCACACGGTAGCCAGGAGCGCCTTCCTGTCATTTCTCTGAAGCTCTGAGTCTCGGTGGTTGGGGGCGGTGTGTTTTGGGGGCTGCTGACCAAACGCCTAGTGCAAAGGGGACGGGCTGAGCTGTGAGCTCTTCACCCATCCTGAACAGGCCACTTCTCATGGAGTTGGAGGCCGCGTCATCGCCATTTCACAGATAGGAAAACTGAGGCTCTGCGAAGCTGACTGCTCATCCGGAGGCCCATGGTCAGAGCGAAGCTGGGACCTGAATCCTGGTTGAACTGACGTCAGAGCCTGTCCCGGTCACCAGCACACTGCCGGTCAGTGGGGCTGAGAAAAGCTGGTGACGTCTTTGGCAAAGACAAAAGGAGGGTGAGGGTCCCTGTGTCCTGGTCCTCAATCCTGCTCCTGAGTCCAGAGCCCAATTCATTGTCAGAGCCCAGACTGCCCCGGCCCCACTGTCAGCCCTGCCCACCCAGGCCCTGGCCAGTCCACCTATTCAGGTTTCCTCTCATGTGGATCAAGCTTGGATAGAGGAGGCCTCTGGACTCCAGTCCACCTGCAACCATGACCTCGGTTAAGCCACTTCCCTTTCCTGGCCTCAGTTTCCTCATCTGTGAAGTGGGGAGCCGCCCTTGCCTCAACTGGGTGGATAAAAATGAGCCCTGGGAATGACCAGAAGATACTTCCACCATCACAAAGGCCAGGAGACTCGACGCACGGGCTGCGGGTGGTGGGAGGGGAGAAGGCCCTCCCCTAACGCTCCATGGCTTTCAGGTGGCTCTTACTCACACCCAGGGAGAGCAGCTGGCACATGACCATCCCCCGACAGCCAAGCATTCCGGCCGAGCCTCAGGACGCACCGGCTGTCATTGTGAACACCTGAGTTACCTAATCCTCCAGGCTCGGGAGGCCGTTTGATGAGCCTGCCTTTCCTGTGAGGTCGTGGGAGAAACTGGAAGAGGAGAAGGCTGCTGGTGGTGGTGGTGGTGGTGGTGGTGGTGGGTCATGCATTCAGACATGATTCACTGGGGGTTGGGGGCTCAGCAGACCGGAGGGAGGCCCGGGGCTCAGCTCCGGTTTGCACACGGCAGGCACCGTGGCTCTTGGTAAGGTTCCAGCCTATCTTGGTTTCTTGTGTCTTTTCCTCTCCTCCCCCACCTCCCCATCCCATCCTACATCTCCCACCTGACCCAGGGTCCGTCCACAGCCCTGTGTGGTCGGAACCGAGGATGAGGCCTCTGTGCTGTGCTGGACTCCATCCTTGGCCAACTACTCGGACCGCGGGGTGGTGCGAGCCCCGGGGTGGGGTGAGCCCCCGGGATGGGGTGAGCCCCAGGGTGGGGTGAGCTGGGCAGCCGGACAGTGACAGCGGGAGGACCAGATGACCTCTCCCGGAGCAGCCTGGGCCGGGGAGCTTTAATTTATTTAATCAATTCTGGCCCCCAGGCTGGGAACGGAAAACGGCAGGATATTAAATCTGTCGCTCTTGCCAATCTGTCATAGGGATGTCAGCCCACACTGAGTCTCGTCCTCCCGCCCTTATTAGCTGTCTCCTCCGGGTCCCAGCCGGGCCCTGCCCGGGAGCAGGCAGCAGGGGCAGGTGGAAGGAGCGGTGAGGGGCAGGACGCAAGGACCTTTGCGGGGACAATTAATGTTTAGAGTTGGGAGGCAGGATCGTTTGTAATCCAAATCCTTCAGTTTATGGGTAACTCCCAGAGAGCGTGGGGGGTTGCCTCACTGCATGCAGCCAGTTGGGGGCAGGCCTGGAGCTCAAACCCAAGACTCCTGATGCCCAGGCAAGAGCTCTTTCTATTCATTTAATCAACATCGTTTCCTTACATGACTACTAAGTGCTGATAGCATCGACTGCTCATTGGGCACCGTATTTGGGTTCCTATTACGGCTGTAACAAGTTACTATGAGCTTAGAGGCTTAAAAGAGCTCACATTTATCACCTTACAGTTCTGGAGGTCAGATGTTCGAAACGGGTGTCTCTGGGCTAAATTTAAGGTGTCGGCCGGGGTGCCTTCCATCCTGGAGGCCCCAGGGGAGGACCCATCTTTGTGCCTTTGCAGCTTCCAGGGGCCGCCTGCCCACATTCCTTGGCTTGTAGCCTCCTCCGTGTTCACAGCCTGCAATGGCCAGTTGGGTCTCTCATATCCTGTCACTTTGACATGGACTCTGCTGCCTCCCTCTTCCACTCCTGAGGACCCTTGTGATTACCTTGGACCCACCTGGATAATCCAAGCTAATCTCCCCACCTCAAGGTCAACTGATCAGCAACCTTAATTTCATCTGCAATCTTGACCCCGCCCCCGCCCCCCATGTAAAGTAGCATAGTCACATGATCCGGGGATGAGAATGTGGACATTTTTTAGGCCATTATTCTGCTGATTTCAGACCGATTGGCAGACCAGGCTGAGCACTTCACACTCAGCACCTCACTTTATACTTAAAACAACTTACCTTATCACTGCTAGTTTGCCCCCATTGTACAGATAAGAAAACTGAGCCTCCAGGAGATTGAGACTTGCTAAGCCACAGCGAGTCATGGGTAGAGCTGGGATTCAGACTTTGGTTCTGTTGAGCCAGAGGCCAGTCTCTCCCCTGATCTGCTGCACTGGGGGTCTTGATGTTCAGTTGTCCAGGGGTGGGGGGTTGTCTGAAATCACCTGCTGTAAATCTAGGCAAGGCAGGCAAGACCCTGCAAGAAATCTGCCCCTGGCCTTGGCCCACACAGCCAGGTAAAGAGGCCACACTTTTTTAAAAGGGGGGATGTGAACAGCCCCCAGACTGTTGGAGACACTTTCTGTTCTAAGTAATTGGGCGTCTGGCTCCATCTCCCTCTCCCCAGCCCACTCTCCCGCATACGATTTATTTGCTCATAAAATTGAAGGCCTCCTCCTCTGGTGCCATTTTCTACTCAGCTTAGACAAATATTTAGCAGCCAGACATGACCTTAATTTCCTTAAATATCAGGGGCCCTGGAAGATGGAGAGCCTGCCCAGTGGGTGAGGACAAGATGGAGCTGGGGTGGGAAGAATGGATGGGATGTGCTGCCCCTTCCCCTGGTGAGGACCACATCTCCCCATGACCATCCAGGTATGTGCCCCCAAACCTTCAGGTCTCCCCTACTGAGGCTGTAAGACACGGTGGGTTGCAGATGGCAGGGTTCCAGTGACTCCCCATGGGACTGCTGTGATGTTCCATCTATGGCCTGATACTTTGTAGCATCTTCCCAGATCTGGAATCTGTCACATTGTAGCAACATGGATGTATCTCTCTCACATCGATGTTCCTCTCTCTCTCTCTCTCTCCCCCCCCCCTTCCACTCCCCCTAAAAATCAATGGGAAAAATAGCCTCCAGTGAGAATTAACAGCAACAACAACAGAAGTGGGGGTAGTAATGGTACCTGCCTCATATTTCTGTCGTGAAGATTCTATTATAGAGAGCTCACAAATAGCTCCTAGCAGAGTGCTGGCCATCAGATAAGCTATCAATAAATACGCTGTTTGTTGTGGGTTGAAGTGTTTCCCCAAAAGACATATTGAAGTTCTAAGTCCCCAGGACCTGGGAATGGGACCTTATTTGGAAATAAGATCTTTGCAGAGGTCATGGAGTGGAGATGAAGTCGTACTGGGTTACAGTGGGCCTGCCCAGTGGCTGGTGTCTGTGTGAGAGGAGGGAAAGGTGGACAGCTACACACTTCAGAAGGGCACCGTGTGCGTGGATGGAGGCCAAGGTGGGAGCGAGGCATCTACACGTTCAGGACCGCCCAGGGAGCCGCCCTCCCTAGAGGCTAGGGGAGGGCCTGGACCAGATTCTTCGTCAGAGTCCCCGGAAGGAACCCATTTTGCCAACACCTTGACTTTGGACTTCTGGCCTCCAAAACTGTACAAGAATCAATTTCTATTGCCAGAAGCCCCCCAGTTTGTGTTCATCCGTTACAGGAGCACGGGAAACTAGCACACTGTTATTAGGAGGCTGCCGACGCTCTGAACACAGGCTGGCTGTCCTTGGTGCTGACTCTCAGCCTCCAGTTCCAACCCCTCCCCCCACCAACCAACCCCCCTCTCCTCCTCCTGGAGCCCTGGCCCTCCCTCCTCCCTGGCTCGTCTGGCCAGGCCCGTCTGGGCTGGAGTGACTCTTGCCACCGCCCACATCGCCCACCCTGAAGGTGGCCAGAGCAATTCCTGGCCCCGTGCAAAGGCCTGCAGCACCTCATTACCAGGCAGAACACAGTGCAATTTCACCCATGGACAGCGCTGAAAGCCAGGACTTTGCTGGGGTAATGGATGGGCCGGGAGCTACTATTAGTGCCTCCTGCCCCCTCCTGGGCCCAGCAAATCTCCGAAGCGCCCAAGAAGCTGGCACACACACGCTGCCCAGCTGAGGCGCACAGATAAACCTCGGCAGAGCGCTGGCTGTTCGGTCCTAGGGCACCTCAGGAAATTAATGGGTCTTTCCATGGGCAGCGCCTCTTGGCTGGCCCCGCTCCCGGCTGCCTGCCCATCTCCCCCGTCCAGGCTTTGTTCCCTTCTTCCCTTTGTTTCCTGTTTGCAATAAATGTGATTCATGCCAGCCCAGCGGGGCCCTGTCACCCCGCCCAAGGCCGGCGGTATATCTCAGTGATGAGCCGCTGTGGCTGCAGCCGGGGCCCCATAGGAAGTGGCCCCGTGGGTGAAGGCAGAGCTGATGTGGGGGCACCAGGTGGGTAGCAAAGCACCAGGGCTCTGTGAGGTGCCGCTGCCCAGAGGGCACCAGGGGACACTCAGAGAAGTGATGGTGGCCAGGCACTCCCGGGTTAACCCGTCTGCCCTGACAGCTGGAAGCAGCCTGGCTCCTGAGTTAGTTTCCTAGGGCTGTCGTAACAGAGTATCCCAAGTGGAGGGGGAGGAGACGCTTAAAAAAAACAGAAATTTATGGCATCACAGTTCTGGCCACCAGAAGTCCAACATCAAGAGGTCAGCAGGGCCACGCTCTCTCTGGAGGCTCAGGGAAGGCCTTCCCAGCCTCTCCAGCTCCTGGTGGTGGCCCCAATCCTGGGCGCTCCTCCGCTGTGTCCCTCCAGCCCTCCTCCGGCTTCCCGGGGCCTCTTCCCTCACGTGTCTGTCTTCACGTGGCCTTCCACTCCCTGTGTCTCCTTCCACTTCTTATAAGGACACCAGTCACCTTCCATCAGGGGTCACCCTACACCAGTCTGACCTCGTTTTAATGAATTACATTTGCAACGATCCCATGTCCGAATAAAGTCAGTCACCGGTCCTGGGGGTGAGGGCTTCAACATACCTTTTTGGGAGACAGAGTCAACCCATAGCAGCTCCCATGGCTCCCAGCAGTCAGGCCCCTGCCCTCCCCTCCGAATCCACCTCTCATCACCACCCCTCACACACCTGATGTCCCGCCATCCCCTGGGCCACACCCTCCTATGTGCTGCCCCTCTGCCTGGGTGCCAGACTCCTGTCTAACGGCGCACCTGCCACACCCCAGGAGGGTCCAGCTGGTGAATGCCTCCTCCTCATCCATCACGGTCAAGCTCAGTGGTCACCCCTTCAGGGAGCCCTCGCTGGCCCTCGGCCTCTAGGCTTCCTTAATGCCCCGTGCTGACCTGCACTGCAGCTCCTTACCATGTGCCACTCCTCCTCGGGCCCTGAGCTCCCAGGCTCCCGGTGGGCGGGATCTGTGTCTTACCTCTGCACCCCTAGCACACAGGTGCCCAGGAAATGAATGACTGAGTGAAGAGTGCTATCAAGCAGCATTCATTGAGCACTTACTGGGTCCTAATGCCCGGCACTGTCCTAAGCCAGTGGTCGGCAAACTGCGGCTCGAGAGCCACACGCGGCTCTTTGGCCCCTTGAGTGTGGCTCTTCCACAAAATACCGACTTCTGCGCATGGGCCACGAAGTTTCAATCGCACTGTACGTGCGTGCCCGCACGTGGTATTTTGTGGAAGAGCCACACTCAAGGGGCCAAAGAGCCACATGTGGCTCGCGAGCCACAGTTTGCCGACCACTGTCCTAAGCCCTTTTCTTAATTAACTCACTTAATCTCTGCAGTAACCCTATGAGCGAGGTGCTGTGGTAATCCCCATTTCACAGATAAACAAACTGAGCTCAGAGTAGTAGCAACCTGCCCAAGGTCTAATGATTGATAAACCGCAGAGGTGGAGATTTGAATCCGGCAGCGTGAATGAGGACCCTACCCCACCCTTGGAGGGCCACGCAGCTGAGCAGAGAGGAAGCTCGGACTTCAGGGTCCAGGGAGAGGCCCCGAGCTTCGGTGTGGGAGAGGCCAAGGCCTGGAGGTGTGTCCCTGGACTAAGGAGGTGGTGTTCTTGCACGTCACCATGCTGGGGCCCCGTCATTTGATCATGAGACTGTGAGCTCCATGGGGGCAGGACTATGAGTCCCTCTGCAACTGCCCACCCAGTTCCGACAGAGCCCTGCCCACAGCAGCCGAGCCTGGCATCTCCAGGTGGGGGTCCTACCCAGCAGGTCCCTCTGTGTCCTTCTCCACCACTCCAGAGCCGCCGTTCCATGAGGCTCAGAGAGAGGCAGCTGCAATGTGCTCCAACCCACTCTGAGCAGGAGGGAAGCATGGCTTTGGGGTCACCGACTGCTCTTTTCCTCTCAGGGCTGCCACATGCCAGCGGTGTGACCCTGGCCCAGTCACTTGCACTCTCTGGGCTCCCCTTTCCTCATGTGGACGGGAGCGAGGTGTGGGGGGGAAGACAATGAGGAAAGCTGTGACAGACAAGTAGGGAGCAGCAAGCTAGCAGGCAGTTGATGGCGGCCATTACGCCTCCCCCGTCTCTTCCTTCCATCGTGTGATGGATGCAGCTTCCAATTCCTTTGCCTTTAACTCACTTACTTAAATTTTAACAATTCGTTTAAAGAAATGAAGCAAAACACAGATAAACAGCCATTTAGAATCATGACTCCATAATCGAGGAATTCTCTTCGCGGTGCAATCTGTTCAGTAATTGTTTGTGAAGTGGGAGGGAGAACCTTGCGCGGCCCGGAGGCTCCCGGGGAGCGGCGAAGGCCCTGCATCTCCTGACAGGTCTCTTCTCCCAGAAATATCACTGGGCGGCAGCCTAGCGAGGTGTGCTGAGAACCAGGTGCGGTGCAGGATGGATTCGCAATGTCTGCTGGGCGAGCACCACGCGAGGGCAGCAGCCCTGATGGGGCCAGTCCCCTGGTTTACACACGTGGGAACTGGAGCCCAAAGCGGGCGTCCCTCACCCAAGGACACACAGAGCCCAGGATATGGGCTCCTCTCCCGATACGGGCTCTTTCCCCTCCCGTGGTCGGCAAACTGCGGCTCACAAGCCACATGCGGCTTTTTGGCCCCTTGAGTGTGGCTCTTCCTAAGCCTTAGGAGTACCCTAATTAAGTTAATAACAATGTATCTACCTATATAGTTTCAGTTTAAAAAAATTGGCACTCAGAAGAAATTTCAATCGTTGTACTGTTGATATTTGGCTCTGTTGACTAATGAGTTTGCTGACCACTGCCCTATACCCATGGTTCTCGAACTTGAGCAGGCAGCTGAGTTGCCTGGAGAAGCAGGAGAAAACACAGATTCTGGGCCCCGCCCCCAGCGTCTCTGATTCTGACATTTGCATTTCTAATGCCCTCCCGGTGATGCTGCTGGTCAGGTGACCTCACTGTGGGAACCACTGCTCTCCACCGACCTGCTGGGTTGAAAATCGAGGTTAATTCTGAAAAATGGAGCTAACCATCCCCTCCTGAGCTGCTCCGGGGCAGGGAAGGGCATGTAAGGTCAAGTTGGGGGGTGTGCTCTGCAGGTTAAAGCGGAGGCCTCCACCTCGGCTGCACGTTAGGTCACCTGCTGCTGGACCTGGAAAAGTCCTGCTTGAAAAGAAATAGTAATTATGTGACGTGGCCGAGGTGTTAGTGATGCTACGGTGTGAATCATTCTGCAACACATAAATGTATCAAATCAACACGTTGTACACCTTAAACTCACACAAGGCTCTATGTCAATCATCTATAGTAATAAAAGCGTAATATGCTAATTAGATTGGACGTCCTTGCTGAGGAAGCCGGGGCTGTGAGGGAAGCCCGGGTCCCCGGTGCCAGAGGGAAGCCAGTGCCTGCAGCCGGGGAAAGGAAGGCCTACTCTCGCATGAATTTCGTGCATCGGGCCTCTAGTACCTCAATAAAGTCCTGCTGCTCAGGCCACAGCCCAGACCAATTAACTCAGAATCTCTGGGGTAGGGCCAGGCTTCAGTGTTTTCCAAGCCTCCCCGGTGATTCTAAGGTGGGGCCAGCCTTGAGAGACCGTGGGAGACCTTGTTGAAAATGCAGATTCACAGTTAGTAGGTCCGGGAAGAGACCGAAAGTCTGCCTCTTAAACAAATGCCCAGGTGATGCCAGTGCTACTGGTCCCCGGACCACACTTTGAGAAGCAAGATCCAGAGAGAAAGAGCCCCTGCTGTGATCACCTGAGCCTGGGCACCCTTCGCAATGCTTTAAGGAGGCAGGTAAGGGTCCACCCTCAGGTTGGCAGCCCCCCTCCCTGCTACCAGTGTTAGCAGCATGCCATCCTGACTGCACTGTGCCCACTTCCCTGCAGTCCTGCCTGGGGCATGGGGGATCCGGGGACCACTCCAGAGCTCATGGCCGAGCGCAGCCCCTGCAGGCCCCACGCTGCGTTGTCAGGCGGGAGCCCAGCGCACCATCCTCCACCACTCATTTGCTTCGTCTCCATTCTGGTCTTTAGCAAATGGCGTCAGATATGGTAGATTTTTTTTTGTTTGCAAACCCAGCCTCGAGGCTGGAAATTGACATCGCCCTCTCTCCTGTTGCATCCTTTGTGTCCCGCTGTCTTTTTGCCCATGATTCCTCCTTGCCAGTTGCCCACAAGGTATTTCAGCTAATTCATGCACTGGTTGAACACCTACTGTGTGCAAAGGGGATAGCAGTTTGCTCTATGACCTTGAACAAGTCTGTTACTCACCCCGACTGAGAAGCTTATGGGTTGGGATCTCATCTTAGTCACCTTGGTGTCCTTGGGGCCTGGTACAGTCCCTGGCAGGTAGGCAGTGCTCAGCCAGTATCTGTTCAGTAAACGCTGTTGAAGGGATGAAGTCAGGACTTCTCAGAACCTTTGTTTCTTTGCCTATAGAACAGCCTGTTTCATAGAGTGCAGTGGGGCTTATCATCATCGGGGAGGCCTCCAGTGTGCAGGTGGGTAAACTGAGGACAAGATATGCAAGCAGTAAGGCACTGGAGAAAGCTGAGCTAGAACCCGAGTCTATTACACTCAGGAACCTCCATTCGGGGCAGAAGAACCATTTGCCTTTGAAGGAAGAGTGGCCAGACCAGAAGTGAAGCTGGATGCAGGATGGGGTTGTGTTTGCCCTCTAGCACTTCTGCCATCGCCAGAAAAAGAACGTAACCTGTGGACAGGCGGCAGGCCCTGTGCCTGCAGAGGAACACAGCCAGTGCGCCCCAGCAACTGGCAGAGGGAAGTGGCCCAGGAGCCAGGCCAGCCATCGGCACTTTGAGGACTGGCTTAGCAGGTAGAGAAGCCGGGGTGAGGTATGAGCCTTCCTCTCCTTTCCTGAAGTATCTGCTCAAAAAGCTCAGCCAGCAGCAGTGGGCACTGGTGCCAAGCTGGGAGTTGGCCACAGTGGGCCAGGCGCCTGGCTCAGAGGAGTCCAGTCTGGGGCAGCCTTCTCTGTCAGCCAGATGCAGCCCTGTGAGGGGCATCTGCACCATCCACCTCCCTCGGAGCCTTCCTTGTGCTTCCCAAACCCTCGTTTGCAGCAGCTTCTCCCAGCAACAGTGCTTGCTCTGTCCCGGGCAGCTCAGACCCCATCTCCTCCTTGGGTGAGGGGATGAGAGGGCGCCACGTAGAAACACAAACATGAAGAGCTACAGGTTGGTGCCATTGCTGAGACCAGGAAGCTGGGAATAGGTATCTCCTTGTACCCAGCTCACCCAGGCCGGTGTACAGTCTGGTGTCCGCTGCCACAGGAGCTCCTGGTAGAGGGCAGCTGTGCAGGCTCCAGTGGGGGGGGGGTGTAAAGGCATCTCGGTCTCTCCCCTCCTCTACACCCATGGCTTTGGGCCCCTCCCCATGAGACTCAACAAATTTATCATTCTAAGCATCCTTGGCTCTCGGTGTCCAAACTTCTATGATTATAGGGCTCCAGTTTTATGTAATCAAGACCCTCAGTTGCAACCAACAGAAAGCCTGGTCTCAAAGCTGAAAAGTCCAAAAGCAGACTAGGACTCCAGGCATAGCTTGATCCAGGAGCTCACGGCAAGTCTATCTCTGTGCCTCGGTTCACGGTGAGGTTGGCACACTTTATGCTTGGAATAGACCTGATGGCTAGGGGTAACCTTCCTATCCTCTCAGTTTCAAGTCCTGCAGGACAAATAGAGTCTCTTCCTGGCTTCCTCTGACTCCTCATATCAGGCCCAACAATCTGACAAAAAGTCCAGGACAGAATTCTGACTGGTCTGTATTTGCCATGAGCCTATTCCTGAACCAATCACGGGAGCCCAGGGGACAATGGGATACTCTGATTGGCTTAGGCCTGAGTCACATGTACATCCCCCCACCCCCATCCAAATCACATGGATTGAAGGGGAATAGTGATTCTCTATTGAAAATTGGTGAGTTGCTATCCAAAGAATGGCATACAGATTCAGGAAGCAAAAATAAAAAGTATCCCCACACTGAGGTCCTGGGGATGAATAGATGAGTGATGCTATGAGCCTTGACTCGAGGTTTCGAGGAGTCCCTAAAGCTCCCCTCTCAGATTTGGGACAATGGGTGGTGCCAGAGGTGGGGGTTGAAGGCAAGTCTCCCCCACTCTCCACTCTTCCAGAGTTAAACTATGTGTTCCTTTACTTTTCCTTTACATCTAACTCTTGGAGCCCAAGCATTCTCTTCGCATTTCTTCTCTGTTGTTATGTTGCAATCAGTGGCTTGGGGGAGGGGGACAGTCAGCTATCAGTTTGAATCTGTAGGAGGGAAGGGTGAGGTATAAACACAGCACAGAAGATTGAATTATTGATCCCAATTCTTCGTTCTCCTGGAGTGGTACTTTATATGCATACCTTTGCCGTGGCTACATGGTGAGGCGAGTCTACTTGGCTTTAGGCTTGGCCAGGTGACTTGGTCTGGCCAATGGAATGGTAGCAGATATAATGAGAGAAGAGGTGTGAGATGTGTTGTGGGGTTGTGTTTTCCCTCTAGCACTTCTGCCATAGCCAGAAAAAAGAACTTAACCAGGTAACACGGCCCCTTACATGACACATGGAGCAGGCATGAGCTGGCCACACCCGAAGCAGAGCTCTCGGGCCAGCTTCTAGACCGTGAGAGAATGTGTTACTGTTGAATGCAGCTGAGATTTTGAAGTGGTTCGTTATGCAGCATTACTGTGGCAGTAGCTGACGGATGAAGGTAGCAAGGAGGATCAGAGGCTCTGGCTGACCAAGAGAGTGTGGGATCAGCCCTAAAACCGGGGCTTTGGGGACCCCCACAAAGTCAGGAGGTGAGAGCCCAGGTTCTGGCATCTTTCCCCAAAGTGCCATATGATCATGGGAGGTCATCCCAATAACGAGCCTTGACTGTCCCTCTTCTAAAATGAGAACAATGTCTGACCCTGACTTCTAACCTCAATAGCCAGGTCCTGGGGCAGATGGTCCCAGAAGTCCAGGCTCTGCTGCTGCTTGTGACCTGCCCGCTCCCCTGCCCCCAGCTCTTGCCTGGGAAGTGGCCCCCCCAAAGAACCTTCACGCACCCCCACACCCTGTGCACCCTCACGCAACAGACTCTATATAGAGAACAAGTCAGGCTGTGATAGGTGCAGAAATAGACGTGCGAAGTTGTTCTGGGAGCAAAGAGAAGACAGAGTTGAAGACTCTGGGGGAGAGAGTGGGGGTGGGTGGGGGTGACTTCATCCTAGAAGCGAGGAGTTGGGCCTGAAGGATGAGTAATGCTTCAGCTGGTGCACGAGAAGAGAAAGCACTTCAGGCAGATGGAGTGACGTGAGTAGAGGCGGGGGCATGACGGAGCCTGGTGTGTCTGAGCGATGATGGCAGCTTTGCAGCTAAGGGCTGAGTCAGGGCTGTTGGGGGTGGGGTGGGGGCTGCCGTTTGATGAGGGTGGAGAAAGGCCTTCGAGGAGGAAAAGGCCTTGAGTGTCGGGGCTGTGTCCTGTGGGCAGCGAGGAGGGTGTGGGCATGGAGCGCTTGGAGCAGCATACCCTCCTGCCGGGAACAGCGGGAGTCACTGAGGGTTCCTGGATGTCCCCGGTGCTCTCCTGGCTTCCCAGCCCCTTGTACTATCCCCAGGAGAGAGCAAGGCCTGGGAGCCCTGCAAAGTGAGCAGGTTTGGGGGCGGAAGAGGCGGGGACTCTGACGGAGTTGAAGAGGAGTCTGCTTGAAATAGATGATGACCGAGTGGGGAGCAGTGGGCTTCCAGCTAAGACAAGAGGAAGGAAGAGGGTGGGGCGGTAAGCTCCTCTGGGTCACAGCATCGAGGGGGCTGACTGAGCCTCCGGTGTGGCCACGAACCCCGTCCTCTTACACCGCAGACCTATGGTTGCAGCGGGGCACCCCTAGGTCCAGCAGTCAGTCAGGCCTGGGTTCAAATCTTCACTCTGCCATTTACTAGCTGTGTGACCTCAGGCTAGGGACTTAACCTCTCTCAGTTGCCTCTTTTGTGAAGCAGGGACTATACTATCTGCTTTCTGGGATTTTTGTGGAGATGAAATAATAACAGCTGGCGTTTACTAAGCATTTATCATGTGTAGACTCTGACCTCAGTGCATCCCTTGCACCCCTGACTCCTCAGCACAGCCTTAGGATGTAGGTACCCTTTACAGATGAGAAGCCTGAAGAGCAGAGAGGTTATATGAATTCCCCAAAGTCACACAGCTAGTAGGTGGCAGAGCCGGGATTTGAACCCAGGTTGTCTGGCTCCAGGGCTTGTGCCCTGAACCCGTGTGCTGTATCTGAGATGACATGGACAATTCACACATAGGACACATACAAAAAAGGCTGGGGATTCCCTTGTTATCTAATCCTACTGAAACTATTTGGGAGAACAAACAATTCCTGGGAGATGAGTTGCAGGGAGCCCTCCACAGGCGGGGAGAAGATGCTCTGAACCTTGACCCCAAATGAGACCGAGCAGGACAATGACCTTGCCCAAGGACTGCTGCACGCCAGTCACACTGCATGTGCCATCCTCGCAACCAGCCCTCGAGGCGAGTCTTGTCTCCCTTTTAAGGTAAGAAAATTGAGACTCAGAGAGTTGAAGCAATACCACCTGGCCAATAAGTGACGCAGCTATAAAGGGACTCAAGTCTGTCTGACTCCAAACTCCATTCTATTAACCACCCGCCCTGCAGGCCCCTCAGTTATTCATGGATTAAAGTGATAATGATCACAAAATCCTCCGGGGATTAGCACAAGTCCTCTGCTCTTGGTCCAGTAATGCTGAGTCCCACGTGTACTGGTCTGGTTCCATTTTCCTGTCTTAGCAAACGTGATGAGTGTTCGCTGACTCCAGGCAGCCTCTACACGCACGGGGAGGGGAAGGGTTGGAAGGTACAGAGAACAGAGCAATCCAGGTGAAATCAGCTTAGAGTTTTAAAGAAAAAGCAAAAGAAAGAAAGAAAGCATCCACCCCACAATCCATCCCAGGCCAAAAGAGACTGATCGCACCCCCTCGGGCCCCATCGCCCACAGATGGTGAGGTGCTGTTGGCCCCAGCAGAGCATGGGGACGGGAGAGTGTGGGCTCTGAGGTCAGCTGGGCCTTACGAACCCGGGCCCCTCTGAGCCACGCTTGGCTCATTCATAAAAGGGAGATAGTTATTCTCCAGGGGCTGTTGGGAAGATAAAAGAGGATGGTGTATGTAAAAGTTTATACGGGGCTTGTCACACAATAAGTGCTCAATAAATGTTTATTGCGGTCATTACGAAGGAAGGGGATATGCATAAAGGAGAGAAGGTGGGGAATTTAGGAATTTGGGAAAAGAAAACAAGAAGAGGAGGAGTGGGGAGGAGAGGAGGAAGAGGAGGAGCAGGAAGAGGAAGGTAAGGAGACATACCACCAGCCCAGCTCCCCAGCACAGCCAGCTGTGCTGGCCTGGCCCAGGCTGCTCCCCACATGTCACTACTCCTGCATTCTGCCTGCATCCTTCTGCCACATCTGCCAGGCAGAGCCCTGGATGCCAGGGAGAACAGCTGTCCCCACACGTGCCCAGCTGCAAAATGAGGACCCAGAAGTGTTGTGAAGGACACAGGGGCCTTGGGGGGATGCCCCAAAGGGCAGTGCTGTTAGGAGGCAACCACACCACTGCAATCACCTACCAGGGCCTCAGGCTCCCCATCGGTAAGTGAGAAGTCAGGAGATGACCTGGCATTTTCTGTGCTAATCCCGTGGGGTGTTCACAGCCAGGGGCCTGGGCCCCTGCATCTTGTCCTGGAAGGTATGAGTACAGCCCTGCCCTCCTGGATCCGGGGAATGTCCTGCCATTTTGCAGTGTGGTCTTTCTAGTTTGTATGAGTGAATCTCATCAGACAAATCAATTCTCGAGTTGGGATGTGGGCTGGGTCGAGAACCCTTCCCTTAGCAGATTTGGGCTCAGAGAGAGGAAGTGACTTCCCTGATGATGAATTGGGAAACTAGCTTAGCTGTGTTTTAGACATAAGATGAGACCTGGTACCACAGTAGGGGGCTCTAAGAGTGGGCACCCAACAGGGACCTAGTTCAGCCAGGAGCAGTACAGTGGGGCAGATAAGTGTGGTATCTTTGACATCAGACAAACCTTGGCTCAAATTCTTTCCATCGCTGACTCTTTCTGTAACCCTAACAAAGTCCCTTAACCTCTCTGACCTTCCCTTTTCTGTCTGTAAAATGGGAATAATAGCTTGGTAAAGAACTTGGACTATAGACTCAAAGTGCCTGGGGTTGAGTCCTCGGTATTTATCTGCTGCGTGAGCTGAAACTTACTCTCTGAACCCATTTTCCCATCTGGAAATAAGGATGGTAAGAGGACACCTCATGGGGTGGTTTTGAGTTTAAATGAAGTAAATAATGCATGTATACAGGAACTGGCACTCAATAAAGGCTGGCCATTCATTATTATTGATGCTGATGCTCTTAGTAGCCTCCCTTGCTGCCTAAAAGGCATTCTATCTGCCTGGCACTGATGATATGTCAGCCAGCTCTTCATTCCAGCTCAGAGGCCTGGGCCACAGAGTCCTCTGGCACAGAACATTCCCCACCCTGCCCACACGGAATATGCCAGAATAGGAGCTGGCAGTGGGGCAGCCCATCAGAGCTGCACAGATTCCTAACTGGGAAAGTGCCAGAAAAGCTCTTTCTTGCTGTCACTGCAGAGGCCCAGATGGAACTGGTGGTCAGGGTTAAAGCTGGCCTGGCTCTGGCGCCAGTGGGCCAGCCAGACTGACTGGGGCAGGGCTAGGTGCTGGCCAGCTTGTGCCAGGAAGCTGAGGCCAGAGGGACAAACGGCAGGGCTGGGTGAGAAGATGGGGCTGAGATTCCGTGCTGAGTCATGAATGAGCTCACACAAAAGCAGGTACACCAGGAGCCCTAGGTATTCCTGAGGAGGGGCGGGGGGTCAGGCCCTGTATATCACCCTGCTCTCCAATGTTTGGGCAGTCCCTTCGGGCGCTCAGAGACCTCCACCAGGAGTAAGTGAGTTATTCTTGAACCTCAGCATTACTCACAGCGAGCATCACACCACCTCCAAGGATTCAACTCAGTGGCCAACTCTACGCTTCTCATCCCTTTGCCTTCACCTCAACTGTGGATCCGGTGTTACACCAGAATCAGCCACTGTCCGTGGTCCTGAAACACCCCACCAACAAGGACTGCGCGGGGGGGTGGGGGGGGGGCGGGCTTCTACCCAGCCGCTCCTGGGAGTTCTGAACTAGGTGATGGCTTTCTTTCCAATATCTGTGATCTCTTTTACTAATACAGAACCAACAAATTCTCGACTTTAGGCCTAACTATTTATGTAACTGGTTTCATGTCCTTTTGATGTTCCTTAACATTTACCTCGGCTGCCATTCATCCCTTTGAAACATTGGCAAGTCCATATTCCCCATGGCTTGCCACCCATTCCAAACTCATTCCCTCTCCCCATACTCTCCTGGGAGATCACGGTTAGATCTCTAGCCTCATGTCGTCATTTGTCAGGTCAACACAGGCCAGAGTGGAAGGGCACCAAGACCACAGTGTAAGTTAGAGCAAACCTGGGCCATCACATAGGTCTCCTGACTCCCCATCTACCTCACTCCCCATTACCCCACACGTTCACTCCCCTGCCAAGGGAAAGGGGACCCCCAGGCAGCGTGGAATCTCCTTCCAGGGCCCTTTCCATAGAGAACATAATAGCTACCATCTATTTCCACTCCGTGCCACGCACTGTGCTTCTGCATAGAGTCTCCCTCCTCCAGGAGGTGTGATCACTGTCCCCAACTTACAGGTAAGGAAATGAGCTCAGAGACATGAAGGGATTTTCTCAAAGCCGCACAGCTAGTGTGCAACTGAGCTGAGATTAAAACCAGAACTTTTTTTTTTAACCAGAACTTATCGGCTATTTCTGACCTCTGCCTTTCAATCCAGTCCTATTAATAAGACCCTCGGGGAGTCTACTTTAAAGCCCTTAACCTGGAGGTTATATTCTCTCCCACACGATGGGCTAGTCTTTGGCTAATGCCGCCCTGTCCAGAACTTTGACAAGGTCCTGCTCTCCCCTGCCAGCACTTTGGCCCCACGATGTGCAAACACCCTGGGGTCCTAACCCCTTATTGACTTCCACTCTTGAAGGCCTCAGCCATAGCCCGTCTTCTCCAGATGTTGGGGTCAGAGCAAGGCCCCTGAAAACATGGGTGGGGGATGTGGGGATCATCTTGTTGAGAGAGCATTATGTGGCAGCGTGAATATTGATGAAGCTGTAATTGGCTCCCTCTTTCAGAGCCAGGGCTTCTGCAGGACCAGGCGCTGGGGCTAATTGTTGCAGGCAATTAATAACTTGGATTGTGTTCACTCTGGCGCAGGCTGCCTGCTTCCTTGGAGGAGGCAGGCAAGGCTGGGAAAGGAGTGCTAGGCCGGCTGTTTGCAGAATTCTGGAGGAGGCGGGAGTGAAGGGCTGCCATCTGCTCAGCCTCTCCTACCCCAGCCTGGCCCTATCACCTCTCCCCAGACCTCTCGCTCCCCTCTTGAATTATTGCCCCCCTTCCCATCCTCTTTCCCCTTCAACTCACACTTGCCCCCATGAGCAGAGCGCCAGGAAGAACGGGGCTGGGAAGAGGAGAGATGGTGACTTGGGAAAAGCTCAGGAGTGAAACCCGGTAGGCCTGGGGCCAACTCAAGCTCTTCCACTAACTTGCTGTATGACCTTCAGTTGGAAATTCATTCGCCAGGAACTTGGGCGAGTTTTCTGAGCTCTTTTGCATCTATTATATCACATGAAGTGCAATCAACCCTGAAAGTCATGGAAACAAGGACTGGTCATTCTATCATAATCTCTCTAACTCTATAACTATAACTATATCACTACGTACATATATGACTAATTATCACCTATAAATCTGTGCTCCACCTCAGCTGAAAAGGTCATGGCAGGCATAGTATAAGCAGAGGTCATTAGACTCCCATTTTGCAGTTGGGGAACCTGAGCCTCAGAGAAATGAAATGACTTACCCAAGGTCATATCATTAGTAAAAGACACAGAAAAAGTCAAACTCAGTCTTGTAAATCTGAAGCCCTTTCCAGCACACCTCAGTCCACTTGCCTCCACTCGCTGGCCAAGAGCTCCAAGTCAGGGTATAGCCAATAGAAGGACGGTTGGTTACTCTATTCCCTGATGCTGGGACAATGGAGAAACTGCCTTAGTCTATGGTGTTTTAAAAGATAAACACCCAACCTTCCCCATATACTCTTCCCCTCAGCTATTCAACCATCTGGTGGAAGGACTTGATTCATATACAGTCCCCCTCGCCAGGGCTGGGCTAAGAAGTGAGAGGTGTGATGGTCACCACTAGGTCATCTCTTACCCAGCAGGTAAGAAGAAGAAAAGAAGAAAGATGAGGAGGAGGAGAAGGAGGAGGAGGAGGAGGAACTAGTATTTATTTAGAGCTTGGCTTATGCCATGCCCTGTGCTAACGGGTATTTTTGCACTGAGTTTATCTCATTTAATATATCTTTGTAACCACTGCTATGAGACAAGTGCTTTTCCAATCCCCATTTTATAGATGAGATGACTGGGGCTCAGCGAGGTGAAGTGACTTTCCCAAGGTCACATGGCTGGTGGGGATGGAACCGATGTGTGGCTGTGCTGGGATCCATGCTGAGCTCAGAGGCTCCACTTCAAACACAGTCGGAGAGAAAACGGGAATAGAAATAAAGGGATGGGAGCTAAGGACAAAGCAGCCCTTTATGGCTCAGACCCCTTACAGAAGAAGGCTTTTCAATTAGCGGTGAAGACAGAGTCCAGGGGAAGCCGCCTGTTGGCGCCAAGGGGCACGTAAATCAGACCGGGGAAGAGCTTCCACCAGACAGCTC
>NW_005365764.1:1905370-1907176 GCF_000412655.1 Myotis brandtii
CTGCAGCCTTTCCATTGGGCAGGTCATTTGGCCACTGGAGCCATCTTTAATTAGCATCTGGAGGTAAGGGGGCTACAGGGTGCCCCAGGTTGGACAGGGATCTCTGAGGCCAGCACCCCCAGGCCTCCATAAACAGACGTCCTGCAGGCAGAGTTGAGCAGAGGGAAGGGAGTCGGACGATGAGGCCCCCGGAAGGAGGATTCTCATGACTTTCCCTGCCCGCGCCAGCTCCCGCCGCCACCACCGGCTCCACTTTATGGCAGGCATATTTCAAAGGCCCGGTTCCATTTGCATTTTTAAAACCTCGCTGATGGCCCGGGAAAATTGTATTTTCCCAGTGTTCCTGGGTACCACACTCCTCCCCTCCTCCCCCACTCCACTGGGCCTCCGTCTCTACGTCTCTACACCCTCCGTTCTGGGAAGGCTCCCCAATCAAGGGCAGAGCGAGCCCAGCCCCCATCTGGGATCATCTGGAGGTCCTGGGAGGCCAGAGAGGGCTCCTGGGAGGGTGTGGAGAAGGTGGCCACAGCTGGGACCCCAATCCACTAACTCTAGTTCGCCAATGAGTGGGGGCGGTGTCCCCTAAGGAGGGCGGAGGGTGTTAGGGCACCACAGGGCACATCACTGGCTCTCCCTGAGGGTTTGTCAGGCTGAGAGGGTTTGTCAGGGCAGGAGCTTTGGGGAACTTTGAGGAGGCTCCTGGCAGCAGCCTTCACACCAGCTGAAAAGAGTAAGCCATTCACGCAGCAAACAAAACACTTTGCTCTCAGCTGGGCTTGGGAACACACTCTGTCTCCCTATTGCTCCCTTAAAAGCCAGTCTTTTCCTGTTCTTCCTCCCACCCTCTCCCAGGGCCGCACATTCTCGGCATCCCCTCTGAGATGTGCCAGGAGGGGCTGGGAGTTTGCTGGTGCTGCTGGGTCTGTCCTCTGCACTCAGATGTCAGCTTTGGCCTCTGATGTCGGGGCAGCAACACATAATCTCCACCTCTTGGGTGAGGACTCCGGTCTCTCTCTGTCTGCCCTCACAGCTCAGGGCGGCACCCCTCATGCCTACACTGTTCTCCAGGCCACCGGGAGCTTCTGGAGTCCCCTACAGACCTGGCAGCCTGGCAATGGCTCCCCTGGTGACCCTGAGCACATAGGGAGTGAGTGCTGGGCAGGGACACGGCCTCAGGCCATTTGCTTCTGCACAGATGTGCTCCCCATCTTCCCAGTTCCTCCCTCAGCACACACTCCATGGATGTATGACAAGCTCCCGGCTCACCCCTCACACAGCAGTGGCAATGGCCTCCCTTCTTTCTGGCTTCCCTCGGTCCTACCAGGGACTGGCAGCTGGTCTTTAGAGGCATCCCCATTGGATCTCCCTGGGTGACACCAATGCCAATGCCCTCTGAGCACTGATGGAGAGAAATGGGCCAGACACTGGCCACCGCTCCCCAGCTTCTTCTCCTATGGTCCTCGGGCCAGGGGTATCAGGCCAAACGTGTGTTAGACCTGGAGGGATGCCGGGTGCCAGGAGTTGGCATGACTCTGGCCTCTGGTGCCAGAGAGGTGAATGGAGAAGGAGGGAGGGACGGTGCCAGGAGCCTGGGCTTGGCATCTCCCTCTGGGGAGACCCAGGGATGCCCTCGAATGTCAAGGAGGCTGGTGACCTGCCAAGACTGGGTGACTGGGAGAGGAACCTAGGAAACTCCTGGGGAAGGGAAGGAGGCCCCGGCCTGAGCCATTTGCAGAAGCGAGAACTGACCCCCAGGGGTCGCTGCGCCGCTCGCAGCCCCGGCCGCTGGCAGTGGGAGCCCGGTTG
>NW_005365764.1:1907578-1907844 GCF_000412655.1 Myotis brandtii
CGGCGGTTCAGAGGCCGGTGGCGCCGATGGCTGGGGGTGGGGCCCGGCTTCAGAGCCTGCCCTGGACACCCCCACATCCCGTGGTAGAAGCCGAGACCCAAACAAAGGCGGGCGGCGAATAAAAGGCGGCGGCGCGGAGAGCTCGGGGTTGCGCGTTGGGGACCAGATTCCGCACCAGGCTGTGCGCGGTCTGTGCGCTCTGGAGCGGGACGGGGAACCCCGGCCTCCCGCAGCTCCGAAGAGCTTTTCCCTGCGACTTCCGCGAG
>NW_005365764.1:1908285-1908590 GCF_000412655.1 Myotis brandtii
AGCCCACCAGCCCGGGAGAACCCAGAGCCTGTCCCCCGCGGCCGCTCTCCAGCTCCGCACCAACTCCCCGCGGACCCAAGCAGCCTCGGTTCTGCACGGGCCAGTTTGATGTCCAGAAACCACGAGGCATCCGACCTGCGGGGCGCCTTCCGACCTCTGGCCCCCTGCTCGTCGTGGCGGGTGGATGACTGAGTCCATAAAAGTTGTCAGCCTGAACCTGCCCCGAATCGGGCTCGGGGCCAGGCTAGAGCGGAGGGAGGGGTCAGAAAAAGGTTTGTGACCGCCAGGCCAGCTGCTGGCAGCCT
>NW_005365764.1:1908607-1924993 GCF_000412655.1 Myotis brandtii
GGGCGAGGGAAGCCGAGCGCGAGTGAGAGTGGAGGTGGGGCGGGCAGCGGAGCAGTGGCGCGCTGAGGATCGGGGAAGATTTCTGGCGCGAGTGGTGCTGAGTCCCGTGAGTCAACCCCGCCTCTGGGAGAACTTTTCCCAACTCCCGGGGGTGGGGGTGGGCGCAGCTAGGCTTCCCGGGGCCCCTCTCTGCTGAGGAAGCCCACGCCAGATCCCTGCAGTCCCTCGGGAGGCGTGGCGAAGAGCCCCTCCCCTCCGCGCCCTGGGTCAGCACCGCGGACAGCGCCTCGCGGGGGAGCGTAGCCTCAAACCCCACGAACCCACTTGCACACTCACACAGATCTACAGACCACCCGCAAACAGTCCCCACCCGGATTCACAGTCCATTCACGCAAACTCATATCCACCCACCGTCCGCACAATCCACACACCCGGGAAGGTCCATCCACACGCACGTGGACAAGCTCAGATCTTCCCAGGAGCCCCTGCAGCCTGGCAGCCTCTTCACTCCAGGTCCCCTTGTCTCCGGACCCAGAATGAGCCCAACTCCAGAGCTCACTGCTGAGTCCTCACAGGGATACCCAGGAACCTCTTCACTTCAGGTCCCGTTGTCTCCGGACCCAGAATGAGCCCAACTCCACTGCTGAGTCCTCACAGGGATACCCAGGACTCAGAGCCCTCAACACACACACACACACACACACACACACACACACACACACGCACACCAGTCCTGCTCCTGCCAGGGGAGCAGAGCACACCCTCCCCTCACCCCAGTGCAGACCCAGGCATGAACCGGGGCCTTTGCCAAATGGAGGGAAGAGCTTCCGGCCCAGTGGAAGCTGCGGGCAGAAACCCAGCCTCCCCAAATCTTGGTTTTAGGCTCAGAAAGCATATTGCTGAGCCCTCCTTCTTCAGACCTTACCGCAGACAAACCTCCTTCGACAACCAGGGTCTGTGCCCCTCGCTCTCTGCATCATTCTTCACTTACACTTTCTGTGTCTTTGTTCCCCTGCGCTGTTCTCCTCTTCTGTGTTTATCTTTCACACACATCTCCCCCCCCCCGCCTCTTTCTTTTGCCTTTTCCAGTTCCTCCTTCCCAGGCACCTTTACTCTCTCCCCAACTTTCTTCAGTCAGCCCACTCCCCTGTGGGTACAGCTGGCTCCTAGGGGGAGCTGACTCCATTCTCCTGGCAGATTCTGCACCCCTACTTTCCTCATTGGGAGTCTGACACACACACACACACACACACACACACACCCCTTTTCACCCATGGCCTCAGCAGCTTCTGCTCCCTCCCCAGGAAAATGTCCAGGGCTAGATGCACCCGAGTCCCCACAGTCTCTCCAAGGGGCAGGAATTCCACACCAAGTGGCTCCATCCCCACCTCCCTGGGGATCTGACTTTTTGATGGACCTGGTGCCCATGCCCTGGCTTGCCCTTTGACGCTGCTCCTGCTGTCGCCCATAATATCCAGAAACTAGGCTCCAGCGTGATGTGGTGGGAGGAGCTCTGAGTGCAAGTGGGGAGGCCTGGGACCTAGTCGCAGCTTGGCCACAGATCAACTGTGTCCTTCAGTGAATTCCCTTCTCCGAGCCTCAGGCTTCCGGTCTGTACAAGAACAGGGCAGGTTGAGGTGACCTTCCGGGTCTCTTGTTGGCCCTAGTAATGTGGGATATTGACTGTCTCATGAGCCTCTTGAGTGTGGGTGGGAATGAAATTTTCTGTTCTAACCCCAGAGCTATTGTACCTTTCCCCTTCCTCAGAGCACCCACCGCTAGCGAAGTCATCCTGTCCCCTGAACGAGGGATGTTCAGATGATTTCCTTTATAGGACCAGAGATGTCAAGTAATTTTCTTGAGGTCACACAGCTGAAATGCAACCTCCATTGGGGCAGGCAGTGATTCCACTGCCTGTATATCCTCTGTATGAACCATTGTTTCTGGTTGGTGGATGCTTAGTGAATAAGTGAACAAACGAACAAATGAATGAATGAATGAATGAATGAATAAAAGAGTGGAGACTTAAACCTGGATCTCCTGATCCCCAGAGCCTTGGGGTCACGGTTTAAGCCCTTTTCTCTATAGTTTAGACATGTTTCCCTTGTCCCCCCATTTCCCTTCCACTTGCCTGGTCATGCAAAGGCAGATGAAGTTGTCTAAGACTCTTTCTCCCCAGGACCGACTCTGATTATAAATGACCACGGAGAAGGGACCAGCTGAGAGCAGCTTTAGAGGGCCTGCTGGTGGGTAGGGCCTTGGCAATCAGCCCCAAGTCCCTAAGACTCGAAAGTAGGCTGTGCATGGGCCGCTGGCCAGGATCTGAGGCTGGGAGAGAAGACAGTCATCCCTACCATTTGGCTAAGCAGCCACTTCCCACAGCCCCATGAGCTGCAAAAATCACCTTTACAGGCGAACAAAGCGAGATGCTGGGAGAGGAGGTGGTTTCCCTAAGGGCAAACAGCCCGCCCACTGTCAGCCATAAAAATAGGCACCCACACATGGAGGTGGTGGGGGTGGCTGATAATAGCACTATAGCTGTTGATAATGATGGTAGCATCATCATGATTGGAAGTTCAGTGATTGGCCTCTGGTTCCCTTTCTCCTCTTTGAAATTGTCTCCCCATGGGAACCTCTTATGCTCCTCCCCCACCCAAATGTGGAGAAACTGGGGGCTGGGACAGTGAGACAGGGGGGTCTGGTTGTCGGTTAGTCCCAGCCCAGCCGAGGAAGAGGGCTTGTCATTTGACATCCTCCTCCTCCTGCCCACCCTCCCCCACCCGCGTGCATCTCTGCCCGGAGACCAGTGTCCAAGTCTGTCAAACACCCTTCCTCACTGGGTTCTGCATGCAAGGCGCAGGGAAAATAAATAAAGAGCAGTGTTGGCCCGAAATAGACTTACAAATACGCATGTTTTCCCAAAGTCGCATTTCACGGGCAAACATTTTGATCTGAAGGAAGGAAGAGCCCCTATTTTGCCCAGTGCTCTACATTATTTTATTTATTTAGGTTTAATCCTCACCCAAGGGTATGTTTAGAGGAAGTGGGGGTGGGGGGAGAAACATGGATTGGTTGCCTCCCATCTGCACCCGGACCAGGAATTGAACCCACAACCTAGGTATGTGCCCTGACCGGAAATCGAACCCGCAGTCCTTTGGTGTACTGGGTGACATGCCAAGCAATGGAGCCACCTGTCCAGGGCTCTGCATTATTTCTGGTATTCGTTCGTTCATTCATTCATTCATTCATTCAGTAAATTTTTTTTGTGTGAATGTAAATTCCTCTGCTCCCTGAGTCAGAGGTGAAGGGCAGTACTGTCACCTGAGTCTAGCTCTGGCCATCTCTCATGGGCCCAAGGTGGGGACTCCAGACTTCTGAGCTAGGGCCTGAACTGACTTCTGAGCGAGGGCCCGAACTGGGTGCCTCACCTTTGCCTCTCGGGCTCTGTCCCCAGCCATGAGAGCTGTAATCCGTTTGCCTGGGGGATGGGCTCAGGCAGGAGTCCCACTGTGAGGCTTGGGCTAGAAAAGATCTTTAAACTCCGTAAGAGGCAGGGCTGCAGGTAGGGACGTTGTTTCAGGGAGGCAGGTGAGCTGCCCAGCATCACACAGCACGTTGGCCGCAGAGCCTGCATCTCAGCGTCCCAGATGGGCATGCCATGCTGAGAGGGGAAATGCAGCTGGCTCCCGCTGCCCAGAGCCTCTCCTCCGCATCCCCTCAGCATCGAGCCTGGCCCTGTGGCCTGTCCCAGGTCCCCAACTATTCATCACCATGAACACTAGTACATACAGAACACGTGCCATGTGCCAGGCACTGGGTAAATGCTTATATTAATTGATGCGATCCCCACAACAGCCAAAGTGGGCTTGTTCCACTTCACAATGGGAGGACCAGCTGCTAGAGAGGTTGACTCCCCTGCCTAAGGTCACACAGCTGGTAAAGAGGCAGGTGGGCCCCCAGGACCCCCATGAGCAGGTTCTCGCTGGGGGTGAAGAAGGAGGTTTGGAAGCAAAGCCGAGGGAGGAGGAGCAGACGGACAGCAGCAGGCTATTTAGGCGACCCCTCCTGCCCTGCCATTGCTTGCTGGCATTTGTGCCGGCAGAAGCGGTGCCTCTGCCAAATCCTGGAAGGAAGAAGCCTGGTGCAGGGTCCTGGGGCCAACCCCTGGGGGACGTAGGGTCTGGGTATTTCTCCCTGAACTCAGGGGAGAGACCGAACTAGGCATGCAGAACCCCGGGCATGTGCTTGACTCTGACATCTGCTTCCTCCCTCTGAGGGACCCAGAGTGGGGACCTGGGCAATTTGGAGAGGGCCATTGGGTGGCAAATTAGGGTCTTGCTGTCTGCAGTGAGGTTGGCCATTGGGGACGAGGAGGTGGCGGGGACAATAGGAAGGACTGACTTGGAGTTAGATGCCAGTGGGAGCTGTGCAGGTCTCTTATAGGGGGCGCTCTTTGGAACCCAGAAGTGATGTCCCAGGAGACAGTGCCCAGAGGTTTAAAAAGCCTTCTCCTCAATCCCCATCCCAAGTGCCTGCCTAGCAGCCCCACTGTGCGCCAGGCACTAGACATGCGGAAGTGGGGCAGCCTCCCTCTGTCCCTGTGGAGCTCACCAGTCTCGCATCCCCGCCCCTGGTACCTCCTGCCCCAGCTGAGGTGAGGGATGAGAAGGGATGGCTCACCCAGGTCCCCACCAGAAGTAGACGAGGGACCCATGTGTCCCCTGGGACTCAGAGGACATGACCCAGGCACGTGGTCATCCCAGGGTCAGGAGGGACGTTTCCCACGGTGGTGCCTGCAGGACACCTGAGTGTCCACCCCTCACCCCCCGCCCCGGCTTGATGTTCTAGTGGGAGGGGGTGCAATGGGAAGACTCATGCCTGTCCAGCCATCTGCCCGAAGCCTCCGGCACACATACTGGCACCTGGACCACGCGTCCTTTGCCAGATCGTGTTAATAAAGGGGACATGGCTGCCAGCTGGAAGCCACTCCTGTCCTGAAGGAGAACGTGGTGATCTGCTTGTCTCTGGGGAAGCAGTTCAAAGGGGCTTGGAGTTGGGGCCGCTGTGGCCAACGTGTTCCCACGACGTTTGGGGAGGAGTGCCGTGTGCTCCCCTCCCGCGTTGGCCTCTGCGCTTCCTGCTGGGCTTCTCACGTTCTTAGCCGGGAGGGTTCTGCAGGGTGATCGCCCGGAGATAACGATGATGATAATAATGGCCAACATATTTTGAATGTTTACTCTCCGCCAGGCACCGGGCTTAGAGCTTTATAGGTATTATCATCCCATCTTCATCCCAGCCCTATGCACAGTTACCATTGTTATTTCACTTTAAGGATGAGAAATGAGAAGCATAGAGAGACTGAGCAGCTTGCTGGTGAGCAATGGAGATAGGAGTCAAACCCCAGGCAAGCTGGCCCCAGGGATGCCATAACCACGGCCACCACAAGACAACTGAAGTTCACACTCTGACCTTCCTATCAACTTGATTTGGGTCTTTAAAGATGAGCGTGATTGAAACCCAAATACCTTTGGGATCCTTCAGTAATCTGGGTAATTTGTACATAAGGATTTGAGCTACCTCCCTGTTGACTGGGTGACGTGGGTTGACCATTTGCCTCTTGACTGCCAAGCAACCAAGCAGATCCCTTTTCAGATGTCCAGATGTGGGCAACATCTGGCAGACTGGCAGGACTTTTCTGGCGGTCATCCAGATGTTTCCCCTTCTCATTTCATGTAGACACAGCTGGGACTTGCATCCCTCCGGATATGCTTCCATGTGGGAAATTCCTGGTTGAAAGCACTTGCTGGTTTAATTTTATTTTAATACTAGAGGCCCGGTGCATGAAATTCGTGCAATGGGGGGGGGGGTCCCAAAGCCCAGCCTGCACCCGCTCACAGTCCAGGAGCCCTCGGGGGATGTCCGACTGACGCGGAGGTGGGAGAGCCTCCCGCCACTGCCGCTTCAGCCGTGAGCTCGGCTTCTGGCTGAGCAGCGCCCCCCCCCTGTGGGAGTGCACTGACTACCAGGGGGCAGCTCCTGCATTGAGCATCTGCCCCCTGGTGGTCAGTGCGTGTCATAGTGGCCAGTCATCCCACCACTTGGTCGATTTGCATAATAGCCTTTTATTACATAGGATTGATTTTTAGAAAGAGGGAGGAAGGAAGGGAGAGAGAGAAAGAAACATTGATATGAGAAAGAAATACTGTTTGGTTGCCTCCCACCCGTGCTCTGATCGGGGATCAAGCCTGCAACCCAGGAGCGTGCCCTGACTGGGAACGAACCCACCACCTTTCAGTGTACAGGGTGACGCTCCAACCCACTGAGCCATACGAGCCAGGATCATTTGCTGGTATTAAAGCATCTCCTAGTGACTTCACAAAGGCAGGATGGCGGTGTTGGTTCCTCCCTGCGACCCAGGCCTGAGAGCCTGGGCTAAGCCAGAGGAAAACCGGGCTCTGGGGAAGTGGCAGCAGGTAAAGGAGAAAACCCTCCTTCCCTTCTCAGCCCGGACGCTGGGGCGAGGCCGGCTGGTGAAGGGCATGCGGGCGAGTAGCCGCTGCACGTTCCCTGAGAAGTTCCTGACTTTCCGACCCCGTCCTCCGGAGGCTTTGAGCAGATGGTCCCCGAGTAGCAGCAGGAATTGGTGATGAAAGAGACATGTCGGCGGAGAGGCATTCTCGGGCATTAATGAGCATGAGAATAGATCTGGGGTGAGAAGGTTCCCAGAGCCTTGGGGAGGAAAGGATTTCAAGACGTTGCAAGTTAAGATCTTGAAAATGTAACGGAAAGTCCTTATTTCATATAGCGAGCACCAACCAGTGAAGGAATTAAGACTATGAATGACTAAGGGAATGAATGAACTGGTAAATGTATGAATTGGTGAATGGGGCTGATGGACTTGGACAGCCGGGGCCTTGATTGGGTGGGGCCTGACCTGGTTCTCAGTACTGACAAAGGGAAGGGTCCTGTGTTTGTCCCCCTGGAAACCCCTTTAGCTCAGAGTCAGAAAGAAATAGGATGAACCCCTGAATCTCATCTTCTTACTGTGCACCGCACCCCACCCACATCCTGTTCTGCAGCCCCTCTGGTCACGGGGCTCCTCTGGCTCCTGGCCATGGCAAGGTTGAAACCCCAGGTGGCTGCAAAGCTGATGGAGGCTGCAGTTTCCACACCCCGAGAAATCTGCAACCCTCGTCACCTTCCCAGCTGCTCCCCCAGCCCTAAGTCCCCCCTCCTCTCTTGTCACGTCTGTGTCTGGACCTTTGGGAACTCCAAATGACAGAATTGGGAGGTACCTGAAAGCTCATTGAATCTAGCTCTCCCATTTGACAGACAGACAAACTGAGGCCCCAGGGAGAAGGGAAGACTTGCCCAAGGTCACAAGCAAATGGGAGACAGAGCCCATTATTGTGGAAGGACTAAGGAAGTTCCCACCAGATAGGATAGCACCGTGTCATTGAGCAGGGACAGCAGGGGCCTGGGATTCTTGGGCCCAGGGAGTGTCCTTGGGTCACTCCTGACCTCTGGGGCCAGGGTCAGTGGTTCTTAGTTTCTGGGGTCCTGAACTTCCCAAGCATTTTGTGGGAAAGGAGGCAGAGTTGGCAGGTGGTTCTTGGGGATCTGCCCTCCACCCTGGGCATCCTGTTGCGGCTGCTCAGCTCCAGCCCTGACACCTGTCTCTAGGCAGCGGCACCATCGTGGAGGGTGGGCTGAGGCTGAGGCCAGTGTTAGACACCCCACCCCAGCAGGGGCCTCTGTGCTGGCCCTGGGTGTGAAGGGGCTGGTGGACTTTGACATCCTCTCTCCCCACTATGCACACCTGAGCTGTCAATCAACAGTGTAGCCAGGAAGCCCTTTCCCCCAGCCACTGACCTGTGCGGGCACAGGAGGTGCGTTTCTACCTGGACACCCAAGGTGGTGAAGTTGGGTGTCAGTTCCTGATGCTCTTTTCTCGCCCCCCTTCCCTGGAAGCTGCCCCACAGGCTGGGCTGTGCCCAGACTGTGGCCAGAATGACTCCAGGGGCAGGCACTGAGTGTGTGTGTGTGTGTGTGTGTGTGTGTGCGCGCGCATGATTGTGCATGTGTGCAGGCCAGCCAGGTTTGGGAGGGCTGGCTCTAGAATTCTGGGGGTTTTCAAACATGTAAGATTCTAATAAAATCTAATACACTGAGAAGAGGAATCAGCTTATCAGAAATCAGGTTCAAAGAAATCCCTTTTCTTAGCTTCAGTTTTCTTGTTTGCAAATTGGAAATAATCCTTACGACTGGGAAACCTATAGGAACATGATCGCCAGTGCCGCACCGATGCGAATCCTTCAGTCCCCCAGGCCGAGGGGATCGGGGACAGGAGATAATGGCTGAGCAGCCTCCAGCATCTCCTTGCGGTGCTCCTTTCATCAGTGCTGGCCTCCTCGACCCCCCACAAGCCCAGGCAGCAGGGGCCGGGGGAGCCCCGAGTTCGCAGAGGGGGAGATTTGCCCTAAGGCTTCTCCCTTTCTTTCTAGGCAGTGAGGCTGTGGGTACAGTCCCTTCTCAGATCGCCACCCAAACCAGTCCTGGTGGCCCCTTGGGGGGCTTGATCGCTTTGCATTAAGTGCCTTTTTATCTTTGCGCTTCCAGCTTACCCTCAAGCTTCTCTTTGGTGGGGAGACCCAGGAGAATCTTGCAACGTCCTGGACCCACAGATGTGTCTGGGTGTGCTGTGGGGAGCAGAGGGAGACAGGCCTCCGAAGCTCCCCCTGAGCTAAGAACTGGCAGGCGGCCACCTGCCGTGTCCCAGTGAAGCCCATGGCATCGGCACATACTGGTCAGCGGACCTGACACGTGGAGTGATGATACAGCAGGACCCACCCTGTGTGCTTCCCAGTTAGACCATAGCTTCCGATTAGGCATGAAGGGGAGCCCACTTTAGAGAGCATCTCCCTCTAGATGGGGGACCATCCATCCAGAGATGGGAAGTGACTTACTCTGGGTCACCCAGCAGGCTGGTGGCAGGGCACGGCCCTGCTCTAGCCTCAGGGGGCCCCTTGGGCTGCCCCACGCACCCAATCCCTGCTTCCTCTCCTCCCTGCCTCTGAGCCTGAGTTCCCAGGAAGAGCTGGCTGGAGCTGAGATGCAGAGATGCCCAGGGAATTGTTTTACATATTTGTTAATCGGGTCTCGGAGAGAGAGAAGGGCCCCGAGCTCATCAGCCAGGAAGGAATCCAATTTGGCTTTTATGGCCATGGTTATTGGTCTTATTTTGCAGGGATCTTTTTATTTGTTATTAACGCAGCGATCTGGGGGCTGGGGAGCTGACTGGCTGCTGGGCGCAGGGGGTCCTGTGGGCCCACTCGGAACTCCAGGCAGCGGCCGGGACTCGGGGGTGGGGGTGAGGGGGTGGGAGGAGGCGGCCTGGACAGGTTGGCCAAGGCATGCAGTGAAGGTTTTCCGGAACCTTCTGACCCTGCAGACAAGGGGCGTTTGAGGGGCTGGCGGTAACTCGCGGTTCTGTATGTTGCCGGTTTTATTAAGCTTTTACTGCCTTTTCCTCAGAGATGCAAGGCTGCCGATAGGTCTGGGATGTGAGGCCTGAGCTGTGCAGGCAGAAAGGGGTGGAGAAGGGAGGGCAAGAGTGGGCCAGCTGGGGTGCAGTTCCTCTGTCAGAGCAGTGGCTACAGGATGGGCTCTGACCGGCCTGCAGAGGCTCAGGTCCCAGCCCCCCAAGCTGCCGCATGGAGCTGACGCTGGAACAGAAGTGGCATTAAGTAAAGGGCCCAGTGCTGGGAGGGCACACAGAGTGCTCAGCGGGTGGGCAGCTCCCGCCCCAGCTCCTCCCATGGGGCCTGGCAGGCAGGGAGCCGTGGGCCTTCTATTTTCTTCCACCGCCTGGCCCCACCAGGAGGAGCTGGTTGGCAGATTTGGGTGGCCTGTTTGTGTGCCCCACCCACCCGGGAACATAGTCCTGTTCCTGGTCCAAATGTCCCCATTTCTCCCCACCCACCCCCCACCCCACCCCCATGGCTGGAAGAAGAGGCACTTCAAGGCATGAGGCACTTCAAGGACAGATCCGGGAGGCTGAGTCTACTCCCAGTGCCAGGGGGCAACCAATGTGAGCCCCGGTGGGGCGGGGGGCAGGGAGGGCCAAGGCTAGATCATGCTGGGGGGATACTGGGAACAGGGGAGAATGGTCCTGGACCACCTGCAACAGAATCACCGGGGGAGATGGTATAAAGGGATGCCCCGCCCCCCGAGTCTGGTTGGCTAGATCCGGTGTCTGTCCCAGGCGTTTGCATTTGCACCAGGGACTGGTCCCCATCCCAGTCCGAGGGCCGATGCCACCCACCCACCCCACCCCCATGGCTGGAAGAAGAGGCACTTCAAGGCATGAGGCACTTCAAGGACAGATCCGGGAGGCTGAGTCTACTCCCAGTGCCAGGGGGCAACCAATGTGAGCCCCGGTGGGGCGGGGGGCAGGGAGGGCCAAGGCTAGATCATGCTGGGGGGATACTGGGAACAGGGGAGAATGGTCCTGGACCACCTGCAACAGAATCACCGGGGGAGATGGTATAAAGGGATGCCCCGCCCCCCGAGTCTGGTTGGCTAGATCCGGTGTCTGTCCCAGGCGTTTGCATTTGCACTAGGGACTGGTCCCCATCCCAGTCCGAGGGCCGATGTGGTAGAGAGTGAGAGTCAGCTCTGGCCGACTTGCAGACCTGCCATGAGCCGGGGCCAGATTCAGGCCTCTCCCCAACTGCGAAGCTCACAGCGATCATTCTATGTGACTCAGCAGGTGGGGTACCTCCATCCCCACTTTACAGATGTGGAAACTGAGACTTGCCCAAGGCACCCAGCTAGTGGCAGAGGCAGGTGTGAAGCCAGGTCCATCTGACTACGAAATCCGTGTTAGCTCCCTCCTCCCCCTGAAAATCAGGCCTTGGTGCTCTGGGTGCCTGGTATCCCCTCTGGGGGTGGGGACCAGTTCTGGCCCCCTGAGCCCACTAGCCAGAGAACGCATGGAACGGGGACAGTCACAGTGGCTGTTGTGACCACTAATGTTTGTTCCTCTGGTGCCGACTGGTTCCCCGGGTGATATATTGGCGGGAGCAACGCTTGTTTGCCTGATATATATGGAGCTGTTGGGCTTACGAGTCAGTGCCCACAGCTTCCTCACCAGCTGTCAGCCCGGGGCGGCCATCTGTCCTTTAAATGCTTCATCCCCACAGTCTGCCCTCCTTTGAGAAATGAGGGTCCAGGGCAGGACCACCACAGAGCCCTTGCCCAGCTCTCTCCCCTCTTACCCCCACCTGGGCTCCGAACAAATAAGTCCAGATTTCGTTTGCGGGGAGGAGCACTCCTCTGAATTTCCCACCCTCTGCTGGCCATGGGAGCCCTAAGAATGGTATGGATTCCTTGTGGGGAGGGGGCAACAGGTCTGATGGGAGAAGGTGCAGGTACCTGCCTCAGCTGCAACCACAAAGCAGGTTTTCTCAGGGCTGGGGAGGCAGAGAGGTGGTAGATTTAAGATCTTCTTGCTGGGGGAAGGGCTCAGACACGTGCTGGCAGTCACCTGGCCACGCCCCTTTCTCTACAGGGCTTCTCCTGGCTCTATTGCCATTTTCATTTGAGATTCTAGGTAGGACTTGAGGCTTCTTGGGATAAAACTTTAGGAGGGGCCTAGGATCTAGCTGCTAGGAGGGCTCCCTGCTTCACCCCCACTTTCCCTCTGGGATGCTTTATGTCCCTTTGTATTAGTCAGGGTTCTCCATAGGAACGTTTAAAGGACAGATGACCAATAGAGTGTAGAAAGATGGATGGATGATGGATGGATGGATGGATGGATGGATGGATGGATGGATGGAAGGAAGGAAGGAAGGAAGGAAGGATGGATGGATGGATGGATGGATGGATGGATGGATGGATGGATGGATGGAGGAAGGACAGGGTGGATGGATGGAAGGAAGGATGGATGGACGGATGAATGGATGGACGGGTGGATGGACAGAAGGATGGATGGATAACAAGGAATTTGTTCACATGATTGTGGAGGCTGAGACGTCATTTCTGCAGCTGGCAAGTTGGAGCCCCAGGACAGCCCATGGTGCAGTTACGTCTGTGCCTGGGGGCCTGACCACCAGGAGCGCTGATGCTGCGAGCTCCTGTTGGAAGCCAGCAAGGACCAGGAGCAGCCGATGCTTCAGTCTAAGTAGAAGGCTGGAAACACCGATGGCCCAGCCCCAGCAGTCAGCAGAGAGTTCCCTCTCACTCAGCCGCTCTCAGGGCTTTAACTAATTGGATGGGGCCACTCACACGAGGGAGGACAAGCTGCTTTACTCCGTCTGCACACCCAGAACCGTGTTCAGTCAAATGTCTGGGCACCCCTGGCCCAGTCAAGCCAACACATAAAACTAACCATCACACCCAGGCTCCCAGCGAAGGGAAGCTAGGCTTCTGAAACTGGTAGGCTTCCTTTGCACCGTGCCCTGAGCTGTCACCTATTGAACGCAGAATTGCCGAGACCTGAGTAATCTCCGGTCCTGTGAGGATGGTACGGCTTGCTAAAGGGTAGTGGGTTTCTGACATCTCAGCTCTCAGGGAACTCAAGCGCTGCTGGGAGTGGCGCAAAGAGCGTGGGCTTTGGGATGGGTAAGTCTGAGGTTCAAATGGTAGTTCCACCTCTATTAGCTGTGTGACCACAAGGGGGTCACTTTACCTCTCTTATTGTTTCTTCCTCTGTGAAATACTCATAATGCTCCCTTGCAGGGCTGATGTGAGTATGAGAGAGAGTGGACAGAGTACTCGCACACGGTGGGCGCACAGCTCATTATTATGTTACTAGAGGCCCGGTGCATGAATTCACGCACCAGTGGGGTCCCTCAGCCTGGCCTGCAGGATCGGGCTGAAACCGGCTCTCTGACATCCCTCGAGGGTTCCCGGATTGCGAGAGGCCACAGGCCAGGCCGAGGGACACCACCGGTGCACAGTTGGGGCCGGGGAGGGACCGCGGGAGGGCTTCAGGGCAAGTCCAGCCCAACTTGCTCAGTCCCGATTGGCTGGACCCCAGCAGCAAGCTAACCTACCAGTCAGAGCATCTGCACCCTGGTGGTCAGTGCACATCATAGTAAGCAGTTGAGTGGCCTTAGCATATCATTAGCATATTATGCTTTGATTGGTTGAACAGACGACCGGACACTTAGCATATTAGTCTTTTATTATATAGGATGATTCTCTTAACTCGCTCAGTCCTGATTGGCTGAACCCCAGCAGCAAGCTAACCTACCAGTCAGAGCATCTGCACCCTGGTGGTCAGTGCACATCATAGTAAGCAGTTGAGTGGCCTTAGCATATCATTAGCATATTATGCTTTGATTGGTTGAACAGACGACCGGACACTTAGCATATTAGTCTTTTATTATATAGGATGATTCTCTTAAAGGACACCAGAGTTTCTGCATGGAGCTAGCCCAGCTTTGGCTTCACCCCATCTGTGTGATTTTGCCCCAATTTGACCTCCATGTCCTCAACGCTTCTGCAGCCTCCTGGCCCGAGGGGGAGTGCTGGGCTTCTGAGAAGAACTTGGGATTCTGGGTGGTAGGCACTAAGCCAGGGAATCTGAGTGGTGCAGGCCCTGGGGAACTAGGGAACTAGGACTAAGATGCCTAAGAGGGACAGAACCCTCCTCTTCCCACTCCTGCCTTCTCCTACTCAGATGAGCCCTCACCAGAGGGCAGGGCAGACCCGTACCCAGGAGGCAGACAAGGACACACGTCAGCGTTCAGGGGTACATGGAGCTGCTCAACTCACAATATCTCATTTTGAACTTCCACTCGCTCAGTCTCTCAGCCCAAGGATCAAAGGCCCCAAGATGTTTTCCCAGGAGCAGAGCTGAACCAGGGAGGCAAAACACCCCGAGACAGGAAGAAAAAGCTGATGAGCTCCTAATTGCCATTAAATTATAGATACATATAGGTATTTTAAGTCGAATCTGCATGTCTAATGTGATTTTTTGGATTACATTTTCATCATCTGGCTGGGGTGGGGCATAAAGAGGGAGGGTTCCGTCACCCTTTGGCGGCAGGGAAGTTGTAAACAGGGCTGCAGGCAGGCTGTGGGTGGGGCCACATCCCCGGGGTCTGCTCTGGAAACAGCCAGGCCAGGAGGGAAGCTGGGGGTGTCTTTGAGGCAACACTGCCTCCCACCAAAGCCCCATTGTGTCTAGATGGGCAAGTCCATCTGGCTGGTGACTTGAAGAATGCCTTCTTCCTTAGACCTCCAACTAGCTCCCCTTGGGGTGGTGAACACACAGTACAATGTACAGATGATGTTATAAATTGTACACCCGAAACCTATGTAATTTTATTAACCGCTCACGCCAATAAATTCAATAAAAATATTTAAAAAGAAAATTAAAAAGATAGCTCCCCAATTATGGCTCTTTGGGTCCAGATGTCATCTTCTCCCGGGGTTGCCAAAAGCTCCTCCCAGAATCTGGTGATGGAGCAGATTGCACACTCCTTCGAGCCAAGAGTCCTGGCTCTGCCACTGAAATATGACCTTGGGCAAGTCCCTTCTCCTGGCAGGGCCTCGATTTCCCCATGTGTAAACGAAGGAGTGGACTGGATGTGCCCGGATGTCTCCTCTGGGTCCCGTGGGCCCTGACCTGCGCCCTGCTCATTTGACAGAGCCCTCTCTCCATCGGGGAGCAACAGGCTACACGCTCATCCACCCACTGGGCCTTTGCCAACTCTCTCCCCAGGTCCTCCTGCTTTCCAACCGGGATCTCCCCGGCCGCCACCTGAGCCAGCTGGGCTTGTTTCTCTCCTTGGGGGACAGAACCTCCTCCCACGCACATTATAGGAACTCCTCAAGGAGTTGAAGGCTCTTTGCAAAATCTCTTCCACACACAGGCACACACGTTCTATTTTTAAATAACATTTATTTCTGATTCTAAAAGTAAGACTGTACCTGCTTATTGCAGAAAAAGTGGAACAAGACAAGTATGAAAGAGAAAATAAAAATCACCCGCCATCCTCCAAGTGATAACCACTGTTAATGGGTTTTCTTAAATGCATATATTTGTGGATTTATTTCTTTCTGTTATAAGATTGGGATTATGCTGCAAAGGTGACTTTCGAGGCGACCACGCCTGGCCCTTGAAACTGGGTCAGGTCCTTCCTTCTGAGGGTCTGCTGCTGCCTCTTAGGCGACTTCCCCACTTGCTTTTCCCAAGAGGAGGGGACCTTGTTGTGTGGACGAGTGTCCACCTCGGTGCGTGGGCCCCTGGGAGGCCCAGAGTTTAATTTTGACCACTTCTGAGTGTGTGTGTGAGTGAGTGAGTGAGTGAGTGTGTGTGTGTGTGTGAGAGAGACAGAGAGAGACAGAGAGAGAGACAGACAGACAGACAGAGGCAGAGGGAGGGACAGACAGCAAGAGAGCACACAGGTCGGTCACTGAGCAGGAGCCTATGCCAGGGCCCACCCAACGGGAGAGCATAAGGCGTGATCACCGTCCCTTGCGATGAGTCCTACTTCGGGCTCTTTGTCTGAGCCAACAACAGGCACCGTGCAGCAGCTGGAGCTCCTTGCTGATCTAATCAATTCCTGTCATTTGAGAAAGGAAGACAAATTCGAGATTTGCAGCCCATCCCGTGGAGGGGGCTGGGGAGGTGGTTGTCGGCTGAGGCATCAGAGTCAGACCCCGCCCACCAGCGGGGCCCCCCTTGGGAGGGAGTCTTCCTCTCCATTCCTAAGTCATCTTTACCCGCCAGCACTGGGGGGCAGGGGAGTGTGTTCAGATCTGAGAAGGCTTCTTGGCAGAGGTGACACTTGAGTACGGCCTTTAAAGATGCTTTAGATTTTGGCCCCCAAATCACCCAAGGAGTGCTGCTGTGACAGACCCAGAATCCTGGCCTTTGACATCCTAATAGACGAACGCATTGTAAACCTATACCCTGAAAGGAGGCTGAGACTGGGGATGAGGGGGATGGACTTGGTCCCCAGAAAAAGTGCCAAAGTGGCCCCTGCCCCTCTCCACTCTCACCACCAGCTTCCTTTGAAGGCTGGGAATGGGACCCAGGCTCCACGGGCCCCTCCTTCCACCTCCACGTGCAGACTGGGTTTTGCTCTTTGGAGATAGAGTGAGTCGGAGCCACCTCCGGCTCACACTCAGGAGTTTCTGCTAATACAAATCAAGCCTCTGCGGTTAGTCTGTCTTCGTCAGGCTCGCTTTAGGGCACCGCAGAGGGGAAGTTTAATTATTTCATTGATAGGAACCGTGCAGAGTACAGGAGCAGTCCCGCCCCTTCCAGGCCTCTCTCCCTTGCAAGTCTTCTGCTTTCCCAGTTCCTCTCCCACCCACCGTCACGTCATTAACCAACCCCCCCCGCCCCCCCGCGCTGCTCACTCTGTT
>NW_005365764.1:1925025-1926616 GCF_000412655.1 Myotis brandtii
TTCCCCTCTCCTCTCTGATCTCTCCCCTGTCCTAGCTCTTTGTCTCTGTTTCCTTCCTTCCCCTCACCCTCTGTTCCCCACTTTCTCTGGGCTAACGGCAGCCCCCTCTCTACCCGGCAGCCCCCTCTCTACCCGGACAGACTGTCTAATTGAAATGAAGCACTCCAGAGAATGTTAATAGGAAAGGCAGCATTAATTAGCCAGCTCTGGCATAATTAGCTTCCTTCTCTCACTGCCTGACATCTAACCGGATAATGAGTCTCTCTCCATCCAAACAGAGGGCAGGCAGGACAAGGGGGACAGGCCCTGCCCAGGGATGCCAGGAGGCCTCCTTGCCTTCAGGCCACCCGGCTGGAGTCCTTAAGCTGCCCAGCCCTGCCCTCTCCTGCCAGGCCCCCTCCCCCACCCCCCTGCTGCTTGTTCCCAAGTCATCGGGAGACAGATGCCTGGCCCCTGCCTGTGCCCAAAGGTTTGCTGTTGCTGGAGCTGCATGTTAAGTGGTCTGAGCCTGACAAACAGTGGCTGCAGCTGCAGCGAGCGTCCCACAGACGGGCGGGGAGGTGTTGAGAGGAGTTCTTGAGGAGAGCCGTGGCCCGCATCTAGCCCCGGCACAGCTGCATGGGCAATGGCCGGGCACCTTACACTCCCCAAGGGGGGTGGGGGGAGAAAAAAAAATCTGTTTATGTGACAGAAAATAACTAATGTACTACACAGGCTGCAGAGCGTTCCACCCTGCCCCTACCCTCCAATCGTGTGAGGCAGGAATGGCCATCTCTCTTTTACGAAGACTCTGAGGTTCAGAGAGGTTCACTGTCTTGCCAATGTTCACACTGCCAGGACCCAAACCAGGGTCCATCTTGTTCCAAAGATCAAGTTCTTTCCCTCTCCCTTCATACTTCTAGAAGGTACTTTATAGTTGCTCAATATATGTTTTGTGCACATGTGGTTGAGTTCAGTTCCACTGAACTGAACTGCTTGATGCAATTCCATTGCGGTATTTGTTCTTGTCTATGATCGGGCAGGGTTAATGCCCAGGCCTGGGCGACTGCAGCCGGGGCCCCCTCCTCCCCCTCTCTCCAGCCTGCTGACCCTCTCCCTCCTCTGTAGGCTATGGACTCAGAGGATGACCCGTTGTTGCAGGATGTGTGGCTAGAGGAGGAGCCGGAAGACGAGGAAGCAACGGGTGAGGCCTTTAGGAGAGCCCAGAAGCCGGGGCCCCAAGCTGGGGCAGAGGGACAGTGTTGCTGGCGCGGCTGGACCTTGCCCTCCCGGCCCCCGGCCTCCGGCTTCTGGAGCACCTTGGGCTGGGCCTTCACCAACCCGTGCTGCGCGGGGCTGGTGCTCTTCCTGGGCTGCAGCATCCCCATGGCCCTGTCGGCCTTCATGTTCCTCTACTACCCGCCGCTGGACATCGACATCTCCTACAACGCCTTTGAGATCCGAAACCACGAGGCCTCCCAGCGTTTCGACGCTCTCGCTCTGGCGCTTAAGTCCCAGTTTGGCTCCTGGGGGCGAAACCGGCGCGACTTGGCGGACTTCACCTCCGAGACGCTCCAGCGCCTCATCTCCGAGCAGCTGCAGCAGCTGCACC
>NW_005365764.1:1926657-1939479 GCF_000412655.1 Myotis brandtii
CCGGAAGCCAGCAGCCAATCAGAGTGGGCGTCTTCGAGACGCATCGACCCTGGCAGACCTGGCAGCCAACCAGAGTGAAGCCCCGCTGACCCAGGGGCTGGACCAGAATGGGCGGGGCCAGCTGGGGACCCCGCCCACCCTGGCCAACCGTGCCCGCCGGGGCGCCTCGCGGTGGGACTATTCCCGCTCCTATGTGAGCACCAACACCCAGACCCACGCCCACTGGCGCATCGAGCTCATCTTCCTGGCCCGTGGCGACGCGGAGCGCAACATTTTCACCAGCGAGCGCCTGGTCACGATCCACGAGATTGAGCGCAAAATCATGGACCACCCCGGCTTCAGGGAGTTCTGCTGGAAGCCCCACGAGGTGCTCAAGGACCTGCCGCTCGGCTCCTACTCCTACTGCTCCCCGCCCAGCTCGCTCATGACCTACTTCTTCCCCACGGAGCGGGGCGGCAAGATCTACTACGATGGCATGGGCCAGGACCTGGCGGACATCCGGGGTGAGCAGGACAGGGTGTGGTGGGGGGTGGGGTCTGTAAGGGGCAGGGTTTGAAGCAGCCTCGGGGTGGGACTTGTAAGGAATGGGGCCTGAATGGGACTGGGGACAGGGTTTGGAGGGGTTGCTTGGAAGGTTTGACTCTTGGTTCAGTACTTCAGGGGCTGGAAGGAGGCTGGGGAGGGTCTTGGCTGTGAGGCTGAGTCAGGCTGGGGCTGAACGCTGGGCAGGCCTGAGGGCCATATGAGAGAGGGTTGGTAGCAGGGTTGGGTGTGAGATGAGATTCAGGAAGGAGGTTTGGGCACCTGCCTGGATGGAGGGGGGTTGGGGGTTAGTCTATGAGCCTTGGAGTTAGCTGAGCTTCAAACAAAAATGAAAATGTCAACTAAGTGGGAGCTGCCCGCCCGTGGGGTAGGCTCAGTCTCCGCTGTCCCGCCTTTAATCAGCCTAGAACCTGCCCACACCCCCCTTAAACCATCCCTCTGTCCCATTAGGAACAGCTTGAGGCTGCTCGAGGGGCAGTTTCCCATTTCCTTCGAAGGGGCGAGGTGTTGAGGAGGGGAGGGTGACCCTGATGCACGGCTGGTGGGAGTTGACCTGCTGAGCTCTTTACCGCCCCCCCCCAACCCACCCCTGCACCTGCAGGTTCCCTAGAGCTGGCCATGACTCACCCCGAGTTCTACTGGTACGTGGACGAGGGCCTGTCTGCAGAAAACCTCAAGAGCTCGCTCCTGCGCAGTGAGATCCTGTTTGGAGCGCCCCTGCCCAACTACTACTCCGTGGACGATCGCTGGGAGGAGCAGCGGGCCAAGTTTCAGAGCTTCGTGGTCACCTACGTGGCCATGCTGGCCAAGCAGTCTACGAGGTGGGTGGTCCGGCCACACCCGTGTGTGCCTGCCTGAGCGTGCACCAGGGAAGGGCTATATTAGGATAGGGAATTGGTTTCCAGGTGCTTCTTTCTCATAAGCCCCAGATCCCCTTCCCTGCAACCTTTTCCCTAGGAAGTCTTTCTGTCCAATCAGGGCAGAGCCAGATATAGCCTCGCTATCCCTCTGACAGGTCAAAGGCTCCTCTTCTTGATCATCACTAATGGTTAGTGAGCCTGACAGCTCTGGAGGAGGTAGGAAATCCCAGAACTCTTGCCCTCGAGGTCTTGGGTATTGATTTTTTTTTTCCTGCAATGGTGCTTGAGGGCTTTCTTAAAAGAGTATTAACCAGGGATTGAGGAGTTCCTCTCTTCCTCTGTATCCAGGGAGATAGTTGACAAGTCACTTCACTTCTCTGGGCCTCAGTTTTCCTACTTGTGTAATGGGGATGGTGAGTGCTGCTACCCTTCTGGAGTCAGGAGGAAATGAGCTAAGAGATTGGACAGTGGGTTGTCCAAAATTACAAAGCCCACAAGAGGTGGGAGGGGGTTAAAACCCAGGCTCTCTCATTCAGAGTCCCCACCCTTGGGTTTTCTAAGCCAGTTGCTGCGTTAGGAGCTCCTCCCAGCCCTGCTTCCTTGTCAGGCAGACCCCCGTGTATCCTCTAAGATCCAACCTGGGAAGATTCTTCCCTGAGGCTTGGATTAAATGCCCTTCTACCCCCTGCCACAGTCCCCCTCCTTCTCCCTAAGGGAGGAAATAAAGAGCGTACACAGGCTTTGCAGTCAGATCTATCTGCAGTCAGATCCCAGTTACTCCACTCAGCTGTGGGAGTTTCAGAGATGTAGTTCACCTCTCTGAGCTACCATTTCATCATAGCCCTTGCCCATCTGTATTTTAGTCGTTTAATTCCTTGTCACTCGAGGTGTAGTCCTCAAATCAGCAGCACCCGCAGCTCCTGGGGCTTGTTAGAAATGCAGAATCTCAGAGTCTCCAGGCCTTTCCTACACCTACAGGATTTCCAGGTGACTTGTTTGCACATTAAAGTTGGAGGAAGTTCTGGTTTAATTATGTCCCTAGAGCAGTGGTTCTCAACCTTCTGGCCCTTTAAATACAGTTCCTCATGTTGTGACCCAAGCATAAAATTATTTTCGTTGCTACTTCATAACTGTAATGTTGCTACTGTTATGAATCCTAATGTAAATATCTGATATGCAGGATGGTCTTAGGCGACCCCTGTTTAAGGGTCGTTCGACCGCCAAAGGGGTCGCGACCCACAGGTTGAGAACCGCTGCACTAGAGTGTGAGTTTGTTGAGGACTGGGATTGTTCCTGGCTCATTTCTACAGGCTTAGCCTCTTGCACGGCGCCAGGAACACCTTAGCAGGGTTTGTCTGGGGGAGGGAAAGGAGGAGGAAGAAGCCCCGGGGAAAGGTACTTGCCTGGGTTGGGAAGCTGGGAGGCGCTGGCTGTAGAAGGAACTTTAGGGTTTCAGATACCAACACCTCTGCCTGGTACGCTCAGCTGCTGAGGCAACACCCCTGCTCTGGGTAAAAAGCCTCTCTCCCCCTTCCTGTCCTCCCAGAGCTTCATGGGAGTAGTGACACGCAGGACCTTTGTAGACGTGACTTAGCACCTTCCTTTGGATTAATAAAATCTTTTTTATTATTCTATTATTGGTTACCCAAGAGATGGTAACGTGCACCTTGACTTATTACAGAATAATACAAATTGTCACTTTTACTACTTCCATGATAATATTAGAATCTTAGAACACAGTTCACTGCATTTATAACCCTTCAGCCTTTTGCATTTTTGTTGCATGCATTTTAATTCTACATACATTTTAAACCTCATAAGACACTACAGTATTATTTTACTGAGTCAGTTTTCATTTATATTTACTCACATATTTACCTTTTCTGTTGCTCTTCATTACTTTCTACAATTTTATGTTTCCCTCTGGGATAATTTTCCTTATATCTGAAGAACTCTCTTTAGTATGTTTTTTAGTACAGGTTTTCTGGTGACAAATTCTCCTTTGTTTGCCGAGGAAACGTCTTTGTTTTACTTTTATTTTTAAAGTATATGTCTGCTGGTTTAGAATTATAAATAGACAGTTATTTTCTTTTAATACTTTAAAGATATTGATCCATTGTGTTCTGACTTCCATCATTTCTGTGGGAAAGTCAGCTGTCCATCTTTTTGTTGCCCTTTGAATGATTGTCCTTTTTCCTGTGGCTGCTTTTAAGATTTCTCTTTGGTTAGCCTGCAAGATTTGTCTTTGGTTTCACCAGTCTTACTATGATTTATGTTGGTGTGGTTTTCTTTGTTCTGTTGGGGTGCACAGAACTTCTTGAATCCATGGGTTGATAACTGGAATCCGTTTTAGGAATTTCCTGGCTATTGTCTCTTCAAATATTGGCTCTGCCTCACTTTCTGTTTCTTTTTCTTTTAGGATTCTAATTACATGAATGTTAGCTCTTTTCACTGAGTTTCAAATGCTCTTCTCTAGTTTCTTTTTTTTTCTTTTATGTTTGGGTTTAGATATTCCAGTTCACTGATCTGTCTTCTGTTGTATCTAATCTGCCATTTATGTGGATAACTCCTGGTGCTCCTCAAGTGTTGACAGCCATCTCTAATCCACTTCCATCTTTCTCTCTCCATGTTCCTTCCTCCAGCAAAGTTCAGGTTCTTTATGGGGGGACAGACCTCTTTGATTATGAGGTGCGCAGAACCTTCAACAACGACATGCTCCTGGCCTTTATCAGCAGCAGCTGCATCGCCGCCCTCGTTTACATCCTCACCTCCTGCTCAGGTAGGGCTTCCCTGGAGGTCTTGTCTCCTCCCAGTGAGCGCCTATCTGGACAAAGCCTTCCTTCTCAAGAATGCCAGAAATAGTCTTCTCTCCACCATGTCAGAGCTGGTGGGGAAGGGTGCTCAGAAAACACTTTCCAACCCCAGGCAAGTAGGCTGAGGTCCAGAGGCAGGTGGGCCTTACCCAAGGGCCCCCACTCCCGTGACCTCACACAGTTTAACCTTTTGCCCTTTGACCATTATTGTTCTTGCTGGAAACCTTGTTTGGGGGAGTCTGGAGTATTGGAACCTTATTATGGATTATTCTGCACACTGTTTTAGTCCCAAATCAGCCACACTTCTGTCCCCCAGAGTACTTTTCCAATGCTACCTTCCCATGTACCCTAGTTCTTCATACTATGTATACAGTAGGAACTCTCTATTGCCCAAATGAAAATGAAAAAGACATTCATTCATTCATCCATGTAACAAATATTAACTGGGTACCAACTATGTGCCTGATGCTCTAAGGTTTCAGGGATCCAGTGGTAAACATCACAGACACACTGCCTATCCCCACGGGGCCTTTGCCTACTGGGATGGCAGGCACAAAATAAATATGTAATGTTTGCAATTTCCTAATGGCCCTTGAGATAAGTTCTGCAAAGATGAGGGCCCTTGAGCAAACTGCCTTACTCAGAGATGGCTTCCTCTGCCACTCGGGTCTCTGGTTTAGCCCCTTCTCTGGGTATGGAGAACTATGCTGGGCATGGAGGGGGTGCTGAAGAGTACTCCATGGTGGGGGGCAGGTGTGAGGCAGGACCAGCCATGGTCAGGGTCACTAAAGAGGGGGTGTGTTCCAAGAGGTCCCCCCACTGTATTCCCTGTCCCCTTGCCCCACCCAGTGTTCCTGTCCTTCTTTGGGATCGCCAGCATTGGTCTCAGCTGTCTGGTAGCACTCTTCCTGTACCATGTGGTCTTTGGTGTTCAGTACTTGGGCATCCTCAACGGCGTGGCTGCCTTCGTGATAGTGGGCATTGGTGAGTTGCCCCCGTTGCCATAGCGACGGGCTTCCCACTTGAGAACTCTGCCCCAGAAAGGGCCTTATCCCTGGATGCAAAGCGTGGCTCCTGTGGAGCCTCCAGAAAGTCCCTCTCAGACCTCGAAGCCTCGGAGTGTGGTGGGAGGTAGAATATGGGTGAGGAGCAGAGCCCTGGCATATGGTGGTGGAACACCCAAGGGTGGGAGGAGCAGGTGAGTCTGCTGGATAGAGGTTAAGAATGGTGGGGGAAGTCTAGCAGAGGTGGGAAGGAGGCAAAGATTTGGAAGAAGGAACCTCGTTGTGGGAGTGGGGTGTGGCCAAAGAGCACGGAGGATGGGGCTTGGACTCCTGATGGGTGGACCCAAGGGTCAGATGGGTCTTTCCAAACTCCAACCTGAGAAGCAGGATTTCCCTGGAGCCTGACCTCTCAGGGGTCCTCTCCAGGTTGGGCTAGGCCCAGCCTGGGTCTGATCCTGGAGACAGCAGAGTGATCCTGAGCCTGCCCCGCTGGCCCGGGACTCCCTCCTGCAGGTGTGGACGACGTCTTTGTGTTCATCAACACCTACCGCCAGGCCACCCACCTGGAAGACCCTCAGCTTCGGATGATCCACACCATCCAGACGGCAGGCAAGGCCACCTTCTTCACCTCCCTGACCACGGCCGCCGCCTACGCAGCCAACGTCTTCTCCCAGGTGGGGGACCGCCCTCTGTGCCTGCCCCCGCCTCCCCGTCTCTCCCATACACCCCTGGCCCCGTTCTCTGCTCCTTCCACCGCCCCTTCTCTTGTGGCCACACAGCCTTTTTCTCAGGCTCTTGCCATGTCGGCAGACTCCATTTTTGTTACTTATCACAATTACCAGAACTTAACAAATGAGATGATTATAATAATACAAATAAAATGTATTATTGATGCTCATTAATAGTAATCCAGCGTCTGCCCTGAAGGGCGTTTGGCAGTTTCCAAAGCTCTTCTGCATTTAGTCCTCGTGATATACTTGTGACAAAGATGTCATTACATCCCTGTTTTCCTAATAGATAAACTGAGGCCCAGAGAGGTAAGGTGACTTCTCCAAGGTCACACAGCTGGTAACTGGTGAGCCTGACCACGTCTCCTGACCACTGGCTCTTTCCACCCATGGGCTTGATACTGCGTTGTCATCACACACTGACCGTCCTTTGGCTGGCCCCATGCTCCTCTGGGCTTCTGAGTTGAGCTCAGGAGAAGGCTCTGAGTTTGGGCCGGGCTGTTGGTGCTGATAGAACCTGAAAGCAGTGACCCTGCTAGAGTTCCTGAGGGGTTTGGTTTCATTGCCTGGGCTGAGCATCCCATTTAGAAACTGTGCCAAGCCAGCACGGCCATGGGTGAACCTGAGAGGGGACAGTGAAGGATTTAGAAAAGACGGACAAGGGAATAAAGCTGGGGCTGGGTGGGACGCTGCCCTCTCTGATGGAGAGATAACACCACAGCCTGCAAGCCGAGTCTTTATTTTATAGCCAGATTCCACGAGGCAAAGTAAGGGCGTGGTCAAGATGTTTACAATGTTCCAGCGGTTTCCAATCTACTCAATTACATGCACCTGGTCAAGCTTTGTTTACTTGCTGCACCTCCCGCAGCCCCTATCACTCAGCCACGTGGGAACACAGGTTCGGACCATAAGGTCAAGCTCACAACTATCGCCTTTGGCTATAATTGTGCTGGGACTTGCACGTGGCTTTGCCACGAGAGGATCGTGCCCTCTCATTAGTCCCAGGCTTGAACCTGTCCAAACGCTGTAGCCGCTCTCCACAAGAAACCGCTAGATGCTTTGGGATAATCCAGGCCCTCCTAGAGAACCACATCCAGGAAGCAGGCAGAGCTGAATCCAAAGCCCACCCCTGCCCACTTACTGGCTGTGTGACCTTAGGCAGGTTGTTAACCTCTCTGAGCCTCACTTTCCTCATGTGTGGATTAGGCGGGGACTGAAATGAGATGACTGTGAAAGTGTTTCACAAGCAGTGAAGGCTTGTCTGCTTGTCGCCTACGGTTTTCTTCCGTGCCGGTCCCTGTAACAATTCTGGAGCACACCCATTGCTCCAAGGCCCCGGGCTCCCTCTTCCTGTCACGTGGCAGCGTTCACTCCCTTCCCACTCACTAACACATGGCCTGGTCTAATGGGCTGTGTCTGGTCCCCAGTCATTCATGTGAAGATGGTTATTGCGCTTGCTCTATGCCAGGCATTGTTCTAGGCAGTGGGCTGCAGCGCAGACAGGAGCCTTCTCTCCCTCCCCTGTTGTGTCCCCTGGCACCAGCCCTTGCCTTCCGATGTCCTCCTGGGCCAGTGGCCGCCGTCCTAGCAGCCGGGCCTCCTCGTCCTGCCTTAGGGAGTGGAGTGGTCTGGGGTCCTGAGTGCCTTTGGCTGTAGAGTCCCCAGGCTCCTGGGCTCCAGGTCCGACCGGCCCCACATCCTTCAGCCTCCTCATCTCTTCTACCTCTCCATCTGCCAGATCCCGGCCGTCCATGACTTTGGCCTGTTCATGTCCCTCATCGTGTCCTGCTGCTGGCTGGCTGTGCTCTTCACCATGCCTGCTGCCCTGGGCATCTGGAGTCTTTACATGGCACCACTAGAGGGCGCCTGCCAGACCAGGTGAGCTGGGCAGGTGGCGTGGGAGCCTGTCCTCTCTCTGAATATCCTTAACAGTCCCTTTTGATTCGCTTTTAAGCACCTTTTGTATGCCCAATCCTACGCTGCCCAGGGGACAAGGAAGGAGAAGAGAACCCTGTCGGGTGGTTCCCACTTGTGACCACCTGCTGTGTGCCAGGAAGTGGGCAAAGCGCTTTGGTACCGATCATATTGACACCCCCCACCTCCCCCCGGGACCCAGGGAGCTGGTTCCCCTCATTCTGCCCATTTTACAGATGAGGAAACAAGGGCTTGGGGAGGTTAAGCACGTTTCTCCAGGTCACCCACTTAGTAGGCAGCAGAGCCGAATAAACCCAAGAAAACCTGACCCTGGTTCCCAGGCTCTTAGTCACCATGTTAAATGGCCTCAAGGCTCTGGTCTTGGAGGAGAAACAATATGTAGACACAGGAGCCGAGCCATGTGCCAAGTCGGACAGGTGAGTCTAGAGTTGCTTCGGGAAGCTGAGGGCTCAGATCTCGTGGGTCCGGTGGCCGGGGAAGGAAGGGAAAGAGGGAAGGAAGGAGGGAGGGAGGGAGGGGAGAAAGGGAATGGAGTCTGGCCCGGGGTCTGCCTCGGCTTGGGATACTGAGGAATGAGGGAGGGTCTCTGGCCTGGGGGCAGGACACACGAAGGCAGGAACGTCGGGGGTCTGTGCCATGTCCTCCTGACGGGGTGAGCCAGGAGTGGTAGGAAAGGGTTGGAAGCCTAGCTCAGGGTTCAGACTTTACAGCTCATGGGTGGTGGTGCGGGCTGGGCACTGCCCAAGGCCACTCCAGCTGAGGCACTGCCGTGCACTGTGGGCATTCACATCTGACTATTTCTTTTTTAAAATGTTTTTATTGATTTTAGAGAGAGAGGAATAGAGGATAGATAGAAACATCTATGAGAGAGAAGCATCGATGAGAGAGAAGCATCGATTGGCTGCCTCCTGAACGCCTCCTACTGGGGATGGAGCCCACAACCTGGGCCTGTGCCCTGACTGGGAGTTGCACCAGTAACCTCTTGGTTCATGGGTCTATGCTTAACCATTAAGCCACACCAGCTGGACCTCATTTGACTATTTCTGTGACAGTTTCAGGACAGAGGCAAAAAGTCTTGGGGAAGGATGCGTTTTTCTAATCTCTACAGAGATACCAAATATGCCCCCCTATCTCCATCTTCACTCCCAGCCCCCAGGTTGGGGCCGGGGACCAAGTGGACGCAGTGGGCAGTCTGCCCAGCCCTGGGCTCCAGCCTCAGCCTCTTTGCTCGGCAGCTGGGACCTCGGGCGTAGGACTCAACCTCCCTGCGTCTCAGTTGGCTTGTCTGTGTCGGTGAAACGAGTGTAATTCCTGGGCAGGATTCCTGTGAGGATTAAGTGAGAGAATTCACCTGGGGCTGATAGCTGCTGCCTGGCACCGAGCACTCTTTATGTTCGCCGGGCCCATTAGTCATGTTCCTAGGGTGAGCCTCGTCTCCCGCACGTTCTCTCCACCAAGGCCGAGGCCACACGCTCAGCCCTCCCCACTTCCTTCTCCTCCCAGGTCAGGGCCCCGGGGCCTGTGCCAGCACAGGCAGGACCCTTGCTTTGGTCACCGTGATGGGTGGGGGTCTGCATGTTGTCATCCCCGCTCCCTGGGTAATGGCTGCTTGGTCACTATTTGTCCCTCAGAGGAGTCGCTGGGTGATGGAAGGCAGTCAGGGCAGGTTTCTGGAGTCCATGGTGAATGTGCCGGGTGAGATGTCAGTGGCGGCGTGAGACCCGGGTTCCTGTGGTCGCCAGGACCCGGCCCCAGTCTCCCCGGACACCCAGACCATCGGGGCTCACCCCTCTCCCCACTCTCTCCCTAGCTGCCACCAGAAGTGTGGCCGCAAGAGCTCCCTGCACTTCCCCGGGGACGTGTTCGCCACTCCGGAGCGGGCCGGGGGTGGCCCCGCCCCGGGCCCCCTGCCCTACCTGGACGATGACATCCCCTTGCTGAATGTAGAGGAGGAGCCAGGTAAGAGGTGGCGCAGGCCTGACCCTGGCGAGGCCTGGGGCTGCCTCGGCCAGGGGAGTGACTCTGGACAAGATGGTTTGAGGAAGGGCTGGCCCTGAGACAGGGGGCTGGGCCAATGTCCTGGGGGCTCCCCATCACGCATTTGGGCTTCCCCGGAGAGGGTGGAGACAGGGCGGGCTTTGACTCGGGTCTGGGCCAGGCCTCTCACAGGCCCCCGCTCTGCCCGGCAGTGTCTCTGGAGCTGGGGGACGTGTCTTTGGTGTCTGTGCCCCCCACCGGCCTGCAGTCCGTCCCTGACAGGGGCAGCCGGGGGCAGCTCATCGCTCAGCTGCAGGAGCTGCTGCACCACTGGGTCCTGTGGTCAGCCGTCAAGAGCCGCTGGGTGATTGTGGGTAAGTGGGCCCCCACCCTCCTCCCCCTCTATCTTATAGCTTCTTCCTAGTGTCAGAGTGTGGGGAGCAGACTCCCCCAAAGGACATGTAGGCACTGGGACCCCACCCCGTCCTGCAAATGAGCGAGAGGTCAGAGACCTGGGTCGCTCTGAGCCTCACCTCCTTCCTGTGTCCAATGAAGCTGGTCCTCAACAGCTTTTGTTTATTGAGCACCTACTATGCGCCAGTCATCGTGTTGGGCTCTGAAGTTAGACCAGCTCGGCCGAGTTGGCCTCCTCATTGTACCCTGTGCTAGCTGTGCGACCTTGGCTATGTCCACCAGCCTGCACCTCAGTTTCCTGTCCTGTGGTTGAAGATAATTACAGGGTCTGTCTCTATGGCACTTGGAAGGCATGGCACAGTGCATGTACTAAAGCCCAGTGCATGGCATGCAGTAAGTGCTCAATAAACTCCAAGTGCCATTATTATTATCCTCATTATCAGGGACGGTATTTAGGGTTGTGTGCAAACACTGGACGAGCCAGCTCCCTATAAACTAAATGCGCTGAGATGGTGACTGCTTGTCAGGAGTGTGAGCCTGTGGCTTATAGTCTGATTCCCAAGTGACGCATAACAAGCAACCCCCACCCCTGGAGGACTGTTCCCTAGCAAGCTCTACCCACAGGCTGGCATGTGGGGTCTGCCCACTCCATGGGAGACCCTGCCCCCTGCTCCCCCATGAAGGGAGCAGCCCTTTGCCAAGGCTCTGGAGGCCTCGCCGGAGCCCCAGCCCCGCCTAGTGTGACCTCCTTCCCTCGCAGGCCTCTTCGTCTCCATCCTCATCCTGTCCCTGGTGTTCGCTAGCCGGCTCCGCCCCGCCAGCCGGGCCCCGCTGCTCTTCCGGCCCGATACCAACATCCAGGTGCTGCTGGACCTCAAGTACAACCTGAGCGCGGAGGGCATCTCCTGTATCACCTGTTCAGGTGAGGGTTCCCATCTGGGGGTCCCCTGCGGGGTCTCAAGGAGTGTTAGCCTGAAAGACGTGAGGCCCACGCTCCGTGTTCCCACATTTCATTAAACAAATGCGTATTAGGTGTCGGCCGCCTGGCGCTGGGAAGGCTGCAATAGGTAGGACCAGCTTCCTAAGCTCAGGGAGTTCGTCCCACTGCTAGCGGCCAGCCATTGTCATAGTAGACCTGAGCTGTGATGGAGGAAGAACAGGGTGACTGTGGAGCGCAGCATCATGGAAGGCTTCCTGGAAGAGGCAGCGTCTAAGCTGAGACTGGAGGAATGGGAAGGGGTTAGCCAGGCTGGAAGGGAGGGACGGTGGGGGGCTGGGGCCAGCAGGCTGATGGTGGCAGTGGAGTCAAGAGACATTCAGGGAGTGAGATCCATAGGACTTAGTGACAGTGCATGTCCAGGATGAGCAAGGTGGTGAGACAAACATGTCTCCTTGCCTTGGAGATCCTGGGCCAGGCCCTCATTTTACAGAGGGGAGCCTGAAGTCAGGGTTAGGGCAGGGGGAGTCGACCCAAGGTCACCCAGCTTTGATTGGTCCGTTAGAAACCAAATGAGAAGATGCTTGGGCGACTGCGCCGGCTCCTGGGAGGAGATCGCTGGCTGCTGTAATTGCCTTCGTCTAATTAGGGCGGTGTTCGCACTGACTTGGCCTCCCCTCGGTAATGGCATCAGCCAAATGCATGATAATTGACTGCAGCTCGGAGAGGTGCCCGAAGAGCCCCTCCTAGATTGGAGCCAGCCCCGGCCACATCCCGGCTCCTCTCCTGCCGCCTGGGCTCACAAATTAAGCTCCGTGATCACCGCTGCTCCCAGGGCTCCTGCGATCCCTCAGGGCCAGGAGGCCACGAGCTGCGTCCACCCCCATGTCACAGAGGGACAGACCCCAGGGTGACCCCGACATTCCCGGAAGCATCTGGAGAAGGACCAGGACCCCAGTCGGAGTCCAGCCCCCAGCCTCTTCTGTCTCTTAGCTCTCCGGACTGCCTCTTAAAGGGACCCCTCCTGATTGTAGCAAAAAGGCTTTAGGGGCAGACAAGCCCGGGCCCTCCTGAGGCTCTCAGCCTCTCGGCTCCTCTGCAAGTCCCCCAACCTCCCGGACCCTCCGCTTTCTTCCCCGTCCAATGGGGTTAATAACAGCGACCTCCTAGGAGTGTTGTGAGGATTAAACTTTTGGAGGTGTGACGTTTCTCTCCTTAAAAAACAAAACCCATCTGCAATGCTTGGGCAAAACAGGAGAGCCTCCAGCACGCCTGCGCTGGGAACGTCCGTTTCTAGCTGCCCCTATAAGTGCTCTAATTGAGCATCTATCGCCAGCGAAGAGCATGAGAAGCGGCGTCCCCCGTAGTCCTCAGCGCCCCCTGGAGGTCGGTGTCACCCATCTGACAGGAGGGGAGTGAGGCCCGGCGAGGATGGGGGGAAGCTTCAGGAGGCTCTGGCTGGCGGCTGCCTTTCTCTTGCCTTAAGATTCCTGTACATTCAATATTCAATGTCTTTTATTTATTTATTTATTTTTTAGTTCCACTTAATTTCTTTCAGACCCCTGACACTCCCTCTCCCCAAGCTGAGGGCCCTGGGCTCCAGGTCCATGG
>NW_005365764.1:1939539-1941767 GCF_000412655.1 Myotis brandtii
CACGCCGGCCCTGCTGCCCCTGACCCAGCCTGGGGGTGGGGGTAGGTCTGTTCCAGGAGAAGCCGCACAGCCTGCAGAACAACATCCGGACGTCCCTGGAGAAGAAGAAGCGGGGCTCCGGGGTCCTGTGGGCCAGCCGGCCGGAGGTCACCCCGCAGGGTCAGTGGGCGTGGGGGCTGCCTGGGGTGGGGGTGTCGGGAGACCCTGCCGTGCTAGGGCGTGGGAGCCCGTGAGGAGAGAAGGCGGTGGGACAAGAGCCTGTGTTCTTGGGTCGCTGTGGAGGGACTGGGTGGCGGGTGGACTCAGGGTGAACCGGGCCCTCCGCCCCTGTCCCACCAGCTGTCCCCAGCCAGCTGTGGGCTCCCCTCCTGCCACCGCTCCAGCCCAGCCTGTGGTGCCCGTGAACCTGCCCTGTGCACCAAACCCATCCCGAGCAGGGGAGGGCAGGGGCTTCCCGACGCTGGGGTCTCCATCAGAGCCAGGGTGCTAGGACACGTGTCGGAATTAAGTGCCCCACAGGGCAGTTCTATATGACCATGGTCACCCCATCTGTGCCCACCATTGTCCTTAGCAGCCCCAGCCCCACCGTTCACACTGCTCCCATCACTGGCGTCACTCATTCCCCTAGTGCCCGTGGTCGGCAAACTGCGGCTCGCGAGCCACATGCGGCTCTTTGGCCCCTTGAGTGTGGCTCTTCCTAAGCCTTAGGAGTACCCTAATTAAGTTAGTAACAATGTACCTACCTATATAGTTTAAGTTTAAAAAATTTGGCTCTCAAAAGAAATTTCAATCGTTGTGCTGTTGATATTTGGCTCTGTTGACTAATGAGTTTGCCGACCACTGGTCTAGTCCATGCCGACACAGCTCCACCAACAATTCCCATCGCTGCCACTCCCTCTGCCCTTGCCACCACCCGAAACCGCTGACTACCACCTCGTCCCCCACTGTCCGTGCAGCCACCTCATCCTGGTGACCACCACCAAGGTCAGGGCTCGGCTCCTCAGTCAGCAGAGGGAGGACTGCTCCAGGGTCAGGGGGAGCCAGTCCCGGTAACTCCGCCCCCTCCAACCCTCCCTTGTCCCCTAGACTCCCCAGGCACCGTGTACGTGTCCAAGGTGAAGAGTAAAGGCCGCCCGGCTGTCTACAGGTTCTCCCTCAACGCCAGCCTGCCTGCCCCCTGGCAGATCGTGTCCCCTGGGGACGGGGAGGTGCCCTCCTTCCAGGTAAGCCCAGGCTGCCGTGAAGTGAGCCACCACGACCAGGGGAGGGGGCCCTCAATGCCACACTGATGGGCACTGGCCGCACAGGGAGGGGGAGGCCGGGTCTGTGAGGCTGGAGCTACTGCAGGCCGATGAGGAGTCTCTCCCGCCAGTAGCCAGGTCTGTGGCAGGGACCTGCAGGGTGGCGAGAGCATGGGCTACCGAGTCAGCCAGGCCTGGGTTCGAGTCTTGGCTCTGCCATGTATACTCTGTGTGTCTTTGGGCTGATTACTTAGTCTCTCTGAGCCTCAGTTTTCTCATCTGTGAAATGGGGATCTGAAAAGTAGCAGCCAGGGTTGCTGGAGGTGCATGAGGTAAGGCCTGTGCATTGCGTACCATCTGGAGCCTAGTAAGTGCTCAGTGAGTGGTAGCCACTCGTTAGACTGTTGTTCTTGGCGGCTGCTCCAGAGCCCCAGAAAAAGCCTCCAAAGTCCAGCCCAGGCCTCCAGTTTTTCCTTCGCAGGAATCGTTTCTTTAACATGTTACACCCTCCAAAGTGACACTTAACATGTGTCAGCACATTTATCCATTTGAAAGATGAGGTGTCTGAGGCATTTCCTGACTCTGAGCCTTTGCATTGCTGTTCCCACTAGAAAACGTTCCTTCCAGCTTAATGCATGCTGACGCCTCACTCAGGGCTCAGCAGAAGCATCGGCTGCCATGGAGCCCTGTCCTGGCCATCCTTCTTGGTTTGCCCTCCTCTTCCCCTGCCCGTTTATCCTGTCTTATCATCATGATTGTCTAATTCCTGGCCCTTAAAAGAACCTACAGCTGTGGTCATCGCAGGCCATGAGGGCAGGGACCGCGCCCATCTTGCTCACTGTGTTCTCAGAGCCAGCTCAGGGCCTGGCCTGGAAGAGATGCCCCAGTTGAAGGAAAGACTGAGGCCCAGAGAGGGAAGGGAGGATTTGCCCGATCTTCCAACTCGAACTCAGGCCTCCTGTGTTTCTGCCCAAAGCTCTCTTCTCC
>NW_005365764.1:1941798-1977248 GCF_000412655.1 Myotis brandtii
GGACAGGCAGAGGAGGGAGGGGCCGGAGCCTGAGGCTGGGCGCAGGCCGAGGCAGCCTCCCGGAGTCACGTGTCTTGTCTCTGTCGATCCACTGCTAGGTGTATAGAGCGCCTTTTGGTAACTTCACCAGGAAGCTGACCGCTTGTATGTCTACAGTAGGGCAGCTCCAGGCGGCGAGCCCCGCCCGCAGGTGGATGGTGACGACCTTGGCCTGCGACGCCAAGCGGGGCTGGAAGTTCGACTTCAGCTTCTACGTGGCCGCCCAGGAGCAGCTGCACACCCGGTAACAGCCTCGCAGATGAGCCCGCTGCCACCGGCCCCGCCCCCTCGCCTCCCTCTCTCTCTCCCTCTCTCTGTCCCTCTAGCCAGCAGGTGCCTTTAAGAAGCCCATGTCCCTTTCTGCACATCTGTTCAGATATGGCTCTGCCCAGGACAGGGGCGTGGGGACACCGGCAAAGATGGCAGCGTGGCCTGTTCCCCATCTGCCTCCCTCCCTTGCGATGGGCACAAGGCCTCCTCGCTGCTCCTCAGCAGGGCAGGCAGCTCCCTTCCCAGAGCCTTTGCGTTTGCCGTTCGTTCCCTCTGCCTACAATGCTGTTCCGTTCCCCAGCTCCTCGTGGGGCCGACTTCTTCTGAAGAGTCAGGCCTCAGCCCCCAGGAGAGGCTGTCTCAGACCACAGCTCCCTCCCCAGTTAAAATAGCCACACCTGGTCTCTCATCGCTCTCTGGCCCCGTCACCACCTGGGATCTTACTGACCTACTCAGGAGCCCGGCGCACCCGGCAGTGGACACTGTGGGTTCAGGCTGTGCCCCCAGCACCCAGTGTCGGCACAGAGCGGGTGCTCCACAAACACTTGGTAGCTGGCTGCTGAATGAATACACTCTGCACTTCCTCTCCCAGGCACTTCAACACTCTCCATATATCACTAATTCAGGAAATATTTAGTGTCCCTCCTCAGGCTGCAAGGTGACAGGAGGGACCGGCTGTCGTGTTTCCCTACTGTACGCTCAGGCCCTGCCTCTGCCTGACTTGATCTAAGTGCCCCAAACGCTTCACTGCATTCTGTGCCTCGGGCATCTGGGGGCAGGCAGCTGGGGGCATCCCGAGCCAGCTGGGGGCATCCCAAGACAGCTGGGGGCGTCTGGAGCCAGCTGGGGGCATCTGGAGCCAGCTGGGGTTCCCTCCCGAGTTCTGGGCCAGGGCCCCGCATGCACTTGTCCATTGAGCTGTAGCAACCGAGGATCTCTGCTTTTCTCCGTTCATTCATTTAGCAAACACTGCACACCGACGAGCCGGCACCATGCAGGTGCTGTGGGTACAGGGGATGCAGTGGTGAATGAAACAGCTGCCCGCTGCCCTTGGGCCCACTAGCGGGAGGCAGCCGCTAACAACCTCGATGTCTTTACAAATTATGACACGAGCTCCGACAGGAGGAGCCAGGCTGCCCTGGTCTAGAGAGCAGTGCGGGGGGCGGGGGGCGGGGTCTGCACAGGGGACGCCCGGGGCAGTGGTCTCTGGCGGCCTGGCCCCAGGACATCCAGCTCCCACGCAAGGCTGAGGTCCTCCTGGGTCCGAGGGGTGAGGCGGGAGGCAGGGGGTGAACAGGAGGGCTTGCTGGGCCCTTCCTCTGGGCACCGTGGCTCAGGGATGGGGGTCCCTCTGCCCACCCTCCCCCGAGCCCAGGGCTGGGCTCACTCTGCATGTACACAACAGTGACTGGGGGCAGGCTTCCTGAATGAGCTTAAAACATTCTAGAAAGAACCTTGAGCTACATTGGGTCCAGTGGCCAGCAAGCTGACCATAGAACCCTTTCTTCAAGGCAGACTCTTGAGTCCCCTTAACTGTTGAGGTTGAGGTGAGGCGGTATCAGAGAGCTTCTTAGCAGGGACCCTCAAGGCTGGCCTTGGACCCCTCTGTGAACTCTTGCACCCCCTAGAGGGCAGTTTGGAAACTGTTGGTCTCCTGCACCCCTCAGGCCACAGGTGGGGAGACACTCATGTAGGGAAGGGCCTTGAGCAGGCCCATACAGTGGGCTTTGGCCTCCAATCCCCAACCCCCAACTGGAGACCAAATTTCTGTGCTGGGGGAGTCCTCATCCATCCCTTGCATTCTTCCAACCCCACACATGACCGCACTTGCCTCGCCTCCCCGAGTCCTCCCAGCCTCCCTGGCTTCAGTCTGGCCTCCCCAAGTCCTCCTAGCCTCCCTGGCTTCAGTCCCAACCTCCCTGGCTTCAGTCCAGCCTCCTCGAGTCCTCCCAGCCTCCCTGGCCTCAGTCTAGCCTCCCTGGCTTCAGTCCGGCCTCCTTGCCTCCACAGGAAGCTGTACTTTGCACAGTACCACAGGCCACCTTTCCACGGGCGCGTGTGCGCGACGCCTCCCGGCTGCCTGCTCAGCTCCAGCCCCGATGGGCCCACCAAAGGCTTCTTCTATGTGCCCAGTGAGAAAGGTACTTGTGGGGAGACCACAGTGGGGCCTGGGGGGGCTGGGCCCGCCTTCGGTACAACTGTGACTCCCTTGCAGGGCCCAGGGCCCGCCTCTCAGCCACTTTCGGCTTCAACCCCTGCGTGAACACGGGCTGCGGGAAGCCGGCGGTGCGGCCGCTGGTGGACACAGGGGCCATGGTCTTCGTGGTCTTCGGCATCGTGGGCATCAACCGCACTCGACAGGTGGACAACCATGTCATCGGAGACCCGGTACGTGGACCAGGTGCCGAAGGGCCTGACTAAGCAGGCTTGCTCAGAGGCCACCCTCTCAGCCCTCCACACGCCCTCCCCAGGCTGCCAGGACCCCCGCAGCCCCTAGTATCGTTTCTTTTGAGGACTGAGCAGAGTTGAGGTCTCAGAATCACCCAGGAATCTGGATACATTGGGGGTCTGAGTTGGCTGTCCCTCACCATGGGGGCTGGCGTGGAGATGAAGATAATACAGGTGCAAAGCTGCCTGCCCTTCGGCTGAAGGGGTCCCCGCCTGTGGGGTCTCTCTCCCCTCTTATGCCTTTGTGTTCTGTGCTGGGCTCTTGGACATTTGAAGGGAGAAGGCTGATGGGGCTGTGACGAGGTGTGTTCCTGGCACGCAGTGGGAGCGGGGCATGTGGGAGGAAGGACGACGTGGTGTGATCAGTCCGCTGCCTTGAGCAGTCAGTCCACCTGCGAGTCCAGGGTCAGACAGGAAGTCCTTTGGGAGCCGGGGCGGGGGTGGGGGTGGAGATCTGTCTGCTCAGGCCAGCCTGAGAGTCATGGTGTTCAGAGGAGGCTGGGAGGCTGGGAGGAGAACAGGCCGCCTGCCAGGGAGGACGTGAGGGGTTTGGCTGTGCGGAGGGGGAGGAGAAAGCAGGAAGTGGGTGGGGGTGGAGGGGCTGTGAGTAGAAGCAAGGAGGTGAGACTAAGGGATCCAGGGCTGCGTTCCCGACTCACTGAGCGGCCTGCGCCGCTTGTGTCTCCTTGGGAAAGGGCAGCGTCATCTATGACAGCGGCTTTGACCTCTTCAAAGAAATTGGGCACCTGTGCCGCCTCTGCAAGGCCATCGCGGGGAACTTGGAGCTGGTGAAGCCAGGCGGGGCCCAGTGCCTGCCCTCAGGTGTGTGGGGAGCCAGGGCCTCAGAGGGAGGAGGCACTGGGGGCACCAGGGTATCTGCAGACATGCATGGGTGCTTGAGTGTCCGCACTGGGGTCGGGGCTGTGCGAACATTTGTGTGTCTCATGTGTGATGGGCTCATGTGTGAATGGGAATTGGCCCAGAGGTGCCGTGTGTGGTGACAGGTGTGTGCGTGGGCACACCTGCAGGTGTAGCTTTTCCAAAATTGGGGACATAGGCTGGCCCACAGGTGCCCCCAGGCCTCCCTGAGAGGGCACAAGACGTCACTTTCCACCCTGGGGGCAGATGGGTGTTGTGGGTTCCTGACGTTGCCAATGGTTACACACACTTTAAACTTGGAGGTTAGAGGGAGGGCATGTGTCCCTCCCACATGCGCACACACACAGGTGAGCACGAGTGCACGGTGGGAGGGGCGGCCTGGGGTGGGGTGCCCTCCCAGGTAACCGCCTCCCCTCTCTCCTCCTCCCCGCAGGCTACAGCATCTCCGCCTTCCTGCAGCTGCTGCACCCTGAGTGCAAGGAGCTGCCCGAGCCCAACCTGCTCCCGGGGCAGCTGTCGCACGGGGCCGTGGGCGTCAAGGAGGGGCGCGTGCAGTGGATCTCCATGGCCTTTGAGTCGGTGAGCCCCCGGTGGCCTCCCGTGCGCCCCCCTGGTCCCTGGCCCTTGTCCCAGAGCAGAGAGCTTGCTCTAAGAAGGGGATACAGGCCCAGAGGGGTGCGACTGCTCGTCCAGGTCACCTGTGAGTGAGCTCAGGTGGAGGCCAAACCACAGAGCCGCAGAGCTCGGCCTTTCTTTTTTCTTTTTTTGTTAATCCTCACCCGAGGATATTTTTCCATTGGTTTTTAGAGAGAGTGGAAGAGAGAGGGAAAGACAGAGAGAAACATCGATGTGAGAGAAACACATTGATTGGTTGCCTCCTGCACGAGCCCTGACCAGGGCCCCGGCCGGGGAGGAGCCTGCAACTGAGATATGTGCCCTTGACCGCAATCGAACCTGGGACCTTTGGTCCACAGGCCAATGCTCTATCCACTGAGCCAAACCGGCTAGCGCAGAGCTCAGCCTTTCTACATGCGGGCGGCCAGCAGCTCCCTGCACCCTCCCTCCCCACCTGCCTGGATCTAGTTGTTTGGCAGCCTCTGGGCTGCAGGGGCAGAGGGGGGTGGGGACTGGGGAAAGAACAGGATGCTCCCCTCTGCCATGTGGGGGGCTCCCCCGAGGGGGCCTGGGAAGCCAGGGGACTGGCCATCCCATAGCTCACTGCTTCCTCTCTCACCCCGACATTCCTGGGCTCTGCCCAAGGAGGCACACATGTGCGCACACACACACGTACAGACATGCACACACATGCCCTGGGCATCTGTGGGCCTTGCCCAGATGCCCCTGCTGGCTCCCTGCTGAGACCTGGGCCCAGTCCTGCTCTGACCCCCATGGGCTCTGTGTCCCAGAGCAAATAGCTCGTCCCCTGTGGCAGGGTCACAGATCCCTGCCCTCTGATGGCCACTGAGAAGCAGCAGGGACACCACGTGAGGGCGTTGGGGAGTGAGGATGACAGTGACGCGGGTACAAGTGGAAGCCGATTCTTGTTCTCTGTCCCCACCCCTGCTTTCCTTCCCGCCCCGTGTGCCACTCACAGCACAGCCGACCAAACCGCCACCGCCACCAGCGAGGGGGCCCAGGGACCCTCCCAGCCCTCAGTGAGCCCCAGGCTAATGCAGACACCGGTTCAAGGCCCAGGAAGTTGTTTTAACTGGCTCATCTCATTTGGCATACTGTCCTCCAGGTTGGTCCATGCTGTAGCACAAGTCAGAATGTCCTTCCTTTTTTTAAAAAAATATGTTTTTATTGAGCAGAAGGGAGAGGGAGAGAGAGATAGAAACATCAATGATGAGAGAGAATCATCCATCAGCTGCCTCCTGCACGCCCCCTACTGGGACCGAGCCCACAACCCGGGCAGGTACCCTGACCGGGAATCAACCCGTAACCTGGTTCATAGGTCAGCCTTCAACCACAGAACCATGCCAGCCCGGCAGAATGTCCTTCCTTTTTAAGGCTGAAACCTCAGACAGTTTCAGAGAGGAGAGGATCCCTGCTCAGGCTTCTCTACACAACAGATGTCACGTCCAAGCTGACCACCTCCACCCTATCCTCAATGCACACACACACACACACACACACACACACACACACACACACACACGTGTGCACAGACACACTGGACATGTCTGTTCTCAGGGAGTGGCCGGTGAGATCACACAGGGGGAAGGCCCAGAGGAGGGGGAGCGCCGTGTCTTCTCCTCCCCCCACAGCTCCCAGCACCAGGCCCTGTGACCAGACAGGCCATGCTCGGCCTCCCTGGACTCAGTCCAGCCAGGAGGCGGGCAGGTTGCCGGGCAGTGACGAGAACTGCGATTCACGGACCAGAGTTTGGGTCCCCTCCTGCTCGGGGCATCAGCCATTCTCCGACCCTGAATTTGGCCACTGAAACAGTAATGATAGGCTCTTTCAATAGGTTTCTTGCAGAGGGCAGAGGCTGCCCATCTTGGGGTATCAAGGAAGGCTTCCTGGAGGAGACAGGACGTAGAGAGCCTTGAAGGATGAGCGGGAGCTGGCTTGCAGGCCGATGGTGGGACACAGACCACAGGGGCGCTGGGAGCTCAGGTGGCTCTGGGAATGGGGCAGCGACTTTGGTGCCCCGGAACCAGCCGCGGCTGTAAGAATCACATGTGTCCCCAAAGCCGGCGGGCGGTCATCTTGGATTGGCTTGCCCTTCACTCCCCACAGACAACACCCTCTGTTCACAGGTGGCCACGAACTGGCTGCATCTGCCCCGGGAGAGACCAGCCGTGGCCTGGGAAGGGCAAGGGGGCCACAGCCACCCGTCCGTCTCACTGGCTGTGTCCCCCACAGACCACGTACAAGGGCAAGTCCTCCTTCCAGACCTACTCCGACTACCTGCGCTGGGAGAGCTTCCTGCAGCAGCAGCTGCAGACCTTCCCGGAGGGCTCGGCCCTGCGCCGCGGCTTCCAGACCTGCGAGCACTGGAAGCAGATCTTCATGGAGATCATAGGCGAGCAGCCGCCCGGCCCCCACCCTCCCCCCAGGCTCCCGGCGGGGTGGGTGGTGGCCGCAGACAGGGAGGTGACCGGGGCAGGGAGGGCAGGCCGTGGCCATTCTGAGCCACACTTGTCATCCTCTCCATCCTGGCCTAGAGCCCTGGAGAGAAACGGGAAGGACCCAGCGGCCAGGAATACCAACCAGCAGCCGGAGTTTGGTCCCCCTGCTCAGGGCATCTGGCCACATTCTCTGGCCCTGAATTTGGCCACCTAGAAAGGGAAAGCAATGGCCATATGGCCGCCTGGTATCATTTCGGTGCCAGGCCCTGTGCTCCTGGCCTGTGCTATCTCTTTTTAAAAATATATATATTTTTATTGATTTCAGAGAGGAAGGAAGAGAGAGAGATAGAAACATCAATGATGAGAGAATCATTGATCGGCTGCCTCCTGCACGCCCCATGCTGGGGATCAAGCCTGCAACCCGGGCATGTGCCCTGACCGGGAATCGAACTGTGACCTCCTGGTTCATAGGTCGATGCTCAACCACTGAGCCACACCAGCCAGGCTGTGCTATCCCTTTAAACTCCAAGTGAGGCCTGTGGGTTAAACACTGTTATTGCCCCATTTTACAGATGAAGAAATGGAGGCTCCGGGAGGTCAAGTGACTTTCCCAGAGTGACACAGCCAGCTGTGACTGTGCCCTCGGTTTAACCCCTGTGACCTCTGAACCCTGAGGGTGAGGGAGGGTTGTGGGCGCCCCACCTCGCAGCCCGACTGAGGACCCCCTTCTGTCGCCTCGCAGGGGTGCAGAGCGCCCTGTACGGCCTGGCCCTCTCCTTGCTCATCTGCGTGGCCGCGGTGGCCGTGTTCACCACCCACGTGCTGCTCCTGCTGCCGGTGCTCCTGAGCATCCTGGGTATGTGGCCGGGCCAGGACCTGGCCGGGGTCCCGCTGGTGGCCACCCATTGGCAGCGTTCTCTCAGCCCTTAACTGTCCCTTCTCCCCAGAGATGGCTTCCTGACCAACCCCACCCTGACCCCCGGCAAAGTGCCCCTCTGCTCGGTGTTGTCCCGGCAACAGGGGTTCATAGCTATGGGCCCAGTGCACCTGGGTCCCCCCAGCTCTCTCTGGGTCCCCCCTGGCCCTCCTGCCACCAGAGGTGGGGGCCCCACTCGGCCCCTCTGCTCAGTGTTGTCCCGGCAACAGGGGTTCATAGCTGTGGGCCCAGGGACACCCAGTGCACCTGGGTCCCCCCAGCTCTCTCTGGCCCTGGCCCTCCTGCCACCAGAGGTGGGGGCCCCACTCGAGACTTCACCCCATCCCCCAGGGGCCTTCTGAATTCCCCCAGACCCTCCGGGACTGTGTGGTGGGCAGGTCTGAGCTGCCTGCTGCTGCCCCTGCCCCGCAGGCATCGTCTGCCTCGTGGTGACCATCATGTACTGGAGCGGCTGGGAGATGGGCGCCGTGGAAGCCATCTCGCTGTCCATCCTCGTCGGCTCCTCCGTGGACTACTGCGTCCACCTGGTGGAGGGCTACCTGCTGGCCGGAGAGAACCTGCCCCCCCACCAGGCCGAGGTGAGCAGCCTGCCTGCCTTACGGCTCCCCATAAGCCTTCCCGCCTCAGTGCAGCAGAGGGACACCTCCTTCACGCCCAGGTGTGTTCTAGAAGCTGTGGCTCCCAGGGCCCATCTCCCAGGGGACATAAGCTCCGAGGCAGCTCCCCCAAAGCAGTGCTGTGGGCCCTGGCGGGTCCATCCCTCAGCCTCCCTAAGTGAGTGTGAGGGGTCGGACCAGGCGGCATCCAAGGGCCTTTCCTGCTTCTCGGCTCCTGAGTCCGCGTCTCGTTCTGCAGCCCGCAGAGCAGGGCTGGGTCCTCGATCATGACCCCGAGGCCACCAGCTAGCCCTGTGTGGCTTAGTGAGAACATGCCCTTGACTCAGGGCCAAAAACAGCTCTGGGTCAGAAACCTTTTGTTCTATCCCTGTTCGGAATTGTATTGATGTGAAAACACTCATAAATAAGTTATTTATACATTTAGCTGCTTTTGGTCAAAAGAAGGAAATCAGTTCCAGTTAGGGTTCCCATTTATGAGGACCTACTATGCAGATCATCAGCATCTTGGTTGTCATAGCAGCACTTCATGCATCCCCACTGTGCACGGAGCCGCTGTGGGGGAACCATGTCATCCTCACCCCAACCCTGTGGAGTAGCCGCTATCATGATCCCACTTACAGAGGCAGAATTGGGGGCTCCCAGGGGCAGGGCTGGCCTTGGGCGGGGGTGCATGTTTACCGAGCGTCCAAGCCCCCAACCCTGGCCCAGGCAGGGAGGGACGCCGTGTCACGTCAGGTCCCTGCCCCCAGCTTCTGCTCTCACCCGCCTGCACCCAGGACGCCCACTCGCAGCGCCAGTGGCGGACGCTGGAGGCCGTGCGGCACGTGGGCGTGGCCATCGTCTCCAGTGCCGTCACCACGGTCATCGCCACGGTGCCCCTCTTCTTCTGCATCATCGCCCCGTTCGCCAAATTCGGCAAGATCGTCGCTCTCAACACGGGCGTCTCCATCCTCTACACGCTCACGGTCAGCACGGCCCTGCTGGGCATCATGGCACCCGGCTCCTTCACCCGGACCAGGACTTCCTTCCTCAAGGCCCTGGGCGCCGTGCTCCTGGCGGGGGCCCTGGGGCTGGGCGCCTGCCTCCTGCTCCTGTGGAGCGGCTATAAGATCCCTCTGCCCAACGGCACCTCCCTATAGCCCGGGCCCTGGGCCCTGACTGGCTCACTTTGGTCCAGTGGGTGGGGACGAGACCCTGGTCCTGTGACCCCAGAGGGACTTCGCTCCCCAACTCGGCTCCAGCTAGTTTTGTTCCCACCTGAGGCCCACACTGCCTTCGTCCCAGTGGCCAGCCGGAGCTGGGTGGTGAAGCCAGCTGCCACCCTGCCCTGCCAGGCTGCTGGCAGCCACACTGGGTTCCCCCTGACAGCAGGAGAAACCAGCCCTCCTCCCACGCCTGGGCAGCATGGAGGTCTCCCTCCCACACTGCCTCGGTGCTCACAACTTGCTGAGGTTGATGCGACAGGGGTCCCTTTCTACAGATGTGAAAACTGAGGCACCAGGGGGCAAAGTGACCGACCTGGAGCTGGGTCAGTGGCAGAGCCAGAGCTACTTCCTGAGCCCCATGCCTCCCCTGGGGACTTTGCAGGAAGAGCAAGCACAGTGATTTCAAGGGCAGGGGCCTCGTTTACCCCCTGTCCCTCCTCCCCCACTTCAGCTTTACTAGGCCAGTGCTGGGTGCTCCCGGGGTCCTCCCCAGGCCTTCTGGTCCTGGCCAGAGAGGACATAGGGACCAGCCTGGGTTCTGCATGTCCTACCCTTGCCCCCGGCCTTAAGGGGCCCTTTCAAGACCCTCCCCGAGGGCTTTGTGGCCCCAGCACAACCTTCCTTACAGAGCCGCCGCCGTCTCCCTGACCTGACTCTGGGGGTGAAACCTGGGGGAGGGGCAGCCCCGGGAGGCCAGCTGGCCATGCCCGCTGCCTGCTCACAGCAGATGGTTCCTATTAAAGTGAAATGAAACCGCAGACCGCCGCCATTAACACGAGAATTTTAAGCACCACTGGCTGTATCATGTTCTTAAAGTTGAAATAACTCAGTGTCCGCATGCTGCCCAGAGCCTGGCATGGGGGGTGGGGCTGGCCTGGAAGGAGACGGAGGTGGGAGGAGCGTGCGGGCCGCTGGGACCCAGGGCCAGGGAGTGCTCTGCTGGCCCAGGGCAAGGCTGGGGGCCTTTGGGGCTCACTGGGTGCCCCTTTCTTTAAGGGGCCCATCTGGCTCCCCAGTTGGGACATCTTTACATGCCGTTGGCGTGCCTGGCCTTGTGCTGGGCCCTGACCTTTCTCGTTGGGGCAGACATTGCCCCTGGGCTCTGGGAAGCTGGACACAGGCTGAGCTGGGCCTGAGCCCTGAGAGTGGGAAAGATGTTGTCAGGGTGGCCTCCAGGCCAGCTCACCTGGCCGTCTGTGAGCGTGAAGGGGGCTGAGGACGCAGGACGTGGGCAACGCCATGTGCCCTGCCGAGCGCACACCTGGCACCGAGGAGCTGCTTGGTATCTGTCGAGGGAAGGTCAGACCTACAGACCCACCATCGGTGGTGAGACACGCCAAACCAGCCATGAATGGTGCAAGGTGACACACAGATGGCATTGGGCCGGGGGTTGTGTGAGTCGGCTGGAGCTGCCATCACACAATGCCACAAGCTGGGCGGCTTATAGCCACAGACATTCACTCGCACACAGTCCTGGAGGCTGGAAGTCCAAAGTGAAGGTGTCGGCAGGGCTGGTTCCCCTGGAGGTTCTGAGGAGAGTGTGTTCCGAGCCTGGCTCCTGGCTCCTGGCTCCTGGCTCCTGGTGTTGCCAGCATCCTTGGCGTGCCTTGGTGTGCGGACATCTCTGCCTCCGCCTTCTCGGGCCCATCTTTTCTGTCCCGTTCCCATCACCGCCCCTCTCAGAAGGACACCGGTCAGCTTGGATTAGGGCCCACTTGGTGACCTCATCTTAACTCCATCACCTGCAAAGACCTATTTCCAAGTAAGCTCACAGTCACAGGTACCAGGGTTCCACATATCTTTGGGGGTTGAACGTGGGTCAGCTCATTGGTTAGCCTTAAGGAGTAGGTGCTGTCAGATGCATGTCACACATGGGAAACCAAGGCTCCAAGAAACCGACAGGGCTGGGTCCCTCGGGTAGTGATGGTGGGGCCAGACCGAGCCCGCCGCCTGCCGAGGGTGCACCCCGGGGGGCACCTCCCGGAAAATTAAGGCTGATGACAGCCGCGGGAATGTTCAAGGTTGGTGCTTAAATCAGGAGGCCCGTTCTTAGAACATTTGGAATGAAACCCTTGAGTTTGTACAATATCTCACACTTCAGCATTTTCCCTGTCAACCTTGTATGAACCTGAGCCCTTGGAGGCCCAGCAAAGAGCCCCGTGGCTGAGGGTCAGGGTTGCCTGGGGACCACGCAGCCCCGAGGGGCTGACAGGGATTCAGGTGGTCCCACTCAGGGCTCCGGCAGCCCCCTCATGTGGCGGGGGGCAGGGCTGTGGGAGTGACAGCTTCCCCCCTGCCCCTTTCCCACTCCTTCCGGGGACCACTGTGGGAGGAAACAGGAAGCTTGTGGGAGGAGGCCAGGTGGGAGGGGAGGGGTGAAGGAGGGGCTGGCCAGTGGACGTCATTCCAGAAGGTGTGGAGTGAAAGGACTGCCATTTCCAAGTGCCTGTCCGGAGACCTTCCCAATAACCTCGTTTTAATGTGGAGCCAAAGCCATTTGCATATCACTTGCATCCAAACAACGCCCATTTGTAAGGAAACCCTCTCTCAGCCCATGTCCTCTTCCTTCCCCTTGGCCTCTGTCTGCCCAGAGCGTTGTGGGGTTAGGTCTGCAGGTCCCCTGACCCCCAGGTCATAACCTTCCTGGGAGCTGGGTTCCCCTCTTACAGTGGAGCAGCCTGGGGCCCCAAGAGGGGGCAAGTGCAAGCAGCACCCCACCAGGCAGCCTCTGGCCAGGGCCTGCCCACTCCGCCGCCTGCCAGCCGCACCCTCTGCAATGGCATTCTCACCGCCTCATCACTGCCTGTCCCGGTCCCTCGGGCCCTGCACAGTGACGGCTCTGCCCAGCTCCCAGCAGGTAATTCCCCCTCCCAGGGCAAGGCTGGGGTGCGGATGTGGGTGGCGCTCTGGGAACTCCGGAGAACTCTGGGCACACGGCTGGCTGCCTACTGCCTACGAATGAATGCCCCTCCGTTCTGTGTGTGCATATTGCTCCGCAGGTCCCAGGGGCATTCACTCCCATGAAGAGAACCTTGACCTTCCTCAGCGGCTGATGCACAGCTCATGGTCTTAATGAGCTTTCGCCGAGCATTAATGAGACGCTCTTCGTTACCTCGGCACAGCAGCGAGCTGGGGGCTGCTGGGATGTGCAGGCATTCGGGGGGCCGAGGAGGGGCAGAGCGACCCCTGCCCCGGCAAAGGTTCCCCGGGCCCCTGCTTCCCTCTGCCCTTCAGTGATATGGCGCTGCTTGGAGCGCCTCCCCTGCCCCAGGCCCCATCCATGCTCTCTCAGGACCCTCATGGCATTCCTCAGAAGGGAGGGGTTTATCCTATTTCGCTGCTAAGGAAACTGAAACCCAGGGACGGGAAGCAGCTGGCTTCGGAGTGTGTGCCTCCCAGCACAGGGTGAGATCTGGCTGGCAGAAGCAGCCAGCGGCAGGCCAGCCGGGCAGCCAGGGTCCTCCCCGCACCGCAGCCACCCCCCTGCATGCTCCTCTGAGAGGAAGGGACCCAGCCCTAGAGTTGGGAGTCTCAGCTCCAGCCCTGCCTGGGTGACCGAAATCAAGCCACCGACACAGATTTAATCCCCTGGAAAGTGGGGCAGGGGGTCTGACTCCTTCCACTGCTGTGCTGCCTGGATTTGATTCTAAAATTAAGCCATCCCCAGTGCCCACCCCCAGTGCCCACCCCCGTGTGAATCTCTCTTGTTCCCGTCATTGTTCACATCCGAGGAGCAGGAGAGTGCTCACTGGAGCTGTTGTCTATTCATTTGTTTATTCCACAACTGTTGATTGAGCATCTCCTAGGTGCCAGGCACTGTTGCCGTCCTCAGGGATACAAGGGAACAAGACCCTGACCTCAGAGGCCTTATAGTCAAGGTGGGGGAAATACCGTGAATAAAAGGATTCCTCAACTATATGACCACCAGCCAGAGGACTTCGAGGGTGAGGGCACAGAGCCAGGTGGCCTGGCCGGCAGAGGGGTCCCCGGGGAAGTGGCTTCTGTGCTGAGATTTCAAGGAGGGGGACACATTTCCTGGCCTCTGGTGAATGGATCCCATCAGACACAGGCCTTCTTGAGCCAAAAAAGCACAGGCTGATGTTTAGGCCTAAAAGAAGGGACTCGTGTGTTAGAGGGGACGAGGCTGGAGCCTTTGGGCCGGTGGACAGGGAAAGGGACAGCTCACGGGGCCAGGAGAGGACATCTGGCCGCCTCAGGAGCTTGACGCTCATGCCTACCGAACTCAGAGTCACACACCCACCCACAAAGAAAATGGAGAGCGACAGGAAGGCTCGTGGAGTGGCCTCTGTGCGAGATTCGCAGACGGAACCCGTCACTCTGTCGCTGCAGAGAGAGCTGCCAGGATCAACCGAGTCTCCTCTTCCTCCCGGGGCCTCCAGGGGGGTTCGGAGCGGCCTTCCCACCCTCTCCCCAGGCTAAACACCGTGGCCTTTGGCACTCGGGGCTCAGTGCAGTCCTGTGAAATGCCAGTCACTCCAAACGGACTTAAAATCTGGGCCCAGCAATCAATGCTTCTCCCTCATCATTGATGTTTCTATCTCTCTCTTTCTTTCCCTTCCTCTCTGAAATTCATAAAAACATATTTTTTAAAAATGGGCCCAGCAGCGGCGGGGAGGGGGCTCCAAACACCACTGCCCACACACCACCTGGTGGTCTCAGGCGGGCATGGGGCCTGGTCTTTGCCCAGCCCTGCCCTTTAAGGCGGTCTGGATTTGCCTTAGGGACTGGCTCTGCAGTCTTTGCTGTAGAACCAGGACGCAGCAGCTGGTGGATGCGCCTCTTGGCCACAAGGAGGCGCTCAGGCTCCCACCCCAGTCCTTCAGAGGGAGCCTCTCCTAGTTCCCTCCGTCCTTCTTAGTCTCCCCACCTTTAATCCGTTCCCCAGAGAAGCCTGTTCTTCCCTCTTCTGGTCATTGCACCTTGATTTTAAGGATCCTACCCAGGTTTGGAGGTGCCATTGAAGCTGAGGACCTAGTCCTGACCAATCAGCGCACTCCATCTTCCTGGCCATAGTAATGGGTTGAGGATGGGCACCTGACCCAAGCCGTCCAATGAGTGTCTTCCTGGGGACGTGCTGAAGTTACCGGGAAAGGTGCGCTCTCCTTTGACCGATATTTCCAGGCGGTGGGAGGAAAGCCTGGAGCCTGCCTCGGAATGAGGCCCACAGAGGGAAGCAGAGCCCAGGATGAAAGACAAATTTCCGATGACATCTCTTAAGCCCCTGGATCTAGCCATGCCTGAAGCCGACATACCCCTAGGTTTTTTCATAAACAAGCTGATCAGTTCCTTTCTTCCTCAAGCCACTTTGAGGAAGGTTCTCTTTCACTTTTTTTAAAATATATTTTTACTGATTTCAGAGAGGAAGGGAGAAGGAGAGAGAGATAGAAACATCAATGATGAGAGAGAATCATTGATTGGCTGCCTCCTGCACACCCTCTACTGGGGATTGAGCCCACAACTTGGGCACGTGCCCTTGACTAGAATAGAACCTGGGACCCTTCAGTCCGCAGGCCAACGCTGTATCCACTGAGCCAAACCAGCAAGAGTCCCAACTAAACACCCACCCACCTCACACACCCTCTCAAAAGGCTTCGTGGCATCCTATCATTTACAGGTTAAACCTCCATGACATGCAAGGCCCCCTGTGACCTGACCCAAACCCCCTCCAGACTCATCTCCTCCTAGGTCCTCTGGCCTTGCTGGGCTCTTCACCCGCCCCAGACATCCCCAATGTCCCTTCTGGACTATGCAAACATGTCCCCCACCCCTCTCCCCGCTCAACACCTGCCAAACTCTCTCTCTCAAGGCTCAGTTCAGATGCCGCCTCCCCCATGAAGGCTCCCTTTTCTCTCACGTGGCTCTTTGCTGGAGCACCAGCTCAAGCTATAGAGGTTGTGTCCACATCCACCTTGCTGGCTGACCATGTCCTTTCCCTGAGTGTGGGGGCCCTGACCAGGGTGCGCCGGAGGCTCAAGGCCCACTCGCCACACGCATGCACTGACACGGCAGTGTTACTATGATAAAGGCCCCTTTGCCCCACGCACGCCGAGGGCAATGCCTCAGCAGTAGCACTGTACGTACTGCGCAAGCGCGCCCTTGTGTAACCTGCTTATGTTAAGGTAGCACAAGCCTCACTAACTGGCACGAGGCCTCGTTTGTTTGAGCGGGTATAGCAGGTGCCACTGACCAGCCAATTGTTGGCTGCTTTGTTCATAATAAAGCATGTCCCACCTACCTACTGTCACTCGTGTGTTTTTGAGCAGGAGACCATTTTATGCTGATCCAGTTTGTAAAAAATATAAATGTGTGATACCACACTGTTGGCAAGGCTGTGGGGAAATGGGTGGGAGTGCAAACTGGTTCACCAGCCAAGGAGGGGAATTTGGCAGTAACCATCAAATCACTACTTGATCCTTTTGACTCAGCAACCCTGCTGCTGAGTTTATCCTGCTGATAAACTTAACCGTGGCCACGGGTGGAAGTAACACCCTGGAGCTTTGTCTGGAGCCCTGAACCCTCCCTCCGCACAGGGGCTGATGAGATGAATCGCAGCGGCCAGCGTTCAGGATGCCCTGCAGCGGTGAGGGCGGAGCAGGCAGCTTTCTAAGGGCCAATATGCTGACAATAGCCAAGCTGTTTTCAATGTTGCAAAACAGTGTGTACACGATGCTGACTATGTGCTCAAAAAATGGGCAGGTGGGCCCAGCTGGCGTGGCTCAGTGGTTGAGCATTGACCGATATGCTGACAATCGCCAAGCTATTTTAATGTTGCAAAACAGTGTGTACACCATGCTGACTATGTGCTTAAAAAATGGGCAGGTGGGCCCGGCTGGTGTGGCTCAGTGGTTGAGCATTGACCTATGAACCAGGAGGTCATGGTTCGATTCCGGGTCAGGGCACATGCTGGGGTTGCAGGCTCGATCCCCAGCGGGGTCCTGCAGGAGGCAGCTAACTAATGATTCTCTCTCATCATTGATGTTTCTATCTCTCTCTCCCTCTCCCTTCCTCTCTAAAATCAATACAAACCTATAATAATAAAAGCATAATATGCAAATTGACCAAACGGCTGAACAGCAGAACAACCGTCCGGACGACCTTCTGGACGAAGCTGGGGCCACGAGGGCCAAGCCCCTTGCACGAAGGTCCTGCATCGGGCCTCTAGTATATTTAAAGACCAAAACGGGGCAGGTGGGAGAATCTGTGCTCCTTTTTGCTTGTGTATGCATAAAGAAACTAAAGGAAACACGAAGAAAACTGAAACAGTGGGTCCCTGTAGGGGCGGGGCGGGGTGCTGGGTGGGGGGCAGACAGCCGTGGGAGGAAGGCTTTGGTTACAAATCTTTGCACACCTGAGTTTTTGACTGCGGGAGTTTTTGAAGCCAGAGAGAGAGGTGGCTTTCAGTGGCTCCTGAGAAAGCTCGCGGGCTGTGGGAGGACCGTGGAGGCAGGAGAGCCGTGAGGAAGGAGGGAGGGGGCGCAACTCCACCCCAACAAGCCATCAGCAAACGTCAGCTGAAGTCCTCTGACCCGGCACTGCCAGGAGCTGGTGGGGCCCGTGCAGCCTCCCGCAGGCCCGCCTGTGCCTTCTCTGAGCAGAGCCGGGACCCTCGCCCACTCTGTGGCCAGCGTGCCAGTCAGAGCCCTTGGAGTGATCAGGAGCGTGGTGTGGCCCCACACTGCTCGCTCCCTCCCTCCTTGTGGCTGAGCGGCAGAGGGAACACTTGGAAGAGGCAGCCCAGGGCAATAGAAAGAGCCTGCAGTGGGCCGATGCCGAGTCAGAGAAATCGGGGTTTGCATCCTCATTCTGCTCCCATTAACAGCGACTTTGGGCAAACCATTGGCTCTATCTTAACCTGTTTGCTGACCCACTCACTAGAATAATAATGTTCATCATGCATGGTTGTATTTTAAATGAAGTGATACCTGTCAAGGGCTCGGCCATGGAGACCCCTGCTAAGTCATCATCACTGCTGTCATCCTTGTTCTAAAACAGACTTCTCCCCGCTCTGGGTCGCATTTATGTGCTTGGAGCTGCAAAGCCCTTGAGTACACAGGAGCTATTCTCTCCTTGACTAGTTTCTCCCAGACCGGGGTGGAATACGTTTGCTTTACCCATTAGGATGTCGGCAAGAGTGAAGCCAGCAGAGTCCTGGGAGGGACTTGCCGTCTGGCCTCTGCTTCTCCGTGGGAAGAACTCGCCCCGGGAGCCCGCTGGTTCCAGGAGGTGAGAGACACTAGCCTTGACCCAAGCCCAGCAGGTCCTGCAAAGCACAGGTCACCTGACTGCAGCTGACAGCAATATAGCCATTGTTGTTTTAAGCGCTGAGTTTGAGGGATTTGTTATGTGGCGTTATTGCAGCGATCGCTGGTGGAAGCCTCCTTCGTTACTCCCAGAATAAAGGCGAGGGGCCTTCCCACGGCCCTCAAAGCCCTTTGGAATCTCACCGACACTTTCCTCGCTTTTATCTCAGGCTCCTGACTCCTTCACTTTGCACCTCAGGCCTCAGCCAAACCAAAGTTCTCTCTGTTCCTGCTCCGTGCAGGGCTGTGGCTCAGCTCCAGACCTCCCGGGAGGCTGCCCCTGCCTGGACCTCACCGCGCTCCCTGCGGCGCCTTCATGGCTCCTCCTCCGTCAGCACTCAGCTTCCTCCAGGAGGCCTTCATGGTGCCCAAGTCCGATTAGTTGTCCTGGGATAGGGTTCCACAGCGCTTGGTACTTCCTGGGCCCGTATTAGTAATGACCTCCTACTCGTCTGGGTCTCCCCGCTAGGATGTGCCCCAAGAAGAAAAAGACTGGGTATCCCAGTTCCCAGCATACGGTCTGATCACTGTAAATAGCTACTGACTGGATGGATTTCCTGTCCCTTCAAGCCCCCATCTGCCTCCTTGTAAAATGAAAAGGATCCCATCAGAGCTGGAGCACAGTGGTGCCCTTGCCTTGCTTCACGGGGGCGGAGGGGGCGCCTAGCAAGTACCTTTCGCTCTCCAGCAACTCTGCATCCCCAGGGACTGGAGGGGAGGGAGGGGGATTATCAGCAGAAGATCAAGGGAGCCTTTGTTCTGCACAAGCCCACCCCTGGGAGATGCTGACTGTGTTTATCTGACTTGGTGGGGAGAAGGGTTTCTGACCAAGCTGTCCTGTCACTCGCTCTGCCTGCTGGAACACCTCAGGGCAGGTCTGCCTTGCCCAGGTGGGAACAAGCAGAATTCTGCAGGGCGGGTGAGGGGGGTGGGAGGGAAGGAAGCTGAGATGTAACGGAGTCCTGTCCACATGCCTCTCTCCACCTATGAAATGACTTCATCCGCACACCCTCCCTGGGAGGAAGGTGTGTCCAGTTGGCAGTGAAGCCGGCTCTCCCACTGTGGCTGGTGGTGGGATTCTAACCCAGCCTGGCTGGCTCCAAGGTCAGGTTCTGCTGCTTTACTGCTCTCCCCAGAGCAATGACCTGGGCACTCCGTGGTGCAAGTCGTACCGAAGGGGACAGAGCACATCAAAGACATCTATCTATATAAAAGGCTAATATGCTAAGTGTCCGACCGTCCGGGTAATGACATCACATAGCAATGCCCGGCTTCCTCTCCCTAGTGACAACTAGCCTCCTTGCAGTTTTGTCAGCCCAGGAACATGACTTGCTTTAAAGCCAGGTGGGAACATTTCACACTGTAACCAAATGTCTGTGAATCGTTTTCCCATGCCTCATCTCATTTGATCCTCACAGAAGTCCTGGAGTAGGTAGATAGGAGACTCGGTTGAATCCTATTTTCTTTTCATTAGCTGGAAAACGGGGATTTAGAAAGCTTGGAAACTTGACCCGACTGAAAAGAAGTAAGAAATGGTGGACCTTGAAAATGACTTCAGGTTTTCTCACTGCACAGAATATAGTCAAACACTGCTGCAGTTAAATATTTTACCCTTTGTTCTCCCTGCGTGATCTGCAATAATAATCTGCTTCGTGTTGATATTTACTGCTGTGTTGCTGATAATTACCTGAAAGAGAAATTGGGGTGCTTCAATGAGCTGGAACAAGTATCTATATAAAAGGCTAATATGCTAAGTGTCCAACCGTCCGGGTAATGACGTCACATAGCAATGCCCGGCTTCCTCTCCCTAGCGACCAGCCTCCTTGCAGTTTCGTCAGCCCAGGAACATGACTTGCTTTAAAGCCAGGTTGAAATATTTCACACTGTAACCAAATGTCTGTGAATCGTTTTCCCATGCCTCATCTCATTTGATCCTCACAGAAGTCCTGGAGTAGGTAGATAGGAGACTCGGTGGAATTCTATTTTCTTTTCATTAGCCGGAAAACAAAGATTTAGAAAGTTTAGAAAGTTGACCCTACTGAAAAGAAGAAATGGTGGACCTTGAAAATGACTTCAGGTTTTCTCACTGCGCAGAATATTGTCAAACATTGCTGCAGGTAAATATTTTACCCTTTATTCTCCCTGTATGATCTACAATAATAATCTGCTTCGTGTTGATATTTACTTCTGTGTTACTCACAATTACCTGCAAGAGAAGTTGGGGTTGTTTCAATGGGCTGGAAAAAGTTTAGCTACATCAGAAAGCGGGTCTAATTAAGCAAGTTTATTCTATATATATAAAAGGCTAAGTTGACTAGCCCATGCGTGATACATATAAAGCTCTCAGTGGCACCAATCGCACACGTGTATTTCGATCTGTGTCATTGTGGATCGTGAATTTGGTTGACACTTCTATTATAGAGAAAGGGCGAATAACGATATTAAAATATTTCTTCTAATTAATTTACTTTCAATGTGGATGAATTTGTGCACCGGGCCACTAGTTAATACCATAAAAAGAAAGACTCCCTGGGATACATACAGCACTATGCAATTCACCAGAGGCTGTCACATTCAGACTCTCACCAATTCCTCACAACTTTGTAAGTCAGGTTTATTGCCAGCCCATTTTACAGAGGAGAAAACTGAGGCTCAGTAAGGTGAAGTGCCTTCTCCCAGGGTCTCTCAGCAAATGGTGAAGCTGAGGCAAGACTCCTCCTAGCTGTGCCTGGATCACCGAATTCCAGAGTCCCGCTCGAAGGCTCTGGGCCCTTGTCACAAGAAGACTTTGACAAGTCTGATCTGTCGGGACACCTCCTTTCCCCACAGTGTGGTAATCAGACCAGCAGGCTGCCTGGGTTCCACCGTTAGCTCCGTGACCTTGTGCAAGCCACACTGAGCCTCAGCATATCAATCATTTATTGTTGCCTCTCAAACCATCTCAAAACAACCATTTATTTAGCTCATGATTCTGTGAGTTAATTAGACTAAGCTGGGCTCATCTGGATGGATCTTCTGATCCCAGAGGGCTCCCTCTTGTGTCTGCACTCAGCTGCAGGTTAGCCGAGTGGTTCTGCTCTGGGGGCTTGGCCGGCTGTCAGACTGTGGGGAGAAGGGGAACAGGGCCACATGTCACTGGCCAGGCTTGTTCACGAGGCAGAATCAGGGCTTCTGAAGGTAGTGCATGAGGCCTCCTTTTATAGATTAAACGTGTCTCCCCCAAAGTCATATGTTGAAGCCCTTACTCAGTACCTCAGGATGTGGCCTTATTTGGAAATAGGACCTTTAAAGTGGTGATTACGTTAAAATGAGGCTGTTAGGGTGGGTCCTAATCTAATCTGAGTGGCTTCCTTATGAGAAGAGGACACACAGAGCGGCCCCAGGGATGTGCTCACACAGAGGGACGGCCACGTGACGAGGCAGCAAGAGGGTGGCCATCTACACGCCTGGGAGCGAGGCCTCAGAAGAAACCAACCTGCCGGCACCTCCACCTTGGACTTCAGCCTCCCGAACTGAGAAAATGAATTTGTGTTGTTTAGGCCACTCTGTGGTTCCTTGTATGGCAGCCCCAGAAAATTAAAATGACTGGTGTCCTTCTAGAAAGGGGACGTTTGGACAGGGACACGCACAGAGGGCAGATGACGTGAAGACACACAGTGAAGACGGAGGGTCGGAGCAAGGCATCCTCAAGCCAAAGCAGGTCACAGGCTGTCGGCAAGGCGCCAAGCCCGGAGCAGCGGGAAAGACCCTCCCCTATGGGTTTCAGAGAGGGCATGGGCCAGCTGGCGCCTGGATCTTGGGTGTCTGGCCCCCAGAACTGCGAGATGATAGATGTCTGTTGTCTTAGCCCCCAGTTGTGGTATTTTGTTCTGCCAGCCTAGGAAATGACGTCGCCTCCTAGGGCCTCCATCCAAACCAGCACCTCACCTGCACTTCAAAGTCAGTCTGGGTCAGCCCAGACCCAAATGGTGGGAAACAGGCTATCCTACATAATAAAGAGCTAATATGCTAATTAGACCGAACAGCAGAACAACTGTCTAGATGACCTTCCGGATGACCATCCCGACGACCTTCTGGACGAAGCCGGGGCTAGGAGGACCGAGGCAGCCGGGGCTGTGGGGGCCGAGCCCCTTGCACGAATTTTGTGCATCGGGTCTCTAGTATATATACACATACCCCTGGAAGGCAGGGGCTGCCAAGTCATACTGCAAAATGGTGGGGATACAGGGAGAATAATTGTGGCCATTTTTTGCAAACAACCAACCACACTTAGTTACTCCATCTGTGAAATGGGACCGGTGATCATGTCCAACTCAGTCTTCTGGTGAGGAATCAACAAGGCAGTGTAGATAAAGCACTCAACACAGAGGAGGACACAAGTAAGGGCTCCATAAATGCAAGGGATGGTCTACCAAGTGGGCATTTCTGAGGGCACGGTCCTTGTTCACTGAGCCCCAGGGCCTGGCATGGAATAGAAGTTCAGGAGGAGTCTCATGAAGTCCAGCTGGTTTGGTGTGGAGTCCCCGCCTACAAGGGCTCACCCAGTGCCACGTCATGTCGGTGCCCGGTCCACGGTGAAGAAGCTGCCACATAAGCCAACAGCCTCATTGCTCCGGCAGCTGCTGGGGAGAACATGAAGGCCACTCAGCGGCCAGGCTCCCTCTTCCCGGCAGCTGCTTCCTGAGCACAGGTTCCTGTCTCCCGGTCCAGGCAGAGGCAGTGACCGCAGCTAAGAGGGCCTGGCCACCTCCCACTGAGCCTGGCGGAGTGAGCTCAGAGGCGGGTCAGCTCTCCCAGGTGCACGCCTCTGCACCATCCTCCTCCCCAAATTGGCACTGACGCACAGAGGTGTAAGCGTTTGGCAGCATCTTTCCTGCTCCAATTGTTCTGAACACCGAAGACATTTGAGTAACAGAGGGTTTCAAGGTGTCAGGCTGTGGAACGGAGGTAACGGGGCCAGGTGCCACTCACCAGGCGTTTTCACAAAGCAGTGTCAGGGATCCGGGGACATGCGTGGGCATGCACATGACCTTCTGCTATGGATTGAATCCCAGAAGACGGGATTTTCAAGCTTTGTTTTAGAGAAAGAAGGAAAGCGAGGGTGGAGGGGAGACATTTGCCAACCTCAAAATGCAATTTATAAAACGAAAATCGGGTGTGACATTCAACTAAATTAGCAATTTATAGATAATTCACAATGCTCATATCATTAAGCAAATGCACTTTAAATTGATTTCAAATTAGTGTCCTAATGATTTCCCCCAGGTCCAGTCTCTGCCAGCCCCCAGCGCAGCGTGTTTAATAGGAGATAGGTGTGCAGTAACAGTCTCTTTATTCCATAATTGAAGCCATAATTGAACTTGAGGTCATATCCAAGGGCCCTATTGATCTACACAGAGAGGGAAAGTGCTGACAGTGACCGTCTTTAGGCCTGAGGGGAGGGGCGGGGCGGGGGAGAATCCTGCAGTGGCAGATTTGGAGATCACCTCCTGAATGACCTGCAGGTAGTGTTGATGGCTGATGGGGAAGTTCAATCACCTTGAGGCAGGCAGAGCTCTCCATCCCAGTCCTGCAGGGACTCCCTAAAAGCAATGTGAAGGGTCTATGTGACTCTCCAAGATTCCCAGAGCCCCAGGGTGAACCCCTCACCCTCTCTTATCTCACCATGCCTACCTGCTCCCCAACTCTCCAGGCCAAGGGAATCTAAGCCAAGGTACATGAGAAATGTGTTCTACTCTCCCTTCCTCCTCACCCTAAGTTTTGAGTCCTTTAACCCACAGCTCAGCCCAGAGCTCCCCAACTCCATCTCAGAAGGGCAAGTGGAAGGTCTTTGGTTCTTTCTTTAAAAATACATTTTTATTGATTCCAGAGACGAGGGGAGAGGGAGAGAAAGATAGAAACATTAGTGATGGGAGAGAATCATTGATTGACTACCTCCTGCATGCCCCCCTAATGGGGAATTGAGCCCACAACCCAGGCACGTCCCCTGACCAGGAATAGAACTGTGACCTTCTGGTTCATAGGTCGACACCCAACCACTGGGCCACACAGGCCAGGCGGTCTTTGGTTCTTGTTGGCATAGGTCTGATTGCTTTCATTTCATGAGTTACAAGACATTACCCTCTCTATTACTATCTCTAAAGGGGCTATAAGAACCTTTAGCTTCATCTTAAGAGAACATTGGAGCCTCATCTTATTCTACATCAGCCATTTTGGCTGTTCTGAATCCAGGGTTCTTTTCTCCAAAAAGTATGCCAGATGAGTAAACGTGGGAGGAGAAAGAGAGAGGGAGAAAGAGGGGTCCAGAGGAAAGGAGTGAAGAGAGTAACAGACACCTTGTGTTGAAAAAGAAGAGTGGGGAGGGAGGGGGAAAGGAAGAGAGAGAGGTTTCACAGAGGATTCATGTGTAATGGGAAAACTCATGATGCCAAGGTCAGCGAGAATGGCCAGACTGTGGGCACTGGGTCTCCTAATACATGTATCAGTTTAGGACAATCTGAAAAATACTCCAGGTGCGGGGAGCTTCCAGGACTCCTCCATGGTCCCAGGGTGAACACCATGCTCTTAGCTCTTCCTGGCTGGATTCTTCTCTCAGACACGTTGCAGCCTAGGGTGTGGAGAAAGAGGGGGAGTTACCCATTCTGAACTCTGAATCATCACTGCATTCAGATTCCATTACAGGAGTCAGTCGTGGTAATAGCCAAAGAGAGGGAAGGTCCGAGGGAAGAATGTCTCTGGTTTCTAGGAAGAGATTAGTAGGGAATAGTCATTAATCAATATTGATCAATAAAGTGTTCCAGAAAACCCTAAATCCACATTATTAAACAGAGCCTTCCCCAGAACATCTTCTCTGTTGAGCAAGAGAATGCATAAAAGGCAAAACCAGGGAGAAGAATTTAATTTATTTTTTCCAAAAAAAAAAATGACTGTACCTTAAAACAGCCACTTTGGCAACATATGTACATTGTGACCAGCAATTTCACTCCTGGGTGTAGACTCAGCATAAAGAAGTGCTTTGTCCATAAAAAAAGGCCTGCACAAGAAGGTTCACAGCTTTACTCAAATTAGCCTCAAACTGAAAACAACCCAAATGCCTATCAACAGCAGAATGGATCAATAAACGGTGGTGTTTCACACAAAAGAGTATCATAAAGCAAATAAAAAGAATAAACTAATGATATGCAGCAACATGAATGGATCTCAAGATTTAATGTTGAATGCAAGAAGTCGGACACGGCGGAGTTCATACTCAATTATCTCATTTATATGAGGTTGAAGAACAAGAAGAACTAATCTATGGTGACAGATGTCAGAAAAGTGGTCACCCTGGGCGGGAGGTGGCACAAGGAGGTGGTGCTGAAAACGTTATGTATTTTTATCTGGATGGTGGTCACACACACACACACACACACACACACACACACACTTAAGCTATATAGTTAAGATTTGTATACTTTATATAAGTTATACCTCAGAAATGTTAACACATATTTTTTAAATGGTCACTCCATCACTCCGAAATGTCAATCACCATCTGTCACTCACTTCTCAAGGGACATGAGCTTTTCTTTACTTTGCACCTGAAGGGAATCAGGGACATGCCTGCCCACCGTGCAAATGAGGAAACTCAGGTGCGTAGGGTCTTTAGACAGGGGCACCCCTACAGACCACTAGGCTACGAAAAAAAAAAGATTTGTATACTTTATATAAGTTATACCTCAGAAATGTTAACACGTATTTTTTAAATGGTCACTCCATCACTCCGAAATGTCAATCATCATCTGTCACTCACTTCCCAAGGGCCATGAGATTCACAGAGCTTTGCTTTACTTTGCACCTGAAGGGAATCGGGGACATGCCTGCCCACCGTGCAAATGAGGAAACTGAGGTGCGTAGGACTTTAGACAGGGGCACCCCTACAGACCACTAGGCTACGGCTGGACTGACAGGTGTCACGGCGAGTGCCGACTGTGACTCATGATCTGTGGCACCTCTGTCCTTTCTCACGGCATCATCGATGCGGTTCACAGCGCCTGAGCCTGGACACGCTCCTCAGAGCTGCCAAAAGGGCTCATCATCCCATAGCCCCGCCTCTCCCTAGAGCAGAATAGGATGGCTGTGGCAGCAGCTCCTAAGTAGCTTCAAGAGATACCAAATGATAATTGAATTATAGTTCAGCCTTGTAATTTCCAGCAGCTATCATTTCAGAGTGACCCAGCTATGGCAGGGCGCAGTGACCACACGCCCCAGGCAGCTGCCGGGGCTGTTTCAGCACCTCGGACAGAGGTGCCCTGGGCACGGCCCAGTCTGTTATTCAGCACCCGGGACAGCGACTCGTTCTTTACATGAGTGTGGAAATGGACTGGGTTGGCAAAACGTATGTGCGGAAAATAGTCTTCCCATGGATTGCTATTTAGGCACAACGTTACTGCTCCCAGCTTTGTAGGACAAATTAAATTCTGACAGCATTAAAAATGTACGTGTGAGGAGAAGACTGGTTTGGAAACCACCCAACAGTTACCTCCTTTCCACCTCTACCTCCTTCCTCTAACCCAGGTGTTTCCCCAGGGACTTTTGCATCAGGGGATGCCCCAGGTAAATGGAGTTTCTCATATTTAGAATTGTCAGTGTAGTACATGAGTGGAAAACCAGAACCCCTTGGACCCAACTTATTTTCCCTCTGAAACTTAGATGCAAGAATACCTTCCTCTCTGTGAGAGGAAAAAGGGGGGTTACTTAGAAATCTTTCCCTTAAAAGATGTGCACCATCAATTAGTTCATCCACTCAGCTACTAGTCATTGAAATCTTATTGTGGGCCAGGCCTTGTGCTAAGCACTGGAAATAGAGCGACGAGCCAAGTAAACACCCTGCTCTTAGGTGGTTGACATTCTAGTGGGAGGGAAACACAACAAATGCATAAACATATCAATAATTGGAACAATTTCAGTTTGTTGTAAGTTCTATGAAGAAAGTAGGCAGAGGGATGGGCCGGATAGTGTCTGGGTGAGAACTTCTCTAGCTAGGAGCGTCAGGGAAGGCAGCTCTGAAGTGATGATGTTTGAGTTGAGACTTGAACAATGAGAAGGAGCCAGGCTTGTGAAGAACTGGCTGAAATTCTTTCCAGGAAAAGGGTGCAGCAACTACAAAGGTGCTGAGGTGGAAACAGGTATGGCCTGTTCAGAGGATAGAAAGGAGGCCAGTGGCTGAGGGGAATGGAGGAAATAAAGTCGGAGAAGTTGGTAGAGGCCTGGTCATGTGGGCCCTGCAGGCCAAATAAGGAGTTTGGATCTTAAGCATGGGAGAAATGTGATCTTATTTATGTGCAAAACAGCCTGCTTTTTAAGCTGCTATCTGGAGAATGGACTGGGGGAGTGGGAAGGGAAGCTAGGAGACCAAGCTAGCTGTTGCAGTTGTCCACTGAGAGACGATAGGGATGATGACCCCTCCTCGCCTCCCACCACATGCAATTGTATCTCCAAAATTAAGGATGCATTTCTCTGAGTCATGCTCCTTTCCTCTAGTCCCTCTTGTAACCAGTGCCACACATTTGTGAGATAGTATGAGAGAACATGCACAGGGTGACATGTTGTGGCTTATTTACTGTTGAGTAAATGAATGCATACTGGCATCACTTCACTGCCACCTGGCTCATCTAGAAATATAATCCATAGGATTTTTATGCCCTTTCTTCTCAAACTCTTTCTATTAAGGGCCACCACTTGGGGATGAGGGCATGCAGAGCATTTAATCCACTCCTCAAGGCTCCTCATCTGAGAAGCAAACCTCGCCACAGCCAGGGGGAGGCATGGGCTCATGCGGATGGGATGCTGATGGGGGAGACTGTGCACTATCCATTATGCAGTGAACAAAAGCATCAATACATATGACATTTAAAGCATTAATACTGCAGGGATATCACTTCCCATCCAGCCAGAGGGCCCAGGGAGACCACAAAATGCATAGTGTGCAAGCCCACGCTCTACCCAACTTGGCTCACCAGCCATAGGAGCCTTGAGAATTCCTACCAATATGAGTGCCAGGAAGGGAGCAAATGAACAATGAGGGGGGAAGCAAGGATCGCTTGGCTTAGCATCGAGGTCCCTGGCACTTGGTCTCATCTCATTTGCTAACTCACTCAAGGATGTTAAGCAAATCCCTTCCTCTCCTTGGGCCTCAGTCTTCTCAACTGTAAAATGAGGAGATTTGTTTAAACTGCATCACCCTCCAGCTCAAGTAGTCTGTAAATTTGTTAACGCCCCCTTAAACCCACATTTCCCACATTCCTTTTGTATCTCCTCTGGACCTTGAAAAACCATTATTGTGCCCATTTTTCAGGATGGGAAAACTGAGACCTCCAGGACACAGGGACTATTCACAAATGTACAAACTGAGCTACAGGAGGCTTGGATTCCATTACAACTCACCCAGGTAAATCCTAACTCTTACAGAAGGGGCTGACAGCAACACATTCTGCAAAGCCTTGCTCTCCTCACTCTCCAGACATCCCTTTCCTCGCCTCCCAGACCTTCAAGCTCCAGCTGGGCCCTGCGACCTCTCTGGTCATCCGCAGGAGGTGCGCTGGGACTGCGAAGATGCCTGTGTGCCACGCAGCCTCTCGGTATGCATTGCTATTTCAGTTTCAAGACCACTGGCAAATTCCATCGTGGCCAGGCCCTTGCACTGGGCTGGTACCTGGAATCTGTTCAGCTCATTAGCATGGGGAAGGAGAGGAAGACACGCTGGGCTTTATTCTCTGGTCTTGATTTAGCAGGTGTTCCCTTTGCAGCGCCTTGGGCCTTGGAGGAATCTGTGACCGGCCTGCGTGCGCCTGTGTTTGTTATGGAAATTACCACTCACCACACACGTAAATCTGCATGAGAGTCTCATCATGTCTAATAGTTCCACAGGCTGCACCGGGAGGAGCCTGGTCGCGGCTGAGGCTATTTGGAGACGCTAAGGCCTCCATCTTTGTGCTAACCTCAGAGGACTCTTCATCCCTACAGAGTTCACGCAACACGCTGTGCCTGGCACTGTGCTCACGGTTTCCCATGCACCGCCACATCTAATCCTCTCCCTAACCCTATGACCTCCATGGTTTAGATGAGAATACCGAGGATAGGAGAGGTTTAAGTGGCTTGCTCCATACCACAGGAATGACCTGCAGCTACTCTTGTTACCCAACTTCAAGGTCATCTCCATGATTCTTGGATTCTCTGGGGGATAAAATTGTGGTTAGACGGAAGGAAGGAATGGTGGTATTATACCCCACAGAAGGTGGGAAACCACCTCCCCCCCAGCAGTCTCCCACTAGTCTCCCCTGGAAGATATTCTGCCTTCCTCTGGAGGAAGCTTTTCTCCCACAGAATGAGCCTTGGGGCTCAAAATATTAGTCCTTTACTGCCTTTGCGGTACAATCATCTCTCTCCCTCCCTTGCTCTGTTGTTGAGAATGCTTCCGGTTGTGCCAGAAACATGAAAATCCAGGACAAAACCTGATTGGGGGCACGACTCTACCCCAGGCACAGGCAGCGTTGTTAGAACTCTGTGTCTCCAACTCCCGGCCCTGCAGGTGTCCGCTTGGAATCCTTCTGGAGGTAGACCTGCCACAGCTGGCAGCGAAGAGGGTCACCACCGCCCCAGAACCGCATCCTCCCAGAAAATTCCTCTCTCAAGTCCACAGATCAACACCAGGGAAAACTCTAACGACGCTGCTTGGGGCATATATCCACTCCCAAACATCTCGCTGCTGCCAGAGGGATGGAGTAATCTGATTGACGAGCATAGACCAGGTGACCACCCCTGGGGGAACAAGAGGGACACCACAATGGACAACCATACCAAGAGGGGGTGTGTGTTGTATCTTTGTCTACATGGCCTCCACAATACCTCCATCCCACATGCTCTTTTACAATGTGACATTGACATTCCTCCCATCTCATGGTCGAGTTTAAGTCCCTTCCCCTTAAATCTGGGCAGACTTTGTGGCTGCTCCAACCAATAGAATATGGCAACAGTGATACTGTCCTCATTTCCAGGCCAGCCCTTAGAAACTGGCAGCTTTCACTTCCTTCCTCTTAGGACACTGACCTCTTTCAGAAAGTCAAAGCCGCCATGTTGTGAGGAAGCCCAGGCCACATGGAGAGGCCCAGGGCAGGTGTTTGGACTGACAGCCCCAGTTTAGGTCCAAGTGGACAACCAACAAGAACCTGCAGCCATGTGAGTGACGCTGCCTCAAGATGATTCTTGCCCCTAAACTGAGTCCTCCTCGGTGAGGCCCCAGGAGTCATGTGTAAGCAGAGACAAGCCATCCCTGCCATGCCCTTTCCCAATGCCTGACCCCCAGAAGCTGTGAGCATAATAAAATGGTGGTTCTTGCCCTGGCCAGGTGGCTGTGCTGGTTGGAGCATTGTGCCATACACCAAAAGGTTGTGGGTTCAATTCCCAGTCAGGGCACACACCTAGGTTGTGGGTTCAGTTCCCAGTCAGGACACATATGGGAGCAACTGATTCAAATTTCTCTCTCACATCAATGTTTCTCCCCCCCCCTTCTTCTCTCTCTCTAAAAAATCAATAAAAACATTTGGATGAGGATTTTTTTTCCACCCTGCCCCAATCCAGGATTTACCTTCATCTCATATCCTTGTAAAGGGTCCCCCCCCACCCCCCGCCGCCAAGTTGCACCACGTCAGTGGCATTGACCTTAAAATCTCTGTCCCTTTCACCAACCAGACCCAGGCCAGTCATTCTCGCAGCCCCTGCAGCCTTTCCTAGGCTCCTCGCACTCCCCTGCTCCCCCTGCAGCCTCCTGGATCCTGGCGCAGGAGCCCCCTCCAAATTCTGCTCCTCTTCTTTCTTTTCTGCACTTATGTCTCCCTTCCAGGCTCTGCAGAGCGGCGCTGCCTTCTTCTCTCCTCCTTTCCGAATGCTTAGATTCTAGAGAAGGCTCCCTTTTCTTCACCCTCTGCTTCCCAGAGTCCCCAACCCCCAGGAAGAAATGAAACTGCTCCCCTCCGGAGGCCGGAGGCCGATGTTAAGGTGCGGGCTCCATGTCAGCCACCCGGCTGGAACTCCTGGCTCGGCCACCTGCCAGCTGCGTGCCCTTTGGCACATGAGTCCGTTTCACCACGTCTCGCTGTCCTGTCTGCACAAGAGAGATGACAGCAGCGCCCACCTTGTGGGGTTGTGAGAATTAAACAAGACAGCCCGGGTGGAGAACTCTGCGCTTTGCTCCTTTGTGATGAAAGGAGACAAAGGCCCTCAGACTCCTGTTGGAATAAGAATGCCAACAGGCCCAGCTTCTGTTCGCGCTCATTCCTGCGGGGGAAGAGGCGCGCCCACCCTCCTCCTCCTCTGGTTTTCCAAAGACAACTCGCGAGTACTTCTACCTTCCGGAAAACAAACAGCCATTTCAATATCAGTGCCAGGGTAATAAATGATTGAGCGAAAGGATCGATCAGGATCTTGGGGGTTTTCTCTCGAAGAGTGCTTACCACGGGCGCTGCAATCACCTCCGGAGGCAGGGCGCCCTGTAAGCTCTTTTGTTAGCAGTAACAGGTGCAAGGATGGATTTTCGCCGCAGCCTGGAACCTGCTCCTCTTATGGCTGCAGGGGAAGTGGAAACACGTCTTTACCGCTTATCTCGCTGAGATTTCTTTCACCAACCGTCAGGACTTAGAGTTTCAAGACTCCGCGTCGGAATTAGTCCGCGGGTAGGGAAGCGGGCGGGTAGGGAAGCAGGCTTCGGGAGGTCAAAGCTTACAAGATAAAAAAGAAAGAAGGCAGAATGGTGTTCTTAAATGAAATGTGAGCTAGTGGACCGGTTTTATTCCTACATGGGCACATTCTGGACATGTTCAGCACCCTTTCTGTCTTTGTCCTTAGGACAGGTGACCCTAGGAAAGCCAGCATGCGAACGGCCAGTGTCGCCGTGATGAACGTCGAGTAGTCTAGCAACACGCAAGTTATTTTAAACTATTTCAAATTCTTCCGCTGCATGTCTCACGCCTTTCGCAGGGGCTCAGAAGAACTTCCCCGCTGCCTTGTCCCTACCTTCCTTGTCTCTCCCACCTGCATCCCTCTCGTTCTACATCGGATTCCAGTGCCTCCTTCCTCCCAGACCCTCCCCCGCACCCCGCCCGGCCCGGCCCTGGCTCCAACGCCCGACCCTCTTTATCCAGCTGGGGGTGGGGACAGGTGGGGACACGTCAGAGTAATCCTTGGTGTCCAGTCGCACCCCCACGCGTGTGACCAGGACCCTCAGTGGCTCCTGTCTCTCTCCTTCCCAGCAGCATCAGCATTCCCAATGGGACGCTCATTACACGTCACCCCAACTCCAGTCCCCTAGGACTGCAGCAGATCAGACTGGGGGAGGGGGCGGGCGACGCAGGAGAGAGAAGGTTCCGCTTCTCCCAGCTCAGGCTGTTCGCGGCACCAGGCCTGGAACATTGGGAACCGGCCCGGTGATGCTGCTTTTAATCTCAACCAACAGCCGGGACGCTGGCCCTGCCACCAACTCCCAGGGCCACTGGGCATGAGTCGCTGGAGTCTCCCCTGCCAGCCCAGCCGGGCCCGGATCAATGTGAGGCTCACACATGGCAGCACTTTGGAGTCTCCCTTCCCCTCCCACAATCAGAGATCCTCCCTCACCAACCTCCACAGGCCCAACACACCGCCGTTCATCTTCTTTCTTCTGTTCAAGAAACTGTCTCTGATGGGAGAGATCTATAATACTACCAACAATAAAAATATATTTAATTTAAAAAAGAGAAATTGCCCCCGAGACATTTCCTGAGAGCAGCAACCTTTCGGCCCTGGGGGATGAGTGTATTGGCCACAGGAACTTTGTCTGGCACAGAGTAGGTGCCCAGTATAGGGAGGTCGAATGAATGAATCAGCGCCCACTGATACAAGAACGTAGATTAAGTTAGATCACGTTGCTCACTGACCCTTGGCAGAGAGCTAGTCTTTGAAGGGACTGGATGCAAAGGTTACTCATTCATCCTCTTGGCACATCCTAGCTGAGCCTGCATGCCAGGCACTGTGCTAGGCACTGGGGTGCAGGTGAACAGGCAGGAGCTGTCCCTGCCCTTGTGGGGATGAACAGAGCTTCCCTGGTGTAACGTCAGGACACCCCTGCCCCACTCAGAGCAGAACTTACTCGGCGCCGGCCGCGGGCCTCGTCTCCAGAGAACCAGCTCTCTCCAGGTTCCCCACTGTCCTCCCCTTCCCTCCCCCAGGAACCTTAGAAAGGGAGAGACCAGAGGTGAGGGAGCCAGCGTCACTGAAAATGGCCATCATCAGGTTAGACAAACCCCAGGTCCCCAGCCAGCAATGCCCACAGCCCCAGCTGCCAACCAAAGGGATGAAAAAAACTCATCCATATTTCATCACAGGCCCTCAGCTCCCTCTGCTGCCACAGCTTCCTCCTGTGGCCCATTTCATGCCTCCCTGCCCCGGAGCAGGCTCCAGATCAGAAGGGACACGCAGCCCCTGAGCTGGCAGCCCCTTTGCCCAAATCTCTTCTCTCTCTCTCTCTCTCTCTCTCTCTCTCACACACACAGCTGCCACAGCTTCCTCCTGTGGCCCATTTCATGCCTCCCTGCCCCGGAGCAGGCTCCAGATCAGAAGGGACATACAGCCCCTGAGCCGCCAGCAGCCCCCTTTGCCCAAATCTCTCTCTTCTCTCTCTCTCTCTCTCTCTCTCTCTCACACACACACACACACACACACACATTCTATGATGGACTCAGGTCCCTCTCTGAGCCCAGGCCCCACCTTCTGTCCCTTCCCACAGGTCAGAGGAGAGCCATTCACCCTTCATCAGACAAGGCACCCCCTGCCAAGCGGCGTCCCCACCTCCCCTGTGGGACCTGGCCCTGTGATCTGATTGGCGTAGGCCAGGGGTCCTCAAACTACGGCCCTTGGGCCACATGCGGCCCGCCGAAAACATTTATCCGGCCCGCCGGGTGTTTTTGCCGCCGCTGCCTGTCCTGCTTAGCAGCCGACTCGTCCTGGGCCCGCAGTGCGCATGTGTGGAATGTCTGAGGGACAGTGAACTGGCCCCCTGTTTAAAAAGTTTGAGGACCTCTGGCGTAGGCAAATCAGCACAGGGCTGCCGGAGCCCATCTCCAGCCCCTGCAGGCGAATCTAGGACAAGACCGGGGCTTTTCAAACATGAAAAGAACCTCAGAGTTGACGGGCTGCTGTTCATTTTCTCCCTCCACCAGCAGAGTGATCTGCATTTCTCTTTTCCTCCCTCCTTGCAGAACCAACTAAAGTCGCCGCAGGGCTTGGCGGATGCAACAGTCTATGGAAATCACAGGATTGTATTAGCTTGGCCTCCAAGAGGCCAGGGGAGGGGGGAGTCAGCTGAAACACAGCCCGGCTGCGTCTGGGGAAGGCATGAACGGGAGCAGGGACCGTGACACCCCAGGGACACGGGGGAGCCTCGTTCTCGTCCAGCTCTGCCCTGGTGACCCTTGGTTTCTCTGGACTGAGCTCACTCGGTTGTAAATGAAAGAATTGAATCGGAGCAGTAATTTTCAAGAAAGAGTGCCGACTCACCCCTCCGGAGTGGGGCTTGTTAGCAGCCCGAGCTCAAAATGAGGAGGCAGCTTCCGAGCAGAGCTTTGGGGTGTCCCCAGACTAACCCAGTGGTCCCCAGAGCGACCGGATCATCTAATCAAGAGGGGCCCCACCCAGCCCTCCAAGCCCCACTCTTCAGGATGGAGGGCCTGGGGACCTGCGTTTTCTAAAAGCTGTTCTGCTGAGTCTAGTCACGAACCAGGTTTGGAGACAGCTGAGCTGGAGGGTTGGGAGAGGAGGTGGGGCAGGGGCTCTCTGAGCTTCCACAGCAACGAGCAAGGAGTACGAGGGCCCAGGCTGTCTGGGGAGCACCTCCCCTGTCTCCCCACAGGGAGGGCACAAGCAGGGACAGTCATTCTCTGCCCACCCACCCCCCCAACCCCCAGAGGGGCCGGTGCCAGACGGGCCTTATCTGCCTCCCTGAGGCTTCTTTGTAGACACAGCAGGTTGAGGGCTCCCCTGTAGCGCTGGAGTGTCTGTTTACAGTTCATTAGCCATTTGACAGAGAGGCGCCCAGAGCAGGAGACATAAAGAGGAAGTGTCAGGGCCCAGGCTGCGGCAGACCCGTCAGAAATGAAGATAGAGCTGCTCCGAGATGAGGAGGTCTGACAGTGGCAACAGCAGCTCAGCAGACACCCGGCCTCGCAGGTGAACGCAGGCGAACGCAGCAGCTCAGCCACCTGCCCAGGGGCCTGAGACCCCGTGACCGGCCCTCCCAGGATCTTGCTGCAGGATCTGCCGGCTCCCACAGCTACGCACGACCCAGGAACCATCAACATGTCTGGCAGGAGAAATAATGCCACAGCCCTCCATGAGGTTTTATCTGGCCATTCAAAATTATATTTACAAGAAACTTGTCATTACGTGGGGAAATACTTATCTATATACTAGAGGCCTAGTGCACAAAATTTGTGCACTCAGGGGGGTCCCTCAGCCTGGCCTGCACCCTCTTGCAGTCCAGGAGCCCTCGGGGGATGTCCGACTGCTGTGGAGGCAGGAGAGGCTCCCACCACCGCCACTGCGCTCACCAGCTGTGAGCCCAGCTTCTGGCTGAGCAGTGCTCCCCCTGTGGGAGC
>NW_005365764.1:1977353-1980767 GCF_000412655.1 Myotis brandtii
ACGCACTGACCACCAGGGGGCAGATGCTCAATGCACAGGCATGGAAACATGGAACAGACTGATGAATCTCAGAGGGAAGCGGGGAGGGGGGAGGGCAGGAAGAGATTAACCAAAAATCTTATATGCATACTAGAGGCCCGGTGCACGTGCACCAGTGGGGTCCCTCGGCCTGGCCTGCGCTCTCTCGAAATCTGGGACCCCTTGGGGAATGTCGAAGAGCCGGTTTCGGCCCGATCCCTGCAGGCCAGGCTGAGGGACCCCACTGGTGCACGTGCACCGGGGCCTCTAGTATGGTATAAAAGTAAATGTGTGTGTGGCAAGGGAGCAAGATACAAAATTGTGTGAACTGTATCAACCCTGTGAAATGAAAATCACACATAGGAAAGCAAATGAAATTTTCCAAAAATTGTTAATGTTGGTGGTTACTGGGTGCTGAGCGCTCTCCTTCTCCACTTCCTTCTTTTCTACATTTCCCAAAATTTTCGTCCTTGAGCTCAGGGACACCCCCTGGCCTCTAGTATATAGATAAGTATTTCCCCACTTAATGACAACTTTCTTGTGATTGTTTTTGTCATGACAGCAACAAACTTTATGATTAAAAGAAAAAGAGTCAGTCATTTACCACCTGAGCCTGCTCCACCTTGCCACCCACAGGCTTAGGACAGGCCTGATGGGAACATGGGATTCATGAAGTCCAGCCTTCCTTGCCCCAGATCTGGCCCCCTCAAGCCCCAAGCTCATGCTTCCTGCCTGAGCTGGGGGGGCCTGAGCCCATCCTCAGCCTGGCAGCCCCAGGCAGAAGCCGGCTCTTGGAGAGAGCGGAGGGAGGCCCAGGGCGCCCCCTCTAGGACCCTAATACATGACAATTATATGCAGGTCACACTGCAGTGTCCACAAGTCAAGTCCTATTGGAATACAGCCACACCTGCTTGTTTACATATCGTCTGTGACCGCTGTCCAACGATGAGAGACTTGGAGTTCCAACAGACACCTCCAGCCGTTTCCTTTCCGGCTGTTACAGGGGCCTGCTCGCCTCTGACCTAGGGTCTTGAATTCCCTTTATCACCTTGCACAGCTGTTTAGGCAACACCGAAGAGCTCTGTTTCACCAAAGACCATATTTCCCATGCTTATTAGGCATCATTAGGAAGGCGGGGAGGCCAGAAGAGTAGGCTGCAGAGACTGTGTGGGCATTAGGCATCATTAGGAAGGGGGGTGGGGGGGAGGCCAGAAGAGTAGGCTGCAGAGACTGTGTGGGAGCCCCCGACTTAGAGACTTAGAAACTCCAAAATGTAGGCACCCAGGTTCCCACTGGCAAGTGAGAGTCAGAGGACCCCGGGTGGATGGGGAAAGACAAGGCCCTTTTTTCACCTTCTCTGCTTCTGACCATCAGAGGAAATGTGCAAGCACAAGGGTGGGAAGCAAAGGTCGCTATTCTCCCCTCCTGGCCTCCCCGGTGCCAGCACCCCCGGTATGCGGGCCCCAGCCTCTGCGCCATGGAAATCGGTTCCCTTTAAGGAGGGAAAGCTATTTTCAAAAGGAAATTCTGTTATTCTCTTAAAGCCAAATCCTCAAATGAGTGAAGTCTCCAACCGTGCAGCCACACACAATGGAGAAAAGTCGCGAAGTAAACAGTCACTAATCAGCCCTGACCCACTTCTGGGTCTCGCCTTGCTAAGCAGCCTCGTCATGCTTATCTCTCATTGCCCCAGTTTTCCTCCCTGGGTTCCCAGGCCGGCTTCTCTTCAGCCCCAGGCAGACGCAAACGGTGTTATTTAAAGTCTTTCATGTGCATCTTTGAGCCTTTGGATTACAGCTGTAGTCGGATAGCAAACGCAGGCTGCTCAGAGGACGGCCGTACTGTTGTGCGGGCCGGGCTCCGCCCACCTTTGGGGGTTCTGCTCACACTTTGGGGTCCTAGGTTTGCCTATGAACGAGGATGACTTCTACCAGGTGGCAGTACCTTGAGGAAGGGGCACCGTCTTTGAGTTTGCCCCTGAGCTGGCTTCTGAGGAAACAGCTATAACACACCCCGAGGAGTCACTGTCCTCTCAGAGCTCACAGTCTCGTAAGGAAATCAGACATTGAAGAGGAAATGACAGGGGGACAGTGAAAGGGGCGGGATGGCCCGGCCCCCATGGCTCCGTGGTTGAGCGTCGACCTATGAACAGGAGGTCAGGGTTCCATTCCCAGTCGGGGCACATGCCTGGGTTGTGGGCTTGATCCCCAGTGTACCTGCAGGAGGCAGCCGGTCAATGATGCTCTCTCATCATTGATGTTTTTATCTCTCTCTCCCTCTCCCTTCCTCTCTGAAATCAATAAAAATATTTTTTTAAAAGAAAGGAAGGAAGGAAAGGATTGGGGTGGTACTCTGGGAAATCTACTTGTGGGGGATGGGGATGTAGGAATCAGCCCGGTGACAGGGTGGGGGAGGGCGGGCCAAGAATGTTCCAGGCCAGGGAGCATCCTGTGAAGAGGCGGCAGCAGGAGAGAGCATGTCCTCCCTCTCCAGGAGGGTCCTAGCCGCCCCTCAGGGCAGCCGGCATTCTGTCCCCCCAAAGGAGCACGTGTGCTCGGCCCCAAACATCCCCGAGAGGAGCTGCGTCACGCCTCGATGAAAGGAGAAGGCAGAACATTTCGGCTTGTTCTGTGGTAATGACCTGCGTCATGGAACTGGGCCAATTTGTAAGTACACTTGCGCTTCGGGCTCAATCACAGGTGCCCGTGACCCAGAACACACTGTGTCTGGGAGAATGGACGTGGGAATTGAGGGGGCTCAGCAGGCAACTCAGCCAGACATGGCCCAGGAGCCAGGCCCAGCTGCCTGCCGCCCGGGAAGGAGCCAGGACACCCGAGGTTCAGCCCCACCTCATCCCCGGCCCCTCCTGGGCTGGCAGCAGGCCCAGGTAGTACTTATGAGCAGAGGTTGCCTGTGTCTGACTCACCTCTGCCAGCTCTGAGCTGTGTGACCCTGGGCAAGTTACTAAACCTCTCTGAGCCCCGTCTATCAAATGGCATCATAAGAGAACCCTCCTCATCGTGTCATTCATTCATTCACTCACTCCTTCAACCATTATGAATGAAGTGCCCTCACGCAGTCAGGTGTCTTGGAAAAACCCAGTAAGAAAACCCACGTGCAGGTGCAGCACGGAGCCTGGCCCATGATGATCTGCGTGACCACTTTCTATCCGTGAGCTCCCCAGACAAAGGCAGGTGGCAGCGCATCTGGGGGCAGCCAGCGCGAGCAGAGGCAGTTCCAGTGAACCGCCGGAGGCAGATGTCAGGGCCCTGATTCCCGATGGAGGTGGAGACGGGTCACTGGCTGCTTCAACATCCGGTGGCGGATTAATGTACTGGATGCTGAGTTGTGTTGTGTGGGTGTCTCTCTCTCTCTCTCTCTCTCTCTCTCTCTCTC
>NW_005365764.1:1980940-2002340 GCF_000412655.1 Myotis brandtii
AGGGTGGGGAGCTTAGCTCTGCTCAAGGACGCATACCTAGGTTGCAGGCTTGAACCTGGCCCTGGTCGGGGTGCATGTGGGAGGCAATCAATCAATGTGTCTCTCTCATCATTGATGCTTCTCTCTCTCCCTCCCTCCCTCTCCCTTCCTCTCTGAAATCAATAAAAAGAAAAAAAACCAGTGGTGATTCGGCCGGAGTGGGGGTGGCAGACATACCTGGGGACAGAGGTGACCTTGGCCACCATGCCTTTCAGAGCCACTAGCCGTGGCCGTGGGGTCATGCGTGAGCTCTGAGAGCTCCATTCAGCCTGTTCCAGTGGCCACAGCAGGGACCACACTTGCCCAGGAGCTGAAGTCTGGGCCACACAGAACCAAAACGATCCTTAGAAATAGCCCCCCTGTGATGCGGGTTAACGGGGAGGAAGGGAAATCGCAAGCTTGAGAAGATCAGGAGGCTGGGTGGGGGGAGAACAGCCTTCTTCTGGAAGACCTGGAGCTACCCCCCCTCTCCCCCCGCCCCCCAGGCAGCTCTGGCCAAGGCCAGGCATCAACCCTGAGTCCCGCCCTTGTCCCCTCCAATGCAGGGCTTTTTCATGTACAGGGACCAGGGGTCGCTGACCCCATCTAGACCTGAGACTCTCTAGATGTTCAGTTGGACGTGTCTCACAATTAAAAAAGCAAACCAATTATTCTGTTAGTGGAGGGTAATGAGGTTTTAATTTTTTTCTCCTTCCAACATTTTCTTTCGTTTGTCTGTTACTTTGAACTGTCACACTTACGACGTCCTTACCACGAGCCGGGCACTCTGCCCACATTAATCCTTGAAAAGCTCACAGCAGTTCTCCGTGGGGTCGGTACAGATGAGGCAGCCGAGGCTCAGAGAGGGGCCACGACTTCCCAGGACCACACGGCTCGGAGGGGACAGAGGCCGGCTACTGAGTCCACGCCCCTGGCCTCTACTCCACGCTGCCTCACAAAAACGTGTGACAGCCTGTCCTTGGGCCCTGGTTCTAGGAGGGTGGCCTGGCAGGCAGCCTACTCCTGCTGGCCAGAGGGATACTTCCTTTGGCAAGATTAGGCCACTAGCACAGCCGGTGTGGCTCAGTGGTTGAGCATCAACCAATGAACCAGGAGGTCATGGTTCGATTCCTGGTCAGGGCACATGCCTGGTTTGCGGGCTTGATCTCCAGTGTGGGGCGTGCAGGAGGCAGTCAATCCATGATTCTCTCTCATCATTGATGTTTCTATCTCTCTCTCCCTCTCCTTTCCTCTCTGAAATTAATAAAAATATATTTTTTAAAAAATGATTAGGCCACTAGAGGTGCTGACATGCCGATTCAGGGTGACTCACTCCGATTCAGGAGGAGTTCAGGGCACTGGGTTACCTTCGGTTCACCCACCCTTGGGCTTGAGCTGTGCGTCAGCTCTCGTCCATCTGCCTCTCGTCCAAATGTCCCTGCCCCTGTGTCCCTCCTGCCCCTGGCACCCAGGTCAGTCACCCGCCCCCTGCACTGGACTCCACGGGTCAGGCAGTCCTCTGGGGGTGGCTGCACCCATGTCCTCCGAGGGCTTTTGAGACCATTGCTCCATGAGCCCCATGGGTCCTACTGTCGGTGTCTTCTCATCGTCTAACAATGTGGTGACATCGTGCCCTACGGGTCTTCAGCCATGCTGGACGCAGGCCGGCCACTCCCTGCACAGAAGGGACTTCTGTCCTTGCTCGTCCTCAGACCCCTGCCTTTCTCCCTGCTGATGATGGTAGGGGAGGCAGGGTACTGTCACCCATGAAATGAAAGCGATTGCATTCCAGGAATGCAATGACTACAGCCCAGGAATTCAGGAGACGACATGGCGGGGAGAGATGGTGTTCCATGTCGTGCCATGAAAGTCCAAACATTTCCCCAAAATGCCATCTCACTCACTCGCTGGGTCAGACTTGCATTTGTGGTCATGGTCGCCGAGGTTCAGTAACAACCCGGGAGAGAGTCCGCAGCAGGCAGGATGCAGAGGCGGCGCTGGGTGATGCGGCTCCGTGAGTGATGCTCTCGGAGGGCGGGTGGATGGCGCCAGGGAACCGCAGTGATGAAAAGACATATGTTGTTCCGGCGACAGCAGGTTCCAGAGAGCCGGGCACCCCGCCAGGGTCCGAGCTCCATGAAGACAGGAGCTTGCCCGCTATATACCCTGAGCCTAACACTGTGCCTGGAACAGAGCAGGTGCTCAGTGGATGCTTGCTGAGTGCAAGAATGACCCAGCAGAGCCTGGAGGGAGAGAAGCCGTGGTCAGCTCGGCCCCTCCTCTCCTCTCTTCCCTCGTCCGTGTCAGTAACGTGCCCACAGCCACTCCATCGGTAGGCATGGATCTGGGTCTCCCAGCCTTTTATTCTGTGGCCGGTTAGATGTTTAGAACATCTTTTCTGAACCACTTCCAGTTAGATTTTCTTGGAGCATCTGGTGAAGAGTTCTGAACCACTTCCATTTAGATTTTCTTGGAGCATCTGGTGAAGAGAGAGCCACAGTGCCCACACAGAGCTGTGCTCGGGCGGTGGGGGATGGCTCCGTGCCACTGCTGGGCCAGCGAAAGGGCATTCACATCCAAGACAGGCCACGGGAGGGGAAAGGATGGAAGGGAGACGGCCAGGACAGAGAATGGGAAAGGAGAAGATAAATGCCTGTGGTACTTGTTTTTCATTGCCTCTGCACTATAGCAAGAACAATGGAAATCGAAATAGAAGGTGGGGAAGAAAGCACCCACGGTCCTGACGCCCTCCACAAATCACGCCCCCTCCTCTCCTCTCTTCCCTCGTCCGTGTCAGTAACGTGCCCACAGCCACTCCATCGGTAGGCATGGATCTGGGTCTCCCAGCCTTTTATTCTGTGGCCGGTTAGATGTTTAGAACATCTTTTCTGAACCACTTCCAGTTAGATTTTCTTGGAGCATCTGGTGAAGAGAGAGCCACAGTCCCCACACAGAGCTGTGCTCAGGCGGTGGGGGATGGCTCCGTTGCCACTGCTGGGGCCAGCAAAAGGGCATTCGCATCCAAGACAGGCCACGGGAGGGTAAGGATGGAAGGGAGGCGGCCAGGACAGAGAACAGGAAAGGAGAAGATAGATGCCTGTGGTACTTATTTTTCATTGCCTTTACCCTATAGCAAGAACAATGGAAATCGAAATAGAAAGTGAAAAAAAGCACCCACGGTCCTGACGCCCTCCACAAATCACGCTCTGACATATTTATCTGTGAGGACAGGCCTTGGACAGGGCTGTGGGCAGTGGCTCCAAGGACAGAGCAGGGGACCGGGTCCAGGGCCGCCCCCGAGTTCTCAGCCTCACTGCGATGACGCCACGTGAGCTGTGGCAGGTCACCCAGGTCCCACATGGAGAGAGGGACAGAGCCTCCAGAGCCTGCAAACACGGGTGGCACATCCAGAAAGAGGCAGGTGCTGCAGTGGGATGAGAGGGAGCAGGGAGGGCACCAGACAGGGAGTCGATCTCAGCTCCACCCTTCCTGGCTGGTGAACTCAGGGAGGTTACTTAACCTCTCTGAGCCTCTGTTTCAGCCTTTGCAAAATGTGAATGCGCTTATCTCACAAGTTATTGTGGAGAGTAGATAATACAATGTTTAGACATTTATATTCATATATCTATGTATAATCTCTCTATATATAAAAGCCTAAGCAACTGCAACGACCGAATGACCGGAATGACCAGAACGACCAGTTGACCAGTCGCTATGCATGCACTGACCACCAGGGGACAGACACTCAATGCAGGAGCTTCCCCCTGGTTGTCAGTGCACTCTCCCAGTGGGAGCACCGCTCAGCTGACCGACCCTTCCTGGTGGTCCACCAACCTGGCGGCAGCCACTCATTTCCTCAGTAGTCCTGCAGGTCCAATCTCCTGAGAACGGGCCAGGCACTGACGGACCAGTGCTGCCAGCCTCCTCTGGGGCACCACAGCCACTTCCTATATATAAAAGCATAAGCAACTGTAACGACCAAATGACAGGAATGACCAGAACGACCGGTTGACCAGTCGCTATGCACGCACTGACCACCAGGGGGCAGACACTCAACGCAGCGGATCTCAGGCCGCCAAGGGCGTCCCACTGCCCGCCCAGAGGGCCGATCGCATCCCGGGCCACCCCCTACCCACCTCGGGACACCAGGCCTCTACCAGTGGGAGCACCACTCAGCTGACCGACCCTGGTGGCCCACCAACCTGGCAGCAGCCACTCATTTCCTCAGTAGTCCTGCAGGTCCAATCTCCTGAGAACGGGCCAAGCACTGACAGACCAGTGCTGCCAGCCTCCTCTGGGGCACCACAGCCACTTCCCCTCCCTAGACGCACCGCAAGGAAGAAACAATATAAAAGCAGCCGCCAGGTGGCTCCAGACAACTGGTGTGAATGTCAGCAGGACAGATCCGGATCCCAGGCCGCCAAGGGCATCCCACTGCCCGCCCGGAGGGCCAATCACATCCTGGGCCACCCCCTACCCACCTCGGGACACCAGGCCTCTAGTCTATATATATAAAAGCCTAAGCGACCGAACGACCAGTTGACCAGTTGCTATGATGCGCACTGACCACCAGGGGGCAGACACTCAACGCAGGAGTTGCCCCCTGGTGGTCAGTGCACTCCCACAGCCAACCTCCCATGGCCGGCCAATCTCCCGCAGCCCCTATCAGCCTCAGTCGCCGGCCAGGCCAAGAGACCCCACCCATTCACAAATTCATGCACCGGGCCTCTAGTAATATATATAAATACATATATACATATGTAATAATATATATACAGGCAGTCCTCAGGTTATGTTGGACTTGACGTACGTCGTTTCGGGTTACGTCGCCATCTCTCATTTATTTATATTTAAAAAAAGTTCCGTCATTTCGACGTATGTGCAACAAATAAAGGTCAGGAATTGTTATCTTTCTTTTAAATTTTTTTTACTGTTTCACTTCATTACTGCTGTGTATGTGCTCCATGTGAGTGATGTAGGTGCTTATGTAGGCTTACGGAGAAAATCGCGTTACATCGCGCCGTAGGAATAGATCTCTGACGTAACCCGAGGACCTACTGTAAATGCTTATACAGTGGGGCCTTGACTTACGAGTTTAATTCGTTCCGAGACCGAGCTCATTAAGGAGCTCATTAAGGAGCTGGTTAACTCAAATTACTCTATCAACTCAATGCAAAAAATCGGCCGAGAGACAGCTGGTATCTCAAAAAACTCGTTAGTCGGGACACTCGTAAGTCAAGGCCCCACTGTACAATTCAGCACATCTGTATATCATTTTGCATATGGAGTAAACCCTCGTCAATAATAAGTATTGCTATTACTACTGCTGCTGCTATTATTATTATTATTATTATTATTATATTAAGGGAATAGCAGAGCGGAGAGGTGAGAGAAATCAAGAATGAAAATGCTTTTCTTCCTGTGTTTAACCAACATTTTGAACCCAGTAGACGGAGGAGGGACCTTCTTTGGAACCTATTCAAAGTGCAAGAAAATGGTTGTTTTCCAGAAAGAAAAGAAAAAAAAGCATCATGACTTATCACGCACGCACACATATTCGCTCTAATCAAAACCCCGCTGACGGAGCCGCTCCCGGTGCACTGGCCTCCACAGGCTCCACGGGCAGAGCTCCCACCGCAGAGTCTAAAATCCGCCAAGTGGGGAACCGACAGCTCAGAAAATTGCAAGAGGCCTGTGATTTAAGGAAACACGCGGCACGGGAGGTAAATAAGCTCCTGATTCTATCTGCCTCCCGTTTCTTCACAGGCGCCGGGAGGGAGCACAGCCGTGGGAGGGATGGGAGGCAGGAGGCGGGAGGTGCGGAGGGGACGGCACAGGCTCTGGGTCCGAGGCCCAGCCTCCTGCCCCCCTGGATGTGTGTCACCCTAAGCCAATCCATTGACATCGCCAAGCCTCCGCTTCCGTCTGTAAACAGGATCACCGGAATCTCCTCTCCCTGGGCTGGTGTGACTAAGGAGATGGTGCCCAATCAAATAGCAGGATGACTGGCAGGTAGGGTGCCCTGGCAGAGGTGCTGTGGGCGCCCCCCAGGCCCACTGGCGCTCCCCTTCCTGCAAAAGCCAAAGGCTTCCTACTGCAGCCCTCGTCCTAGCTTCACTCACTGCCCGAGCTCTTCCCAATCTGCAGGGATGATGGGCAAGTCGGTGGATAAACACCTGGCTCTTTGCCCCTCCCCTGGGGCACCTCTCAGGTGTGCTCTCCGAAGGCTCCCGGGGTCCCCAGGGGAGTGAGCCCAGTTGCCCACAGTGGTCACCTGCTCATTAACACACCCTGTCTGGCCTTCTACCTCTTCCAACTTCACTCCTACCAACCAGTGTTTCCTGGGATCACCCTCGAATGCACTATTGGCATCTGTGTCTCTGTCCCTGCCTCTGGGGAGACTCAGTCAATGTCAGCTTTCAAAACAGTAGGAAGGGGATCAGGCAACCATGTGGTCACATCTTGAGTCTGAGGTCCCAGCAGAACATCTAGTTAATGTCCGGTCTACCGCGCAGAGAGAAGGCGGAGGAGACGGCTGGGAATCCCCCACAGAGACCAGATTGGGCTTTGGGCTCTTGGTTGTTTGGTTCTGATTTTCCGAAGACTTTTAGAAGCAGAGATGAGTTGCTCAGACCCTAGTTCGGGTGGACTGAACCGCGCACATACATCCCTGAAGGGAGGGTAAGGCAGGTCTTGATAACGGGATCTGCAGCCAGCGCGTCCTCCTCCTTTGGGGGTGTGCGTGCTCAGAACTACCGCCTCGTTCTGTCCGCATCTGTCCGGGGCTCCTGGGAAGCGGCAGGAAAGCGCCTTCAAGCTGATCTTGACGATACGGCTTTCTGTTTTGTTCCCGTTGGTGACATCTTGGCTGCACTGAGCTCGAACCATTTCCCCGTGAGGTCACTGAGATGTCAACAAGGTCTGAGGGTGGCGCCGCCACTTCTGGCCGCAAGTCTGAACAAGGAGAGTTATTGCTCACTCACTGTTTATCACGTATTGATTTAGGGCCCAGGAGGAGAGGGACAGGGCGCTGGGGGCTTTTTGAGCGGATGGCAGCCAGAGGGAGAGTGTTGAGCTGGTTTCACACACATTTACAAAGGGATGACCAGAAAGAAAAGAAGGCGCTGGACAGGTAGCTGGAGGCACAGACATGTGTGGGGCAGGTGGGGAAGAGGGAACCTGTGCCGAGATTGAGAAGGAAGTGGAAGAGACACAATTTCAAAGAGGGGTGGGGCCGGGTAGAGAGATATTTCATTATCAAATCAGGAAAAAAAGTGGATGACAATACCCAGTGCTGTGGAAAGACATGGGAAACATACACTCCCTAACACAGTGGTTCTCAACCTTCTGGCCCTTTCAATGCAGTTCCTCATATTGTGACCCAACCATACAATTATTTTCGTTGCTACTTCATAACTGTAATGTTGCTCCTGTTATGAATCGTCATGTAAATATCTGATATGCAGGATGGTCTTAGGCGACCCCTGTGAAAGGGTCGTTCGACCGCCAAAGGGGTCGCGACCCACAGGTTGAGAACCGCTGCCCTAACACGACTCGTTGAGTGTCATTTGATGTGTTTTTTCTGGAGGGCAAGTGAAGAAGGTGTGTCCCAAGCCTTTAAAACATAGACACCCTCTCCAGCAATCTGGCTCCCGGTCACTCATGCTTAGATTTCATTTCTGAAACGCTCTTCATCATCTTGTTTTCAATCAGGGAAACTTGGGAACCATCTACATTAATCCTCAAAGATCCCAGGCACAGGTCAGAAGGTTGGGGTTCTCATGGTGGGATGCGAGCCTTTGTAAGAAGAGGCACCAGCAGCTTGCTCTCCAGCGCTCTTTCTGCCACACGAGGGAGGACACAGCAAGAAGGTGGCTGTCTGTAGGTCAGGTAGGGAGCTCTCACCAAGAACCAAATCAGCCACACCTTGACCTTGAACGTCCCAGCCTCCAGAACGGTGAGAAACAAAGGTCTGTTGTGTAAGCCGCCCGGTCTGTCGTATTTGGCTGTAACGGCCTGAGCTGACGGATGCGCGTGCATTTCTGGGTTTTATGGGGCAAGCCAGACTTCTGAAGTCCGATCCCCTCCCACTTCTTAAAGGTCATCTCTTCTGAACATGGACCTCCACGGGCGTGGCTGCGTTGGCCGTTTCTGTCGGGTGGCTGTAGCCCCGTTTATGGGGAGTTCCAGGGACCGGGAGTCCCGAGGAGGGGCTCAGGGTGGCAGCTTTGTCCCGACTTAGCAGTTGGGTTGGGGTGCCGGTGGTGGTGGTGGCGCCGGTCATGGTGAAGAGCAGCCCTTCCATCTTCATGAGACGCTGCCCGGCCACAGGAGCAACAGCCTCTCCCTGTTGGTGGCCCAGCTCTGCCTGTGGCGGAACCAATCGGACCAGAACCTGGACCTTCAGCCCCCAGCGACTCTCTGGGCCGCTGAAAACCCTGCGGAAACACGCCTTCACCCTGACACCGGCCCGAGCGTCCTCACCTCATTTCACGGGCAGAGGGAGGCAGAGTTGGGCCGGCTCTTCTCGCTCTGTCTGTTTATGGCACAAACGCCACACCCAGCTTCCCCGGGGGCCTTCCCTTTTGGTTCTAACAGTGACTTCCCAACAGTGACCACTCCTGCCTCTTCATGCTCCGGCCATAATTAATCCTGGTGCCCGACCAGGACCAGGGGTCTACAAGGGCCTGCGGGGAGAGAAAGTCGCAAACATCTTATTTCAAAGATCTAGAACCCCGTATCTGGATGTGTCTGATATTTAGAAAGGATTGTGTGTTACAGATGGATAAAGAAGTTCCAGAAATAAAGGTGTAACATGTAAAGGCGAAATAAGGGAAGCTGTGGTGGGGGGGGGGGCAGGTCACGGGAAGCCAAGGGCGACACAGGAACAAACTCTATGAATCGGTTCCCTGAGAAGAGGAGGTGGAGGGTTTGCCCACTGGGTCCCCTAGATGTGTGCCATCCGATGCCGTGGCCGCCGGCCACATGCGGCTACTAAGTACTTGAGACATGGTTAGTCCCAATCGAGATGTGCTCTATGTGTAAAAATACCAGATTGCAGAGTTGGTACAAAAATAAAAATAAAAAGAATGTGAAGTAGCCCATGAATAACTTCTCCATTGATTACGTTTCAGATTGCAGTGATAATAGTTGGGATCTATTGAGTTAAATGAAATATATTATTAAAATCAATCTCACCTGTTCTCTGTGCTTCTTGCCTGTGGCTGGGGGAAGGTTTTACATCCCGTGTGTGGCTGGCATCCTGTTTCTACTGGATGGCACTGCCCTGGAGCATCGCGGGGAAGCCTGAGTTTGGGGGCCAGGGAGTGACTAGATTAAGGGGACATGAGGGGACGTGGGGCGAGAATTCAGACAGTTGGCGGTGAATTAAAGAGGGAGCGTGGTGAATGGTTTGAGGGGAGAAAGGGTCCAGGGAATGATTTTAGGACGGGGAGTCTGGGGGTACAAGCCAGAAATTAGGGTCCAGGAGAGGGAGGACAAGTCTGCCAGAGAGAGGATGACTCTCTGAGCCAGCCCAGAGCGGGTTGGAGGACAGGGGCAGACTCTGCAGAGGAAGCCCTTCCCGGGCTGGTAACACAGTAGGATGTGAGCAATACGTCATGTGTCATAGACAAAAGAAGGAGTCAATCCCAAAATGTCAGCGCTCTCTAGGGAGGGGGCGACCATTTCCCTCCAAGTGGGTTTCTCTGTCTTCCTAGTCTCCATTGCATGGTGCTGATCTTATCATTAGCCACCTGATAATGGCTTTCTTTTAAGAAGCCAAGAGGGCCGGCCAGTGTGGCTCAGTGGTTGAGTGTTGACATATGAACCAGGAGGTCACGGTTCGATTCCTGGTCAGGGCACACGCCCAGGTTGCAAGCTTGATCCCCAGTAGGGAGCATGCAAGAGGCAGCCAGTCAATGAATCTCTCTCATCATTCATGTTTTTCTTGCTCTCTCCCTGAAATCAATAAAATATATATTTTTTAAAAAATAATCCACGAGGCCTGGGAAGCTTCTAGGTCAGAGAAGGACACACAGAGGCCGTTGTTCTGAGAACCTTGAGGTTTACCCAGACCCCACCCGGGCTTCTGGAGTCTGAATCCTGGGGTGGGGGCTCCCGGGATTTGGCGAGGAGCCCGGCTCAGAGCCTGTGGCCTTGCTGCACAGCCCGTAAAGCTGCCTGGAGGCACCACGAGGCTTTAATATACAGGCGTGGGCTCTGCTTCCAGGCGGTGGTGTCATCCATCTCTGAGATCGATGGCCCCTCGGGGTTGCTGGCTCAGCAGCCAGTTCTCAGGCAGCGGCAAGAAGTGAGGGCTGCTGGGGAGCCTCCCAGCCAGACCTGAGCAGAGGGGACAGGGTCAGCCACCACCCCGGGGGCCCTGCACACCACCGGTGCCCAGAACTGCCTATTGCCATCAACGCCTCGAGCCCTCTGACCTTCATCCCCTGCTTCCTGCAAGAGCTGGTGTGGGCCATCACGTTCCACCATGAGCTCAGGATAAAATGAGCTCATAACTCATGTAGGGAGCGCCGTGTGCCCGGCACTGGGGAAGCGCTGGATGAGCCTCGCCCCCCTGAACCTTCACATCAACCCTGGAGGTGCTGGCCTATTACCACCCATTTTACAGATGAGGAAACTGAGGCTCGGAGAAGGTAGGCCACTTGCCCAAGGGAATGAAGGCCCGGGCAAAATGAGAACTCTCACCGCGGTGTGCTCACTGCAGAGCGACTCTGAGATCTATTGTTTACCTGCCTCAGCCCTCAGCGTACACACCTGAGAGTCTCGGGCAGATGCAGGGTTTGGACTCGAGGCAAGAACAGAATTTTGCATCTCTCTCTCCATTCCCCATCAGCAAGGTGGAGGATGCCTGGGGCTGGCCTCCTGGGTGCCAGAGGGGCCCAGAAGGCACTGTGCTCCATGCAGCATCATTTCCAACCTGTCGGAACTTGCCAAATGAATTACAAAATAAAGCCCCAAATGACAGAATAATGAGCCATTCATTTGAAATGTAAAACAAATAGGTAACTCTCCGGTGAGCAGGCAGAATAAATGGCATTTGGATGACATTTGGTGATTAAGTTAAACAGTAATGAACTCCTGAATAATGTGCGAGAGGCGGCTGGGGAGGGCGATTTATTCTTCCGAAGCTGAGGACTTCGAGCCCCAGCTGTTCTCAGAAATCCAGGAGCCCAGCTGGGGGTCAAGGGCTCTGGGATTGGAAGTGGGCAGCCAGCCCACCTACTTCACCAGAGAGCCAGCCCGGAGAGAGGACCAGCCTTGTGCGTTGGGGAGCAAAGCCCAGGGCATGGGTGCCAGGGGAACCTTCGAGATCATCTAGTCCACGTTTATCATTTCATACCTTGGGCAGCTGAGACCTAGAAAGTCAAGACACTTGTCCAAGGGTGACCAGAAAAACCAGGACTGGGTCTTCTGACCCCCAGCACAGAGACCTGGGAGCTCACTTCACAGCAAGACAAGTGTGGCCATGGCCCCAAGCTCATGGGCTCCGCTGGGCTCACCATGCCCCCCGCATCCGGAAGCAGCTGGCTTGCTAGAACCGTGGAATGGCCTTTTGAAGACTCATCTACAGCGTCAGCTGCGCAGCAAAACCTGGCAGGGCAGCGGCAAGCTTCTCCTGGTTTAAGGGATGCATCTGGTGCCAAGTGGACGAGGGGTGAACTTGTGGTAGTTAATTTTCTGTGTCAGCTTGACTGGGCTAAGGGGTGACCAGAAAGTTGGTAAGACATTATTCCTGGTGTGTCTGTGAGGGCGTTTTCGAGAGAGATCAGCATTTGAATGGGTGGACTGGGGAAGGTCACCCTCCCCAGGGGGTGGGCACCATCCACCCCCTCCGAGGCCTGGACGGAGGAAGGGCACAGTCCCTCTCTTTGCCTGAGCAGAGCACCCGTCTTCTCCTGCCTCGGACGCCAGTGTTCCTGACTCTCGGGCCTTCACACTCAGACCAGGACTGACACCATCGGCCCCCAACTCTCAGGCCTTTGGCCGGACTCAGTCACGCCACCAGCTGTCCTGGTCTCCAGCGTGCAGACGGAAGACGGTAGAACTCGGTTTCCACAATCACAGCAGCCAATTCCTAGAATAAATCTTCTTATATATATCCCATTGGTTCTGTTTCCCTGAAGAGCTGACTTCTACAGCTACTAAATCTGGGGCAGTTTCTTACACAGCAATTTATAATCGCCATACAACTGACTTTTCAAAGACGGCACAGCCGTTGTCAGAAAGTTAAACTCAGTCCCCTCGCTCGGAGTTTAATGTGGGTTAAACTTGACCTCTTGCTCTTCCGTGAGACCCACCCCTCCCAGGTCCGAGGGAGCCTGTCAGAGGTCCTGGAGAAACGGAGTCTCTGGTTCATTTACTCATTCATCCAACAGACATGAATTAAGTGCCATCGTGTGAGCAGTAAAGAAACAACTGGGAGAGAACCAGACACTGATTTCAGGCTTTCGGGGCTGACAGTTCAGCAGGAAAAACAGACACCAATCAAGTAACCTTGAGGGTCAAGCACAGGCCGCCACCGCCGCCACCTCCTCGTCCAGCCCTGATGACCTCAGAGGAGATGACACACGACGAGGGACTTGGAATCACTGTAAGTGGGCGGAGCTTGGTGCTCAGTGAATGACTGAGCGGTTGTTTTTGTTGTCATTGTTGCCACTGTCATTCACAGATGTGGAGGCGCTTTGCAATGTTCTCCTATTTCCTCCCCAAATTAATGGGGGTCCATCCAGTCTCTTCTCACCGCCTACTTGGTAACCCACCTGCACCTCGGATGCTCTCCAAGCCCCTGAAACCTGATGTCCCCACATCTGCCTCCTCTCCCCCCCGCCCCCCAACGCTGCCATCCTGGCTTCCCAGCTCTGCCAGTGGCTCCGGCATCCATGGCTTGGGGACACCAAGAGCTGGGAGAAGGGACGGGTGGAGGTGGAGAGAAGGCTTCCAAAAGCCCAGAAGAACAGGTGAGCACCCCCTATCTGCAGCCCTTCAGGGTCCCTGGCAGCAGCCGCATCTCCCAGGCGGGAGCCTGGATCCGCTCCCAGAGGCAGGAAACTAATTTCTCACTTGGAACTCAAGCAAGATCTCACTCCTCATTGTGCCAGAGGCGGCGGCCAGATGGCTGCCCTGGGCATCGGTCACTCTGTGCTGTAGGGGTTGAGGCAGCTGCAGGACGTCTGTGTTTTAACCACGATCCCTTACATTTCAAGGATGGCTCTCACCTTTCTGAAGACTGTTCAATGCTAGGAACCCTCCCAAGCCTGCCCCCCCACCACCACAGGGCCACCCGCTCCTGACAGAGGCTGTTGGTGCCCCATGCATGCTGCTCGCCTCTATAGCCAAAGCTGCTTAATGCAAACACCTGTGACCCATTCCCCGAGTCCTGGAAGCATGGCAGCCACTCCGGCCACACCCTGAGCACAGCATCCACAAGGATCCTTGTGGGTCAATGAAGGTGGGGTTAAACTTGAACTCTACGTCTCCCATGAGAACCACCACTCCCCAAACCTTATCCATAGTATTAGAGGCCCGGTGCACGAAATTCGTGCAAGGGGCTCCGCCCCTCACAGCCCCAGCTTCATCCGGAAGGTCGTCTGGCAGTCATTCTGCTGTTCGGTCTAATTAGCATATTAGCTCTTTATTATATAGGATGATTTACTCAGCCTCATGCACCTGACCCCAAAGCTCAGCAGCCAGGGCCGAAGTGGAGGCCATCTCTCTGTTCATTCATTCACTTAAGACCATGTACTGAGCACCTCCACGTGCCAGGTAATGAGGGGTACGGGGACTACAACAGTGAACCAGACACCCTCAATCCTAGGTGTGCTCTCTAGGTGAGGTCTTAGGAGACAAGCGTGGCAGAGCCTGGCTGGGTGCTCACCAATCCCCTTTCCCTCTTCCAGGGCACACAGGAAAACTACATTTCCCAGCTCCCCTTGCAGTCGGGTTGGGGCCTGGCTGGGTTCCGGCCAATGAGATGCAGAATGAGTGTTGGATGCCACAGGTAGGTCCGCCCATAAAACCCCCTGTATTTTCATCTACATTTTCCCTCCCACTTCTACGCTGACTTCAAAGGCACAAGTTCAACACGGCAGCATCATAAAGCGGAGAGAACCAGCATCCCCATTTCCTGCGTGTAGGACGGCAATCAGGTGCCAACAGGTGTCGGCAAACCTGCATGGATGCCAACTAGAGTGAGAAATATGGCTCCCTTATGTGAAGCCACTGAGATTCATGGCGGAGCCCCGCCCACCCTGACTATTAAAATACACTGGTGGCCGCGTGTGGGAGGAATATTTTCCAAAGAGGGATGAGGCGATATCTCCCATCCACACGACCCTCCTGTAATGTGACCTCGACACTCCTCCCACTGAGTCATGAGGTCTATGAGTTCCACCTCCTTGAGTCTGGAGGGCCTCTGTGACTGCTCCAACAGAGGCGCTGCTCTAGGCCTCCACGTCTGGGTCCTAAAAGGCGAGACAGCCTCCACCTGGCTCTCTTGGGACGCTCTGTGCCTGATTGTGACTTTCATCCCTGGGAACAGCTGTCTCTCTGAGCCCGAGTGTCCAGCCACCCCCAGGACCTCTGCCCCGGGGACGAGAAGGGCAGAATTAGAGGGGAGGTGCCCGTACACAGAGAGCCAAGGGCAGGGGCTCCTGGAGAGGCTTGACCAGGGGGAAATAAGGACGCTGAGCTGGGACCGCATCGTCGAAGAGTCACAGTGACCAAGAGACGAAACGATGTTTTCTTCTGGGAAGTTGGGAGGCCCTGTACCCAAGCCCGTTCCCCAGACACCACACATGTTCATTCCCACCCCACTCCCTTCTGCCCGGATGTCTGAACAGGGTCCCTCCAGCCAATCCCAGCTGCGGGAAACAGGCTGGCCAGGGGCAGGGGCCGGGGGCGGGGAGGCCTTAGAACAAATGAGGAATGACCCAAACATCTGCCAAGACGGAGCTGACTGCGACCTCCGTTTCCCCAAAACACCTGGAGGTTGCTGGGGAAGGAGGAAGAGCAGAGCGGGGGGTTTGGGGCCTCTGACTGTAGTCCTGTCTCCACCCCCTAAAGCCAACATTGCTAAACTGGGGGCGGGGGTCTGCTCCTGTCCCCCACCTCTGCATGGGAATGTTGTGAGGCTAAAATAACATAACTGGGGTGAAAGCTATCTGGGATGAAGGCGTTCCGGCACTCTCAGGCACTGTGGCACGGAGGGGTCTCTGCAATTACTCGTACCAGCTCTATGAAGGCGCCGGGCTATTATTATTCAGCGTCATCATGAAGGCACTTTATGTCTCTGAACTTCCCTCACACCCTCCCCCAAGGACAGACAGGAAGGGATTCCGGAGCAAACCCTTGGGGGGCTGAGAGTCCTGCCTGAGGGGTGGGGGGACCCTCCTTTTCCCTTTCCCTAGAAGAGGCTCTTGACCTATATGCACTGGCTCCTTCTTGACCTAGAAATTATGGGAGAGAGAGAAAATATTTCCGCTAGTGAATTTTCAAGCCTCTCTCTCTAGCCATCAGTGAGGGACTTTTCCTCGCAGGGGTGTGGGAACCAGGAACACTCCGCTGACTCTCATTAGCCCCCAGGTATGTCTGTCCTGAGGTGCCATTAGCCTCCAGCACAGGGGCATCTGTGCTCCGACCTCAGGGCCTTTGCACATGCTGTCCTTCTGCCTGCATGCTTTCCCCCCACGATATGCACACAGTTTACCTCTCATTCACTCAGATCTCTATTCAAATGCCCTCTCCTTAAAGTGACCCCCGCCCAACCTCCCTCCTAAAAAAATCCCCAGTGCTCTTCATTGCTTACCTCGTCTAATCCTTCTTCCTAGCTCTCAGCACTGCTCATCATTACATTATATATTCGTTGGTTTGGTCACAGCCAATCTCACCCACTGAAGCCTAAGTTCCCAGATATTGTCTCGCTCACCACTGTGCTTCCAGCACCAAGGACAGAGCCAGGCACAGCGTATTTTCCCATGAAAACGTGAAACGGATACCTACGCTTTTTATTCATTCCTCACCAATTTCCCGAGTGGCCTCTGTCCCGAAGCCCTGGAGATATAACAACAATAAGATCCAGTTCTGCCCTCCGGGGGCTCACAGTCCAATGGGGAGCAGAGGCGTGAGCGAGCGGCAAAGCCTGAGACCCAGCAGGGGACCGGCCTCACATTTATCAACTAGCATTCACGTCTCCAGCCCTGACATCCCTCTTGAGCTCCTGTCTCACACATCCAGACGCCTGCTTGAAATGTTCAGTAGGGTGGGAATTCAAAACAGGAATCTCAATTTCCTTCCACACCTGCTCCTCCCTCCTGTTCCAGGCTCAGTAGCTCAGGCACCAGCCTCCACTCCTCTCTTGGTCCCGCCCCCTGCAGCCAACTGGCTTGTCCTCTGGGCTCTGTCTCGGAAATATACCCCCCGCGGTGAAGGTGCTGGAAAGGCCCAGCGGGAGCTTCACCAATGCCAAGGGCAGGCCAGGGACCTGGTCCAGCCCAGGACAAGAGGACTTCTAACGCCCTCCTTCTACCAGAGCATTTTGCCAACTATCTTTCAAGGATGCTTATAACTTGGCTCTCAGACTTGTTTGGCTCAGGTACTGACTAACGGCAGTGGGCTGTCCTCTCATGTGTTCTATTGCCCACCCGGGGTTTCTCACCAGGAGGAAATACAGCCGGCACCTCGCTCTCGCGGGCAATGACATCTTTATGAATCTAAAGGTCGTAATTCATGCATTTGACCTAATGTCACGTTTTATAGACGTTTAACATTTATTAATTTCCATTTCACAGTTTGCTCTGCCCATGGTGGAGCCAATAAATATTTTAAGGGCTCGGATTTGTTAGCAGGATCCTGAAAAGCCCGTAGGCCCCACAGAGCGAGTGTGGCCTGGAGGAAGGAATGAACTTGCCTGGTCTCGGTTTCCCCATCCTGCTCTCCAGGGCCCTCCCAGCCAGTAGTTTAACCTGCAGAGCCGGCCCACCCCCAGCAGCAACGCCAAGGCCAAGCCCAGCAGAGGCTGCAGCCTGGGACAGAGCGACCCTCCGATCCTCACGAAGATGGAGGCAGAGACCTCCCTCTCACCCATGAAGAGCAAAGCAATAAAAGATGCTATTTTGCAGTCAGTTGAATTTCATTTGTGTGGTTCGGAGGGACTTTCTAGGTAATGAACCTGCCACGCTTATGACCTCCATGGAGAGAAAGGGGGACAAGAAAGGGGAAAGGCCTGCGGACTGCGACCTCCGTTTCCCCAAAACACCTGGAGGTTGCTGGGGAAGGAGGAAGAGCAGAGCGGGGGGGTTTGGGGCCTCTGACTGTAGTCCTGTCTCCACCCCCTAAAGCCAACATTGCTAAACTGGGGGCGGGGGTCTGCTCCTGTCCCCCACCTCTGCATGGGAATGTTGTGAGGCTAAAATAACATAACTGGGGTGAAAGCTATCTGGGATGGACGTGTTCCAGCACTGTGGCATGGAGGGGCCTCTGCGATTCCAGGTACCAGCTCTATGAAGGCGCCGGGCTATTATTATTCAGCGTCATCATGAAGGCACTTTATGTCTCTGAACTTCCCTCACACCCTCCCCCAAGGACAGACAGGAAGGGATTCCGGAGCAAACCCTTGGGGGGCTGAGAGTCCTGCCTGAGGGGTGGGGGGACCCTCCTTTTCCCTTTCCCTAGAAGAGGCTCTTGACCTATATGCACTGGCTCCTTCTTGACCTAGAAATTATGGGAGAGAGAGAAAATATTTCCGCTAGTGAATTTTCAAGCCTCTCTCTCTAGCCATCAGTGAGGGACTTTTCCTCGCAGGGGTGTGGGAACCAGGAACACTCCGCTGACTCTCATTAGCCCCCAGGTATGTCTGTCCTGAGGTGCCATTAGCCTCCAGCACAGGGGCATCTGTGCTCCGACCTCAGGGCCTTTGCACATGCTGTCCTTCTGCCTGCATGCTTTCCCCCCACGATATGCACACAGTTTACCTCTCATTCACTCAGATCTCTATTCAAATGCCCTCTCCTTAAAGTGACCCCCGCCCAACCTCCCTCCTAAAAAAATCCCCAGTGCTCTTCATTGCTTACCTCGTCTAATCCTTCTTCCTAGCTCTCAGCACTGCTCATCATTACATTATATATTCGTTGGTTTGGTCACAGCCAATCTCACCCACTGAAGCCTAAGTTCCCAGATATTGTCTCGCTCACCACTGTGCTTCCAGCACCAAGGACAGAGCCAGGCACAGCGTATTTTCCCATGAAAACGTGAAACGGATACCTACGCTTTTTATTCATTCCTCACCAATTTCCCGAGTGGCCTCTGTCCCGAAGCCCTGGAGATATAACAACAATAAGATCCAGTTCTGCCCTCCGGGGGCTCACAGTCCAATGGGGAGCAGAGGCGTGAGCGAGCGGCAAAGCCTGAGACCCAGCAGGGGACCGGCCTCACATTTATCAACTAGCATTCACGTCTCCAGCCCTGACATCCCTCTTGAGCTCCTGTCTCACACATCCAGACGCCTGCTTGAAATGTTCAGTAGGGTGGGAATTCAAAACAGGAATCTCAATTTCCTTCCACACCTGCTCCTCCCTCCTGTTCCAGGCTCAGTAGCTCAGGCACCAGCCTCCACTCCTCTCTTGGTCCCGCCCCCTGCAGCCAACTGGCTTGTCCTCTGGGCTCTGTCTCGGAAATATACCCCCCGCGGTGAAGGTGCTGGAAAGGCCCAGCGGGAGCTTCACCAATGCCAAGGGCAGGCCAGGGACCTGGTCCAGCCCAGGACAAGAGGACTTCTAACGCCCTCCTTCTACCAGAGCATTTTGCCAACTATCTTTCAAGGATGCTTATAACTTGGCTCTCAGACTTGTTTGGCTCAGGTACTGACTAACGGCAGTGGGCTGTCCTCTCATGTGTTCTATTGCCCACCCGGGGTTTCTCACCAGGAGGAAATACAGCCGGCACCTCGCTCTCGCGGGCAATGACATCTTTATGAATCTAAAGGTCGTAATTCATGCATTTGACCTAATGTCACGTTTTATAGACGTTTAACATTTATTAATTTCCATTTCACAGTTTGCTCTGCCCATGGTGGAGCCAATAAATATTTTAAGGGCTCGGATTTGTTAGCAGGATCCTGAAAAGCCCGTAGGCCCCACAGAGCGAGTGTGGCCTGGAGGAAGGAATGAACTTGCCTGGTCTCAGTTTCCCCATCCTGCTCTTCAGGGCCCTCCCAGCCAGTAGTGTATCCTGCAGAGCCGGCCCACCCCCAGCAGCAACGCCAAGGCCAAGCCCAGCAGAGGCTGCAGCCTGGGACAGAGCGACCCTCCGATCCTCACGAAGATGGAGGCAGAGACCTCCCTCTCACCCATGAAGAGCAAAGCAATAAAAGATGCTATTTTGCAGTCAGTTGAATTTCATTTGTGTGGTTCGGAGGGACTTTCTAGGTAATGAACCTGCCACGCTTATGACCTCCATGGAGAGAAAGGGGGACAAGAAAGGGGAAAGGCCTGCGCTATTTCCCCTGCACCTCCAGCCAATGAGAGCGGCAGGGCTGGGCAGAGCGGCCCAGCTGTGGATGCGACAGTCGGGTCAAGGGCAAGGTCCCCGGGGGGACGTGCTTATGCATGCAGCCTGAGCGACCTGGGTTAGGCCTCGGGGAGAAGTCCCCACCCCCACCTCCAGGCATCTTTCCTGAGTAAAGGTGACCGGGTCTGCCGCCGCCTCTGCCAAGCAGGCCGGAGGCTGAGAACTGACCAGTGCCCTCTGCCCTGTAGATCTGGAAGAAGAGGCCAAAGAGACTGGCACCTGCCCAGGGGAGGAGGAGAGGAAGGGGTGCCCCTGGCAGACTTCTCCACCTATGAGTGGCAGCTTGGATCCTGAATGATCCATGACAGATGGGACAAGCGGCTCTGGCTACACACACACACACACACACACACACACACGCTCCCTCTCCTTCCCTTAGCCCAGGAGGGAGGAACCAGAGGCCCCAACCTCTGGGAATAAGCACCTTGACTGTTGCCCAGCAGGGGGCATCCCCACCCACACTGGTCAGGAACTGCGGGGGCAGCAAACAGGAGTGCTTTGCAAGGTGGCAGCAGGGGTGAGCTCTGGCAAGCCAGCCCCTGCCCAGCTGGGGAAAGCCCTCGTCCTCTCCGAGTTCTCCCTGCAGCACCCAGGCCCCGCTCACCGCCCAGCTAACCTGGGCAGTAGTGACCGTGTCCTCCTCCACCCACGCACACACACGTATTCGCATCCACTGCACTCAGGCGGGGGTGGAAGGGACACCACGGCCACCCAGGCAGACCTCGGCCCTGGGCCCTTGGAGCTCACAGCGCTGCTGGAGAGATGGACAGGCGCGGCAGTCACAGAGGACGACCCGCGCTCTGACGGAGGAAATACGGCTGCCTGGGTACACCTTACCAGGTTGGGGGAGAAGTATTCAGGAAGACTTCCTGGAGGAGGGGGCAACTCAGCTGGGAAGGGAGGAGGGAGTTGTGAGAAGAAGCCTAGAGCACAGGATGGTGCCTCTGTCACCTCCACCCGAGCCAGGCCAAGTGGGCAGAGGTGTTCCTGAGGGGCTGGGCGGGGAAGCCAGCCCCTGAGCCTGTCTTGGGCTGCAGCACTCACGCGGTCAATGGGGCTGAGGAGGGGAAACAACAAAGCGAGTCTAAGTTCCCAGTTTCAGGCTGCCCGGGCCTCAGATCTGCCACTTTCACAGCAGCGTGAGAAACGGACAGCAGGCAGCAACCGGGCCTCCTGGGGCTTTGCATTTTCAGAGGGATCACAGCCTAGAAGGAAAGGCCCGCCCCAGGGTCAGCTCACTCTCCCTTCTCTCCCCCTTTTGAAGCTTGCCTACCCCTCCCCCCTCCCAAGCCTCTCTCCTTTCCTCCCTCTGGTCTCCAGACCCAGCACCCATCTTCTGGGGTGATCACCATGGTAACCCCACACTGGCCTGGAGCACACTGAATCTCACACAGCAACCCCAGCCTTGGCTGAGCCAGCACGGAGCTCAGTGTCTCTCAAAGGCTATGGGGGGTGGGTGAGGGGGTGGGGGGTGAGGCCAGGAAAGGAGGAATATGGATTAACACATCCTCTAATCTGGTAAGGCCTTCACATGGTAACAGGAATGTCTAGCATCAGTAACGCCTTAGCCCCGAGGAGAGGAGAAGGCGGTGATGTAGAGGAAACCCGCTCAGGGCACATGCCCGGGTTGCAGGCTCCACCCCCGAGCAGGGAAGGGCAGCCAAGGTTGCAGCACTAGTGGGTGTCCTGGCCCCAATCTGCATCCAAATCTATCTCGTTCCAAAGGCTGTGAAACAAACCCTAGGCCATCAGGCCACAAAAACCGCTAACACCTGCCAGGGCTGAGTAGATGGGG
>NW_005365764.1:2002421-2036529 GCF_000412655.1 Myotis brandtii
GGGGACAGCACTGCTAGTGGGTTCTGTTGGGAGTTAGCAAGCGCAGGCCCATCTACACAGATGGCCCAAATCCTGCTCCAGTTGGCAGCTGCCGTGCGGAAATGTAGGCCCCAGGTGGCAAGGACATCTAATTTCCCAGAAAGCACGAGTCCGGGTCTTTATACGAGATCCTCTGGTTTGTAAGTTATCTAATTAAAGTACATTTGATCAGATGCTGTGTAGATCAAACAAGACATGCCTACCTCCCGTTTGCATGAACGCAGTTAATAAATATTTAATGGGCACTTACTACGTCACAGGCCGGGTAGCCACATCATCCTAGTGTGCCCGAGACTGTCCTGGATTTACGACCAAAAGTCCCGCATCCTGGGACCCCTCGGTCCCTTAGACAGGTGCTGAGCCTTGACCTTTTCCTGCTGGAATATCTCCCTGCCTCTGATCAAGCCTCTAAATCAACTGCCGTTTTGTAGGGACAAGGGACTATGTTCAATGACACCGTTAAAGATGCAATCAGCAAACTTCAGACAACTGGAAACTCTAAAATATACACAACTCGGCTTTTTTTTTTTTTTTGGTTTTAATATATCGATTCTCCCAGCTCGTGGCTGTGTTTCACTAGGTGGAGATTTTTTTAAAATATGTTTTTATTGATTTGAGAGAGAGAGGGAGAGAGAGAGAGACAGAAACATCAATGAGAGAGAAACATCGACTGGCTGCCCCCTGCGCACATGCACACACACATACACACACACACACACATACACACATACACACACACATACACACACACATACACACACACATACACACACACATACACACACACATACACACACACATACACTCTGGGGATAGAGCCCGAAACCCAGGCATGTGCCCTGACCAGGAATTGACCCTCTTGGTGCATGGAATGACACTCAACCAACTGAGCCACACCGGCCAGGCCACAACTCAGCTTTTTCACCACATCAATTGCAAGGAGAGAGGGAGGGGAGGAGGGAGGGAGGGATGAAGTGGAGGCGCAGGAGATGGAGAGAGAAATGATGTATTAACCTACAATAAGGCTTAAGAGACATATCAACAAATTACAATGTTCAGACTATCCTGTAAAGTTATTTCACAAACTATTTAGAAACTTTTATAAGATGTTTGACCAAGGCTTGGATGGAAGAGACGCACAGACCCGTCACTGCGGGGAACTGAACTGGGCTGCAGAACCGAGCTGCGGAAAAGGTCCCCCGAGGGTGCAGAGGAGAAGGATGGGGAAGCGAGTAACGAGAGAGCCGAGTGATGATGGAAATCAGCGAGACTGTCACCTAAATACGACAGTGTTCTCGAGGAAAACAGAGCAAATGGGGCAGAAGCCTCAGCCAAGGGTAACGCGAGAGGATTCTTAGCTGAATGAAGAAGCCACCTGAATCTGGAGATGGGCAGGAAGCCGCGCTGTTCCAAGCAAAAAGGCAATAAAAATAAATGGAGACGTTGCTGTTACAAAGTAAATGTCTGAGCCAGTGGGGAAGATGTGAGCGCTGACGGGATGTTGAATGACGCCGAGGGAATACGGTTTTATTTCTCAGGTGTGATAATACTACTGTGGTTATGTTTTGGGGGGAAAGTCTCTTTATCTTTCAGAGATAATGCTAAAATAGCTACAGATTAAATGACAAGGTGTCTGGGTTTTGTTCCACAGCCACACAGAGGAGAAGTGGGTAGAGCTATAAATAAAACAAGACTGGTCGTGAATGAATAATTGATCTGAGTGATGGATAGAGGGGAGGTTTATTGTTATTATATTGTCTTTGCTGTTGTATCTGTTTGAAAGTTTTCCAGAATAGCCCGGCCAGCATGGCTCAGTGATTGAGCATCAACCTATGAACCAGGTTGAGGTCACGGTTCGATTCCTGGTCAGGGCACCTGCCCGGGTTGCGGGCTCCATCCCCAGTGTGGGGCGTGTAGGAGGCAGCTGATCGATGATTCTCTCTCATCATTGATGTTTCTATCTCCCCCTCTCCCTTCCTCTCTGAAATCAATATGTATATAAAGAAAGTTTTAAAGAATAAAAAGTGAAAACAAAGAAAATGGGATTTGGGGTGAGAACTTTCTAGGCCGAGGGTATCAGCCATCACTGAGGCCCTGCGGCGGGTGTGCATGCGTTTGGCCTCCTCCAGGAGGTCAGTGTGGCTGGAGCATGATGGCCGAAGGCTACGAAAGTCAGAAGGGGTCAGACACACAGGAGGTGGCTGACCACGCAGAGCCTCAGGCCAGTGCCATGAGAGAGCCGTGGACTGGATGTGGAAGCGGTTGATCTATGCCTCTAAAAGATTTGGCTCGGGGGATAGAGCGTCAGCCTGCAAATTGGGGGGTCCCGGGTTCGATTCCGGTCTGGAGCACATGCCCAGGTTGCGAGCTTGGTCCCCAGTGGGGGTGTGCAGGGGGTGGCTGATCGATGATTCTCTCTCATCATTGATGTTTCTATCTCTCTCTCCCTCTCCCTTCCTCTCTGAAATCAATAAAAATATTTTTAAAATCTATTATATAAAAAGCCTATGGTTGTCACGCCATCACGCCATAATGACCAATCAGCAGGAGGCTGTGTGCTCCACAGGCATGCACAGGTGGGCAGGGCTGAGTGCACGGAAAGGCATGCACAGGTGGGCAGGGACATGCTGTTCCCTAAAGGTCAGAATATACAGACATTCTTCCGATCCACCTTCCTCCCACCGCCTCCTAGCGTCAGCTGCATCTGTTTGGGAGGACCTCAGGGAGCACTGGTTCCTCTGGGCTGGTCACCTGCCCACTGTCCTTTCCCCCGACCTGTTTCCTGACACCCCCCCCCCACTGGGGCAGCCCAGACCCTGGTCAGGAAGTCCCTCCTTCAACTGACTCAGGTTTCCCCTGTGGTAAATGCACCACTGCCCGTGCGGCGCACAATCGGACGGGTGTTATTTTAAACCCATGGACTCATTTTTATGTTGGTTTGAATTTATGACTATGGACGCTGGTTGGCCGTTTCTGGCGGTGATATAAAGTTTCCCTTTAAACGAAATCTAAGTATTTTTAAAGTGAGTGCATGGAAATCAAACTGGTAAGTAAATAATAAGAACAAGCAGTATGTCAATGCGGCCCAAACAGAACTGAAATGGCTGAGGTTTTAGAAACACTGGATCCGTCGAAATGTCGCCTGCCACCATTCGACCCGCCTCCACTAGGCCTGCCCTCCGTGAAGGTGAAGGCCAAAGGACATAGTCCCGTGTGTTACGGAGAAGTGTTGACTCCCCCACCTCTGTCTGGCTTGGAGACCCGTGGCCCAAGTACCATGGCCTGTCCAGCCACCTTTCCCAGAATCCTCCAAGCCCTAGAAAAGGTCCCAGCACCAGGTCAGGGGTCCCAGGGTCTACCAAGCCAGCATCTCCCCAGGACCCACTTCCTCTCAGGCCTCCCAGAAGCGGAGTCCTGTTTTCCCACCTGGCCCACCCACCAACATGGAAATAAGCCATTTCCCACACATAAAGGCCTACAAGGTAATTAAAACCCAGGTCATTTAACTCGGCGGCAATATCCTCGCCATTAATAAGCTAGCTAAGCGCTCCGCTTGAAATTAATAACTCGCAAGTGACCCAGGAGCCCTGGCTTCATGCCTTCGTTAAAAAAACAAAAACAGAATTTAAACAGTAAAGTGATTTTCACTTATGAGCCAGAATCATTATTCATAACTGGAGCACTGTAAGGAGTAAAAGCTTTTTCCACTTAATTAAAATCTTGAACATCACAGGGAAAGGAGACCACATCGAGCACAGGGGATGAGGAGTGCGCATCAAAAGGGAAAGCCGCCCCCCCCCCGCCCGCCCCCCTCCCATGTAGCTGCGGGTCTGCACAGCAGGACCTGGGTCTGTGCATCCACCGCAGCTGGAGAATGGAGCGCTGGCAGGCACGTCGGGGGCTGAGGCTGGCAGGGGAGAGACATGCAAAGACGCCAGCGTGTCATATCCGCGTCCTCAAGACACGCTGAAGCCTCATCTTAACAAGTGAAGCTGAGAGGCCGGAAGGGAGAGAACAGAGGCGAGATGACAAGCCGCACAAAACCCGCGTTTTGGGACAGGTAAGGAGGGAGAGGGCGGGGACTTGCCCTGGGGTCGTCCAGCCGGTGAGTGGCGGAGCTGCCAAGCAAATCCAAGTCCTTCTGATTGCACGCCAGGCCGGGCCACCTAGCCATAAGCCCCTTCTGTTCGCACAGCTGTCTGCTGGGTTCATTCTCCCCTCTGGCCTCTCCTTCAAGCCCCCCAGCCTCCTGGTCAAGAGGGCACCATCCTCACAGTTCACAGATCTGGGAACTGAGGGTGGGACTAGCCGAGGGCCAGTCCTGGCCAGGGCCGAGGCTGGGACTTGAACCCAGGCCTTGGACTCAAAGTTCAGCGCTTGCTTCATACCAGGGCACAGACATCAGGAGGGCTGATGGTTCAACCAAAACACACCGAGTTGGGCTGGGCCCTGGGCTGCCTGGAGGGCCAGTACCCACCTCCCCCCGCCCCTGGAGCTTGGGGGAAACAGTCAGTAACTGTATGGACATCACTGACACAGTTCACCTCTATTATTAATGACACCAGCAGCAAGAGTTGCTCTTTTCAGAGCATTTGCACGGGCTGGGCACTGTGCTGAGCCCTCTCCCTGGAAATGCACTGAAGACTCACTCCAATAAGTAGACACTGTTCTCCTCCTTTTAGAAGTGGGGAAACTGAGGCCTGGGGAGGTCAGGCATCAAAGTCACATGGCCTATCAGTGGCTCAGCCTCCAGAGGCCTGCTCATCACCACTCGGGGATACGCCCTCGTACGAATACACTGACAGCAACGCCAGCATAACTAAGTGCTCGCCAGCGTAGCTAAGTGCTCGGTGAGCACTGCCCCGAGGCCTCGCACACCCTCGTACGAATACACTGACAGCAACGCCAGCGCCAGCGTAGCTAAGTAGCTAAGTGCTCGGTGAGCACTGCCCCGAGGCCTCGGTCCTCATTAGGTCCCGGGAAAGGTGCTATTGCCATCCCCCACTGGACACGTGAGGAAACGGCACAGAGAGGTGGAGTGGCTTCCCCAAGGTCACACAGCTGGGGGGAGGCTGAACAGGGGTTTGAACCAGGAAGAGAAGCTCTGGGGTCTGTACTTTTGGCCCCTCCCCCTCTGGCAGTACCAAGGGGGTCCTGGCGTTGTGGGTCCCGGAGGCGTCCTGTGGCTTCTCCCGTTTCTACCCCGTCACCCGCCGCCCCTGCTGAGTTCTTCCTTTCCTACACCCACGCCACCAGGTGGGCTGGGGGATTGAGCTGCCACTGGATCCTGTAGGCTGAGCCCCTCCCTCCTTCGCCAACATGAGCAACCTTCCCATCGCCTTCCACAGCCCCCACCATGGCCTCTCTCCCCAGCTGAGTCCCCTCTAGGGCTCGATTAGAATCAGAATGCCCGAGCTCCAAAGCCCTGACAGGTCATGGCATCCATTCCCACACCCATTCTCCAGGTGGGGAGACTGAGGCCCCGGGGCGGATGCCCTGACTGCCCAAGTTCACAGACTGCGCCCATTTCCCGCCCCACTCAAGCAGCCTGTGCCATGGGCTCCGGGGCCCACCCAAGCCCACAGCCTCATCGCTCCCCCGCATCTCCTGCCCAGGCACTGGCATGGGCTGAGACCTCCTGACGATGCTCCAACATACGTCAGCTGGCAGGCCTGGTCCCCACATGGGCCACCTCCACACGTGGGCACAGGGCAGTCACCACCAGGAGGCTGATGGTCGAGTGTGGGCTCAGCAGGTGCTGCCTCTCCGATTGTGTGCCAGACAGGCCCGGCTCGCTGCCCAGCCAGCAGGGGAGGCCAGCGGTGCCGCCAACAGAAACTAGTGCATTGTTCCCTTTGAGGACCCGGGTTCGGAAGCAGTGGTTCCCAAATGCCAGCTTATGAACCAGCTCCGTCGGAATCACTCCTCAGAAATACAGCTTCCTAGGCTGCACTCCCAAGAGTGTGATCTGGCCGGGCTAGGAGAGGGCCCAGGAGTCAGCACTTGAAAAGCCCCTGCCCACCCTGCTCACTCAGGCAAGCAGGCTTGGGAACCACGTGATTCACACAGGGTCAAATTTGGGGGCAGCTCTGGCCCAGCCCACCCATTGTACAGATGGAAAAACTGAGGCTTCTGGGGCGTATCCTGGGTCACAGGATGGCTCAGTGGCAGTGCTATGACTCAGACCCAGGTGTCCCGGCTCCCAGACTGAGACGCTTGCCCTTCTGTTAAGCCACCTCAGGGAACAGCGGGGAAGTCCCTCTCGCTCAGGGCTGAAGGCAGGACCTTGGTGAGGTGCCTGAGGGGCATGAAGAACATTGGAAGGAGAAGATAGTGCCTGTTTCTGCCCCTCTCTCCCTGTTCCATGAGGCCCGAATGGAGCTTAGTCACAGTGCTCTGCGCAACACACACACACACTCACACATACACATTCACACACACTCACACACACTCACACACACACTCACACTCACACATACACTCACACACACACACACTCTCACACACACTCTCACACACACTCTCACACACACTCTCACACACACTCTCACACACACTCTCACACACACTCTCACACACACTCTCACACACACTCTCACACACACTCTCACACACACTCTCACACACACTCTCACACACACTCTCACACACACTCTCACACACACTCTCACACACACTCTCACACACACTCTCACACACACTCTCACACACACTCTCACACACACTCTCACACACACTCTCACACACACTCTCACACACACTCTCACACACACTCTCACACACACTCTCACACACACTCTCACACACACTCTCACACACACTCTCACACACACTCTCACACACACTCTCACACACACTCTCACACACACTCTCACACACACTCTCACACACACTCTCACACACACTCTCACACACACTCTCACACACACTCTCACACACACTCTCACACACACTCTCACACACACTCTCACACACACTCTCACACACACTCTCACACACACTCTCACACACACTCTCACACACACTCTCACACACACTCTCACACACACTCTCACACACACTCTCACACACACTCTCACACACACTCTCACACACACTCTCACACACACTCTCACACACACTCTCACACACACTCTCACACACACTCTCACACACACTCTCACACACACTCTCACACACACTCTCACACACACTCTCACACACACTCTCACACACACTCTCACACACACTCTCACACACACTCTCACACACACTCTCACACACACTCTCACACACACTCTCACACACACTCTCACACACACTCTCACACACACTCTCACACACACTCTCACACACACTCTCACACACACTCTCACACACACTCTCACACACACTCTCACACACACTCTCACACACACTCTCACACACACTCTCACACACACTCTCACACACACTCTCACACACACTCTCACACACACTCTCACACACACTCTCACACACACTCTCACACACACTCTCACACACACTCTCACACACACTCTCACACACACTCTCACACACACTCTCACACACACTCTCACACACACTCTCACACACACTCTCACACACACTCTCACACACACTCTCACACACACTCTCACACACACTCTCACACACACTCTCACACACACTCTCACACACACTCTCACACACACTCTCACACACACTCTCACACACACTCTCACACACACTCACACACACACTCACACTCACACACACTCTTACACACACACTCACACACACACTCACACACAATGCGGGTGGGTGGGTGACTGGACCCAGCTGTCAGAGTTCTTACCCCTCATCACCACGCCTCCTCCTCTTGGGACTTGTGAGTAACAAACTGTGTTACTAATGGCAATTGCCTCCTGATCTCCACACCTAAATAATAACACACTGTATTTCAAAGACCCCTGAACCTCAGTTTCCCTATTAATAACCTGGGTCGCATCCACCCACGCTGCCTCAGAGGGTCTCGCAGGAATGAGATGTGATTATGCCTTAAAAAGCCTTAAACTCCGAGGGCTTGCACACAAGACACGGCGTACCCGACCCAAAGGCAGACCCCAAAACACCCACATCACATGGCCTCCTGACCACACCTCTTTGGAGCGGGTAGGGCCCAAATGATCAGCCCTCTCTCCAGACAGGTAAACTGAGGCGCAGCAAGGTAAAGGACTTCCCCAAGGACATACAGCGGGTTCTCCGAAGATCCAGGCCTGGAAAGCAAGGCTTGGGAGAAGGCGTAGTACAGACCAGAGAGCGGATCTTGGAGGAGGAGGGGCAGCGGGTAGATGGGCACACGCCTCACACGAGCACACACCTCACCAATCACCCGCCTCACCGATCACCTGCATGGATGTGCACACACGTGGTCACACCCTCTCCTACCAGCGCTGGCAGAATTAGGAAGGCGTGCGGTGTGGAGAGGACTGGCTAGTCAATTACCCTGTCACTCCCGCTCCTAATCCTGCCTCCTCGTCCTTGGACACAATTGGGAATCTCCTTTAGGCTGACAATTAGGCTCCTTCTCCAACTGGCATTGTTTCCGCGCCTCACCACGGGACTCCCCCTTCCCCAAGCTTTTCAGCCACAGCCCAGCGAAGCCACACAAATCCTCCCTGTAACGTGTATGTCTCAGGCTCAGAGTAACCTCCCCAAATAACATAAAAAGCCTTCGAAGTGATTCCATTGGACTCAAAGGCTTCTGTGCACAGCGGCATTTTACCGTTTGCTTTCTCCCCTGGTCACGAACACGTCTCATCCCCAGTAGCCATTCAGGACACGTCCAAGGACGGCCAGGAAGCCCATTGCTCCAAAGACCCCAAACAACCGAACCACAATGATTGGACACCCCCACCTTCCCGCCTTGAGTGCGTTGGGGGAGGAAAACATCTGGTCTCTTGTGAGGATAGAGAATAATCATTGCAGTCATTGTCAATACAAGTAATTGCCACTTACCGTATGCCAGGCACTGTTCTGAGCACTTTGCACTTATTAGCTCATTTGGTCCTCACACCAGCTCCATGAGACGGGTGATATCATTGCGCCCATTTTACAGATGGGGCACTTGAGAAGACTGAGACCACCCGACGACCAGAATCAGCATCCTCACGTGGCAATAATCATTGGAGCGGAAAAGAAATGGCTGCCCCTTTAGGTGGGGCATGCACACTCCAGTTAGCCACAATCCCCACCACCCCCTATTGTATTACACCCTGTCTGCCTGGCTCATTTAACGGACTTGCTGCACCCCAGCAAGTGCCTGAGCTTTCAACTCCTCCGCCGCGCGGCCCCTCCCCTGTGCTTCCTCCACCCCCACCTGGTTCTGAAGGAATCAGGATCTGAGACCTGCAGATCTGCAAAAGCCTCCACTCTTCTCCGTCCTTTAGGCCCACCCCTCCAGGAAGCCTTCCTTGTTTCATCATCAACTTCGCAAATGCCGGAGCTGCAAGGGTTCTTGGAGGTCATCTGGTCCTAACCCAGCAGTTACAGATGAAGAGACTGAGGCCCAGGGAGCCAGGAAATACATTCCTCCCTCACCCGGTCATTAAGCCGTCCCACCAAGGTCTCTACGCCCCTTCCTACCTGTTGGGGAGGTAGGGCTGGTGCTGTTTTCATACCCATTTGACAGACGAAGGAACTGAGGTGAGACACTGGGACTTTCTTTGCAACATACGAGGCGGCTCTCACTTCTAAGGTCTCCCTGCCCGCAAGCCACAGCTGATTCCCTCTCATGATGCCTGACTCTCCCGTTAGGCCCCCTCGCCTTCACCTGGACACAGGCCACAAGCAGCCTGAGCCTGGTGCCCCCGTCAACCTGCCTCCTCTGAGACTGGGACCCTTCATTCTGCCCCCTACACACAGTTCACACCCACCCCAGCAACGTTCTCCTTCCGGCCCAGGCCGGGCCTGATTCCGCCCCTAATTCCCCAGCGGAAGAAGGCGCATCACAGAGGCTAAAGGTGATCCAAGTCACAGCTGCTCCTGGTAGAGCCGAGACCAGCGCCTGATCCCTGACCCCTGACCCCTCTTCACCGTGTTTCCCGCTCCACTCCGCTGGCCCTCCCCCCTCCCCCCAGCCCGGCCCCGAAGCCAAGAAGGGACTCTGTGATGTCACTGTGGCCATTCCCCTGGCTTGGACCTCCCTCCAAACACCCTGATCACCTGGAGTCACCCCCTTTTCTGGGCGGGCAGTGGGGTCTTGGGCTCACTCTGAGAGAGTCATTTTCTCGGCGCCTTTGCTACACAGGTCCTGGCAGGTCCCTGAGCTCCCCTTCCTCCTCCTCCCCAGGACCCTGCCTGTCTCTGGATGCCAGCGCTGTCCGTACAGCTGTGCAGGTGGCGCACTGCCACTGCCCCTCCCCCCCCCGCCTCCCCCCAGCCACGTGCTGCAGTCGTAATTGTCACTCACCAGGCATCGCCAGCCATTCGTCCTACACAAGGCAGCTGCCAGCCGCAGGTCACGCTGCAGCAGCCTGCCACTCCGCAGACCAGGGCGCCCCTCCTTCCCCACCCCTGTCCCCCCAGCCCCAGGGCCACTCAGCTCCCTCAAGCAATTCTGGCCGGACCTGGGGGACTGGCAGGAAAGGTGCCCGAGCAGGGGGAATCTGGCTTGGCTACAATTAAACTCCGTCACCGCACAGGCTGCAGACAAAAGGGAATCCATAATAGGATTAGAATTGTCATAAATTAAAATCCTGAATTCAATCAATGCCTTATCGGCCTCCCTCTGAAAACCGCTGGGCCACAGTGGCTGCCTTTGATAGGCTTCACAGAGAGGCCTTGGAAAGAGGGGTCAGTGCAACCAGGCAGGCTGCAGGCGGGCGAGACTGGCCGGGCTGCCAGCCCAAGTGATGGGGCCAGGGCAGGGGTCCTTCTCCAGAGAAGCCTCCTGCAAGGGCAGACCTTGACAGCCCATAGTGCTCCAGGACCTGCCGGGCTCCCCATCACCCCTACGATCTGATCCAGCCCAGCTCTTCACCAACTGACACACATCTCTGCCACCCACCACATGGGCACCCATTGCATGGCCTGAGGCCTCCAATGGGTGGTGTGGTTGGATATATATCGACACGGCAAAGCTCTGGGTTTGAATCTGAGTCCAGCTCATGGAGTCAGGCACGACCTTGGACAGGTATCTGTGTTCAGGAGCATCTGCCTTCCCGCCCGCCCCGAGAGTGCCATTCCCCCCACCCCTCCACCCATCCTCACATTCCGCACATCGTTACAAATCCCTGACTGAGTGCCAGACTACACTAACCACTGGGGGCAGCAGTGAGCCAGGTCCTCAAGGTCATGGAGCTGCCATTCCAATGGGGAGACAGACATAGCAGGCAATTTCATGAATAATTGACTGCAATTGCAGAGGGCCACAAAGGAGAAGCCCAGGAACCCAACCAAACTGGGGAGGAGAACATGCAGGGAGAGATTTATGTGAAGGACTAAAGCTCAAGCTGAAGGAAGGACCAAGAGGAGAGGGTGAGGGACGCATAAAGAGCTCTCAACATAGGGAGGCACATGTGCAAAGGCCCTGGGGTTGGGACAGCAGGGGGACCTGAAGTTCATACAGTTTGGGTGAGGGCAGGAGCTTTTTTTAAAAAAAGAATTTAAGAGATGCAAAATTGAATTCTTCATTCAAAAGAATGCAAAATGGGGCATGAAAGTTAATGATTATTTAGAATTTTTTAAAAGTGTTAGTAAATTACATTTCCAAAGCTAAAAATTACACCAACATCACACAATCCAGGGGGGAAATATTTTTATTAACTGCTTAATGCAACTCTATAATATTTTCTTCTTACATTTTTGCCTGCATGCTCTTGGATTCCCTCTTCATAAGTCAAGATTTTGTAACATCATTTTCTACAGAGAAGATAGAAAGATAATGCCAGCGCTGGTCAGCAGAATAATGGGCCTCCAAAGAATTCTATGCCCTGATCCCCAGAACCTGTGAACATGTTAGGTAGCATGGCAAAAGGTGATGAAGATTGCAGATAGAATTAAAGGTATTGGTCAGCTGACCATAAAATAGAGAGATTATCCTGGATTATCCAAGTGGGCCCAATGTCATCACAAGGGCCCTTAAAAGTGGAAGAGGGAGAAGCAGAGAGCTGGCAGTGTGAGCAGTATTCTGTCCGACATCAATGGAGGAAGGGGCCACAAGCCAAGGGATGTGGGCAGCCTGGAAGCTGGAAAAGGCCAGGAAACCTAAGGCCTCCAGAAATGAATGCAGTCCTGACACCTTGATTTTAGCCCCTGATCTGAGACTCATTTCAAACTTCTGACCTCTAGGACTTTAAGATAATAAATGTGTATTGTTTACGCCACTACATTTGTGGCAATTTGTTACAGCGGCAACAAGACACTAATATACCTACAAACACATGAATTCTGATCAATTCTATGTCACATGATTACCATCAAGAAAGAAATACACACAGACACACACTCTGCATTTATTTGTAAACTAGAGGCCTGGTGCACGACATTCACGCACTGGCGGGGAGTGGGGGTCCCCTCAGTTTGGCCTGCGCCCTCTCACAGTCCAGGACTGCCTGGGGGATGTCCGCCTGCTGGCTTAGGCTCGCTCCCCAGCAGGCGGACATCCCCTGAGGGGGTCCTTAGCCAGCCGTGAGACCGGCTTCTGGCTGAGCGGTGCTCCCCTGTAGGAGTGCACTGACCACCAGGGGGCAGTTCCTGCATTGAGCGTCTGCCACTGGTGGTCAGTGCGCATCATAGCGACCGGTCATTCCTCCATTCGGTCGATTTGCATATTAGCCTTTTATTATATAGGATGATGCCTCCTCATGTATATTCCTGACTGGAGAGAACACACTCCTCTTTGAATAAGGCCTCGATAAAAACCTCCACTTAAAAATTTCCACATCAGAGTGGCTCCCCACTCCACCTATGTCACACCTTCTGGCCTGGGCACTGAAGGGCACGTACACCTCCTGCGTCGACCCCTGGCCCTATGTCTTCACGTCATGAGCTTGGATGAGTCATGGGCGGGGGTAGGAGTGCTCCTTAACTAGTCTCAGAGACCTTGAACCATGTGTGTACGTCCCATTGAACCCTCACTAAATGAACCCCCCACTCCATTTGCCTTAGATGGATCCCAAAACTGCCCCGGCCCCACCAGCACCCCTGCCTCAAGGTCAGGGAAGATGGAGAAGTCTGAGTGGACAGAGGCAATAGGCTGCAGTCTACGTTAGTGGAGCCCTGAACCTTGAGTGCTGGAGCTTGTAGCAAATCCACACTTACCCTGTTGAAGTAACTCAAAGCAGGTACGTGCCTGGGGCACAGAGAGCCTGGAGGGGTGATGGGGGCACAAGGTGGGCCTAGGGGAGGGGGCAGGCCAGGCAAGCAGGGCCTTGTAACTCAAAGCGGGGCCTTGAACTCGTCTAATCCACCCTGTTCAGGCCACCAATGGTGAGGTCACAGCAGCTGCTGGTGGTGAGGGGCTGGAGGAGGAGGAGGGCCTGGTGTGGGAAGGTTACTGCAGGTTCCCAGGAAGAGCTCGATGGAGCCCCATGGAGGCTGGGAAGAGCCCATGGAGGCTGGGAAGAGAGGAGGGGGAGGAGGGGGGAGGTGGGAGAACCACCTAGAAGGCAGCAGCCACAGGATTTGGGGACAGGTTAGAGGTGGGGCTTGACGGAAAGGCGATGTCAGGGGTGACTCCAGACTCTGGCTGAGAGATGGGAGGACCCCAAGGGACGGGGCTCCAGGAGCAGGAACTGTGAGGGGGAAGAGGGGACCTGTGTGCCCACCTTCCCTCCCCACCCCCAGCCCACAGGACAAAGAAGGAAGTCTGACCTCACTTCCCCTGAAGCCACCACACCCCCACGATGGGATGAGACTAAGACCATCCCGCCACACAGCCATGCTAACCGGGGCCGCAGCCCAGAAGGCAGAGCAAAGAACTGGCAGAAACAGACACGGGCTCTTTCCTGTGCACAGCACTCTCACAGCCTCTCAAGAACCCCATTCCCAAACCGGGTGCTTCCCCCAACCTCTCAAACCCCACCCCTGGCCCTCAGGAGGGTCTTCATCCCCCACACACCCAACTCCCAAGCCAGGGCCGGAGTCATTGCCAGCACTTATTAAGCCACTAATTAATTGAATTTCCCCCTCATTGCATGCTGTTAATTAGTTCCTTGTAGTAACAGAGACTGTGATTCTTGGAAGTAATAACTTGGTCCAGGAGGCAGTGTTAATGCTACTTCTAATTGCTGGAGGAGGAGGGGTCCTGAGCTCAGGTGGGCAGGGCCAATTCAGGAAAACTGCAGCGATTCTCTTATTTACACTAGTGGCCCAGTGCACGAATTTGTGCACCTTGAAAGGAACTGTGGGCCACAGTGAGCACAGGGGCGGGTCTCTGCCCATCCTCTGCACCCCCGCCCAGCCCCTCCCACCATGGCCCCAGGTTCCCTGTCTGTCAGCAGCCCGGCTCCTGCTGCTGCCACTCCCATGCACTGACAGCACTGGCCCCGCTCTCAACCACTGACAGTGCGGAGTGATTAGGGCTGGCTCCAACAGTGGGTGTGAGCAGTGGCTCCAGTGCCAGCAGCCGGTGCAAGCACCGGGCGGGACAGCAGCACGCAGGAGCAAAGAATTTTTAGTAACCACTAGAGGCTCACCCTGATGACAATGACTGGCACCCTGCCTTGGTCTGGTGCCCCTGCTCACCTGCTCCACCATCCCGCCAGGGCCGACGCCCGCCATGTTCCACGCTCTGCCGCCTGCTGCCAACAACCACCATGTTTCACATGCACCCCCTGGTGGTCAGCACACGTCATAGTGACCGGTTGTTTGGTTGTTCAGTTGTTGCACTGTTCAGTCTATTTGCATATGAGGGTTTTATATATATAGATGACTTTTCATTTGTCTTAATGTTGTTCTGTATTTCCCAAATTTCCTCCACTGGAAAGCACTATTTTTATAATATCAAAAGTAAAACAATATAAATAATCTAAAGCAGGGAAGGCCTTAGGGTGTTTAGGAAACCTGTGCCTGGGAGAACGAAGCCACAGCGCTGGCCTGGGGCCTGGGGCGTGGCTGCCCTGGCTGCACAGCTTCTGTTCCAGGCTGTCCTTCTCTGTTCCCTCCCATGACCCCACAGCTCGGGAGCACCAAAACCAGGGTACAAATCAGGGCTCTGACTGTGAGCCAGGACTTAATGCTGACCCAAGCTGAGTTATAAAAACAGCCGGGGGCCTGGCCAGCATGGCTCAGTGCTTGAATGTTGACCCATGAACCAGGAGGTCACTGGTTCGATTCCTGGTCAAGGCACATGCCCGGGTTTCAGACTCAGTCCCTAGTGGAGGGCATGCAGGAGGCAGCCGATCGATGTTGTTTCTCTCTCATTGAGGTTTCTATCTCTCTATCCCCCATCCCTTCCTCTCTCTCTAAAAATCAATAAAAACATATTATAAAAAAAATAGCTGGGGGTAATGTCTTCCCCAGATCAGGAATTGGAAAACAAGATGTGTTGATGAGGAATAAGAAACATCTGAAGTTGCTGAGGCCCTCTTGCCTCAGTTTCTCATCTTCATGGAGCCTGCATTCTAGTGAAAGAAACAAAGAAATAAGTAAACAAAAAGTAAACTAAAAGGGGAAACTGTGGGTGCAAAGGAACGTACTATGTACATGGGATGGTCGGGGTCTCCGTGAGGGGATGACATTTAAGCTGAGATCACAGGGATAGGGGGAGGGGGTTCCAGCCGTACAAAACGGGTATTCAGAGAACGGGTCTGTGTTCATCCCTGAGAAGGGGCCTCAGTATCTGCCCTCCACCAGATTCCTGTGTCGTCCTCAAAGCAAAGCAACGAGCTATCACTCACACCAATAAAAGCACAGATTAACCTTGAGCGAGACCTCAATTAGCTGCAAGGTCTTAACTCCATCATCAGCCTGGATGTGAGAGCGGAGGGGAGTGGGAACCGCATCTGATTCCCAAAATGGTCTGTGATGTTGAAAAGTGGCCAGACAGAGGCCGGAAACCCCTGCCTCCCTGCAGTGGTGCGCTGATAAATGCTTGACAACCAGCTCTAAAGGGGGAAAGCCCTGAACGGTAGCTTCTGCCAATTGCCGTGGTGTAAATACTCCCCCCAGGGCCAATTGCAAACTACCCATCTGACGTCAGCAAAGGCCCAGCTAGTAAGAGTCTGCTGGGCACATCCCTGCTTTAAGTATGACCCTGGGCAAGTTGCCTCATCTGTGAAGTGAGGGTTGAATGAGATAGGTGAGTAACCTTACCATCTAGAAGGGCCTGCCACAGGTTGGTGCGGGTTAAGTAAGGGTTTCTTCCTGCCACCCGAGGAACGCAGAGGAGTCCTGGTGCAAAGTTGGGAAATATCATCGGAGGATTTAGGGATTGGCTGTCTTGTTTAACCATCTGGGCAGAGATGGTGTGAGTGGGTTTGAGGCGGGGGGTGGGGAAGATGTTGGCGGGGGGGCAGAGAATGTAGGGATGAATTCCCACCCCCAGCCAGAGCCCCGAACAAAGTCTCGCCTACTGAGTGGTAGCAGATGGAGGAACAGTGTAGCCCAACTTGGGCTCCCCAGGACAGGGACCAGGCTTGGTGGGTTCACCCTTGTATGCCCAGCCCCCGGCCCAGTGCACAGCGAGACACAGCAGATGTTTAATACATGTTTGCCAAATGAGTGAATGAATGAATGAGAGTCCTGTCCCAGGGGAGGGTGGTAGCCTTCTCCCTATCTCAGCCCATGCACACGCATGCCAGGCAGCCTCAGTGGTGGGTTAGCAAGGCAGGCAGCCCCTGGGGCACTGGGAAAGTGCCTTAGGGACTGCGGATGGGCCTGTGAGAGCAAGTGAGAGACAGCCCTGTGATTAATCGCAGCAAATGCCCAGGAAATAAATATCACACTGCCCGGGCCCTTCCCACCTCAGCCTCTAATATCCTTTCTGCAGGAAGAGGCCTTATTATTCAGTGCCCGTGGTGACAGCTAACGAGTGAATCGGTGCCTGGAGATTGCTCCTGGGGAAACCGGATATAGTTCCTGGAGGGGGCGGGGTGTTCTGCAGGGGCTGTGTGGGAGGAGGGGGGTCACTTTGGGGAAGAGTAGGGCTGGGGTTGGGTATGGAGAAACTCCCTGCCCATCCTCCTGCTTCCCACCCAATGGGGAGCCCCACCCTCTGTGCGGTCACTCCCCAGGTTCTCATCTGATGGGCAACGCCCCTGCCATTGCTTGCCTTCCTGAGACAGAACCAGCACCGGTCCTTTCCAGAGCCTGCCCCCCAGGCCCTAAATCCTGGACCAAAATCCACCCTCCTAGGATGGAGAGGTGGAAGCATGTGTACCAGTCACAGTGATGAGAGACCAGAGGGTGGACACCTCATTCTTTGCTGTTGTCCTGGCACATCATAGCCCCTCAATAAATATTCGTTGTACGAATAGGTGAATAAACAAAGTCATGAAGACATGGTTACAGAACAGAACGGGCAAGGTGTGCACTTTTCAGCTATCTCTCTGCCTCATTTTTTTCCTGATTTTCCCGAGGGCACACCACCATTTTTCGTCGCAGCAGCAACGTCATTCACTGGCTCACACTCACTTCTAGTCTCTTGCTTCAAAGTGCTGCTTGGTTCTGCTTCCTTTCCTCCTGCTGTCAGGGTGTCACTCCCCTGAAGTCCTCTCCCCGCTCCAGATGGTGGGTGTCATAAGCAAATTGGCCCATGTCCACTGACCTCCTGGCCTTCTGCATCCCTGCAGGCCCCCTGAGGTGCCCTTCATGGTCAGAATTCCAGATGCTGGGCCAGGCCAGGAGCCACTTTGGGGTCAAGCGGGCTTTCCTGTTGCCTTGGAACTTCATGGAGGAGCAAGTTTCTAGGGACGAGGGCCAACAGGACTTTGTAGAGAATGGGAGCCATGAACTTGGTAAGAGTGGAAGGCCCAGTTCCAAGTTCTTCCCGAGGTCAGCAGGCTGCAGCAGCGCCAGCCCCACTGTCTGCCACTCTGGCGGGTCTGTCTCCTAATTATATCTGAATTATGCAAATCAATACCAGTGTCAATATACGATTTCCTCTAACAAGTTGAGAACATGCAAGAAGTGAAGACCTGGGGAGACGGAAACCCATCTAATTAGGAATGAGTTTCTCTGTTTTTCTCTTGGCAGAGGGAACAAAAGGCTGTGTGACAACCCCAGGGAGGAGATGGTCCGGGGACTAAGCCGGCAGAGGGCAGACAGAGCAGGACGGTGGGATGTGGGCTGGAGGGCTTGGGAGGTTGGGGCCGTGCTGAGAGCATGGTGGTGTAGCACCAATCACAGGACAAGTAAGTGATCTTGGAAATTCTCTCTCCACTAAGCAGCTTAAAGTCCCCCGAAGCTGGAAGTCAGAGACCCAGGAACACGGAGCAGGCACAGTCTCTTCCCCCAGACATGGGCTAAGAAGGAAATAGTGAATGAATGAATGAATGAATGAATGAATGATACAGCTACCGTCACTGGACCTTTGCTATGTGCCTCTGTGAAGCGCTCTACCTCCGTATTCTCTTTGAATCCTCAACACGCTGAGTTAGGCGCTTGCATGACCCCATTTCAAAGACGAAGACAGTGAGGTCACAGAGGTCAAATGTCCTGCCCAGGGTCCCATGGCTGTAAGTAAGATGCTGGACACCAACTCCAGTGGTCCCACTGCCCCCCCCCACTGCACCCCACTGCTTCATTCATTCAGTGCAACTGAATGGGGGGCCATAGGCAGAGCACAGATAGGCAGGGAGTTGCTGATGGAGGGATGGAAGAGGAGACAAGGACTCCCGTCTGGAAGCCATGGGGGCCTGGGGCACAGGGACCTCCTTCCTGCCGCCCCCGCATGAGAGGAAAAAGCACCAGCCTGAGCTCCCAGCACAGGAAGGTCATCACAGTCTGGCTTAAATCCCTTTGGAGTTTATGCCCAAACACCTTGCTGTGGCATCTTCTCCTGAGATAGAGACGGGAACACAGCTGACCAGCTCTTCGTGTGTTTAGTGAACAAACATTCTCTAAGCTGAGGGCCCAGCGTGAGGCGCTATAGCATAGCGGTGAGAGCCCGGCCTTTGCAGGCAGACTGCCTCCATCCGAGTCCCAGCTCTGCCCCTGGTAACCACCCGGCTTATGACAGTTACTCCCCAGGCCTCAGTCTTCCCATTTCTAAAATGGGCCTGATGACGGTGCTTGATACATAGTAAATGTTCAATACATGTTAGCTGTTGTGATTGCTCTGGACAGGGCACAAGGTCTCAAGATATATGAGACTCTGAGAAGCTCATAAGCATAAGGGGTGGGGAAAAGATAGCGCTGTGGTAAGAAAGAAGGGTTAAGAAGGAAATAATGGTGAGTGGTAAGTCAGGGAGGTGACTAAAGGGCCATGGGAGACCAAGAAGATAGCACTTACCCTTGTCTGGCTCAGGGCTTCGAGGAAGCATGGGGCAGTCAGGGAAGGCTTCCTGTAGGTGATGACACCAGGGCTGAGTCAGGAATGTTAAGTGGTGCTCACCAGGTGGACAAAAGTAGCCGCAATGGCTTTGCAGGCAGCAGGCTCAGCCCGTGCAGAGGCCTAGAGGCATTCCAAAGATGGAGGTGGCAACTTAAGCTGGAGAAGTGGGCAGGGCCTTGTCTTCCTTAGGCCTTGAATGCCGGGCTAAGGGGTTGAGATTTCATCCCAGAAGTGCCAGGGAGACCCTGAAGAGGGACAAAATGAGCCCTGCACTTTGGACAGGCTGCCCTGCCTCTGAGCGGAGGCTGGAGAAGAGGGGACGAGGCAGGAAGCTGAGTCCTGGAGCCCAAGCCCCACGCTCCCAGCTCCCAGCTCCCAGCTCCCAGCTCTCAGCCAGACTCCCTCCGCCTCCGTGGGGGCTGCGGTGGGAGCCGGAGCTCAGTGGGACCAGAGAAGTTATTAATCGCTCCACCATGCCGCAGGCCATGGTCCATTTGCTGCTTTTCTCGGTCTGTTTTGAAACTGTGAAATGAGCCCTAGTCTTTAAGGCAGCCATAATAACCATCCCGCTTCTGACATTTAAATTACAGATGGCATTTTCAATTAAACAGGCGCGCTCAGCAGGTTTAATTTAGCTATCAGTTCTGGTCTGTTCTTTAAGTGCTTAAAAAAAAAAAGCCAGCAGTGAATTCTAGAGCTCTTTCCAGGAGAGGGAGGGTCTCCGCGACGCGACACCAACTCGAACCTACTGGCTCCCCCGGGGACTCGCACAGCCTCCTGTAAGCAGTCACACTCCGCTCAGTTCACCCGCGTGCACACCCAGGGTCACTCACACGCCACACACATCCACCCGCTTTGGCGTCATCGTTGCCACAAGGGTGCAGAGGCTGTGCGTCTCCCTCTGATCAGAGAAACACTAAGAGACTCTGGGCTCAGAAAGACCTGGATCGAGGTCCATGCCCTACCACTGACTAGCTATGCGGCCTGGAGCAGCTTACTTAACCTCGCTGAGCCTCATTTTTGCAGCTGTCACACGAGAAGGAAGATGAGGCCGAGTTGGAATAATGTATTCGTGTCCAGCACTGGTTCTGGCTGACAGAAGTGCCCAGTAATCCTTGTGCCTTCCCTCTGTCCTGCCTTAGACTATGTCACCCCAATTCGGGATTGAAGCTCCCTCATTCAGGATTTCCAGTCCTGGGGTCTCTGGCTTGTTGGCATCCGGGTGCTGTCCGTGGTGCTGAACCACACCAACCATGTTATACATCTACTAGAGGCCCGGTGCACGGATTCGCGCACCAGTGGGGTCCCTCGGCCTGGCCTGCGCCCTCCGGAGATGTCGGAGAGCCAATCCCCGCAGGCCAGGCCGAGGGACCCCACCGGAGCATTAATCCGTGCACCGGGCCTCTAGTATGCATATAAGATCAAGCAGGCTCAGCCTGTGCAGAGGCCTAGAGGCATTCCACAGATGAAGGTGGCAACTTAAGCTGGAGAGGTGGGCAGGGCCTTGTCTTCCTGAGGCCTTGAATGCCAGGCTAAGGGGTTGAGATTTCATCCCAGAAGTGCCAGGGAGACCCTGAAGAGGGACAAAATGAGCCCTGCACTTTGGATAGGCTGCCCTGCCTCTGAGCAGAGGCTGGAGAAGAGGGGACGAGGCAGGAAGCTGAGTCCTGGAGCCCAAGCCCCACGCTCCCAGCTTCCAACTCCCAGCCAGACTCCCTCCGCCTCCGTGGGGGCTGCGGTGGGAGCCGGAGCTCAGCGGGACCGGAGAAGTTATTAATCGCTCCACGATGCCGCAGGCCATGGTCCATTTGCTGCTTTTCTCGGTCTGTTTTGAAACTGTGAAATGAGCCCTAGTCTTTAAGGCAGCCATAATAACCATCCCGCTTCTGACATTTAAATTACAGATGGCATTTTCAATTAAACAGGCGCGCTCAGCAGGTTTAATTTAGCTATCAGTTCTGGTCTGTTCTTTAAGTGCTTAAAAAAAAAAAGCCAGCAGTGAATTCTAGAGCTCTTTCCAGGAGAGGGAGGGTCTCGGCGACGCGACACCAACTCGAACCTACTGGCTCCCCCGGGGACTCACACAGCCTCCTGTAAGCAGTCACACTCCGCTGAGTTCACCCGCGTGCACACCCAGGGTCACTCACATGCCACACACACCCACCCACTTTGGCATCATCGTTGCCACAAGGGTGCAGAGGCTGTGCGTCTCCCTCTGATCAGAGAAACACTAAGAGACTCTGGGCTCAGAAAGACCTGGATCGAGGTCCATGCCCTACCACTGACTAGCTATGCGGCCTGGAGCAGCTTACTTAACCTCGCTGAGCCTCATTTTTGCAGCTGTCACACGAGAAGGAAGATGAGGCCGAGTTGGAATAATGTATTCGTGTCCAGCACTGGTTCTGGCTGACAGAAGTGCCCAGTAATCCTTGTGCCTTCCCTCTGTCCTGCCTTAGACTGTGTCACCTCAATTCGGGATTGAAGCTCCCTCATTCAGGATTTCCAGTCCTGGGGTCTCTGGCTTGTTGGCATCCGGGTGCTGTCCGTGGTGCTGAACCACACCAACCATGTTATACATCTACTAGAGGCCCGGTGCACGGATTCGCGCACCAGTGGGGTCCCTCGGCCTGGCCTGCGCCCTCCGGAGATGTCGGAGAGCCAATCCCCGCAGGCCAGGCCGAGGGACCCCACCGGAGCATTAATCCGTGCACCGGGCCTCTAGTATGCATATAAGATCTTTGGTTAATCTCTTCCCACCCTCCACCCTTCCCTCTGAGATTCATCAGTCTGTTCCATGTGTCCATGCCTGTGCATTGAGCGTCTGCCCCCTGATGGTCAGTGCATGTCATAGCTACCGGTCGAATAGTCAAACGGTTGCTTAGGTTTTTATATATATAGATGCCCCCAGCCTGGTCAGCTTGTTCTGAGACTCTCACCCCACCCAAGGCAGCCACTGCAGGTGACCTGGGAGACAAAGACCCAAGTTTTCCCTGAAGGGTCTGCCTCCCCCTATTCCAAAGTGAGTAAACCCCAGCCGGGGGCGGGGGAGGGATATATTATACCTTGTTTATTCATATATTATGAATACGTAGTTTTATATAAATATTCAAATGTAGTTATTATTCACATTGTTTTTCATTACTGAAATGATAGTGCCTTGTTTAAATATTATTTATGTACTAGGGGCCCGGTGCACGGATTCGTGCACCAGTGGGGTCCCTCGGCCTGGCCTGCGCCCTCCGGAGATGTCGGAGAGCCAATCCCCGCAGGCCAGGCCGAGGGACCCCACCGGAGCATTAATCCGTGCACCGGGCCTCTAGTATGCATATAAGATCTTTGGGGTTAATCTCCCCACCCTCCACCCTTCCCTCTGAGATTCATCAGTCTGTTCCATGTGTCCATGCCTGTGCATTGAGCGTCTGCCCCCTGATGGTCAGTGCATGTCATAGCTACCGGTCGAATAGTCAAACGGTTGCTTAGGTTTTTATATATATAGATGCCCCCAGCCTGGTCAGCTTGTTCTGAGACTCTCACCCCACCCAAGGCAGCCACTGCAGGTGACCTGGGAGACAAAGACCCAAGTTTTCCCTGAAGGGTCTGCCTCCCCCTATTCCAAAGTGAGTAAACCCCAGCCGGGGGCGGGGGAGGGTGGTAGAGGCCCCCAAAGGAGCAGTATGGCTAGACCTTGACCCCCAGCCCATATTGACACAGAAAATTCCCACCTTGGACCAAGCAAAAGTCTGGCTTCGGGACTCTGGCAGGTTGTGTTGGAGGGTTTGTTGCTCCAGGTTGACCCCTGCTGTCCCTTCAGCGGTTCTCAACCTGTGGGTCAAAACCCCTTTGGCGGTCAAACGATCCTTTCACAGGGGTCGCCTAAGACCATCCTGCATATCAGATATTTACATTATGATTCATAACAGTAGCAACATTACAGTTATGAAGTAGCAACAAAAATAATTTTATGGTTGGGTCACAACATGAGGAACTGTATTTAAAGGGCCAGAAGGTTGAGAACCACTGCTTTAGGTTATGGTCAGGGTGTAGATGGGCCGTCGCCTCTGGCCACCGTGTGTACTGGTTCCAGCATGTCAAGGGCAACCGGGCTTTGGAGATGCTGCAGCTAGCCAGTGAGGGTGTATTTGCATGGACTGCCTGGCCCCTCTCCCCCAGATCAGGCTCTGATTGGGTGGGATTAGGGCTGAGAGAAGGAGAAGGCAGAGGGTATCACCCCCTTTACAGTTCTGCTAACAAAGACCCGGAGAAAGCTGCAAACCCACCCAGCCTGTCGGTCAGGCCTAGAGCTCCAGTCTACCCCGCCACCAGCAGACCAGGTGAATGTCTTCCCAAAGACATGAGAAACTGGCCGGGGGGGTGGGGTGGAGGGCATGAGGCTTCAGCCCAGCATCTGCTTATAACAGCGTCTCCAAGCCTGTGTGTTGGGGGTGTGGCTAGGTCTCCAAGGGAGGGTGTATAAGGGGGGAAACTCTTCGACTCCGGCAGGACCTTGTTTGCAGAACACACTTTCTCCACCACTTGCCTCACTGGCTCTGGCAGAAGTTCTGTGTGGGAAGGACTATGAGCCCATTTCACAGGAAAGGAAGCTGAGGTTCAGAGAAGTGGAGTAGCCTGCCCAAGGCCACCCTGGGAGAAAGCAGCAGCGTGGACTCGACCTCTGGACTTGCATAGACCCACCTATTCTCCTTTCCTCGTGCCCCAGACCACCTTGTTCGGGAGGGAAGGGGAGCTGGCAGAAGATAGGCAGGGCCAAGGCCTGCGCAGGGAAAATCCATGGGGCCTGAAACTGAAGCTCTAGGGATTCAGGCCTGACTCAAGAGGGCGCTGTCCACACTGGGCCCCCCTGGCCTCAGGTAAGGCTGAAGCGCCATCTTTCCAGGTGATTTATCTACTACCGTCCTTTCCCACGCAGGGAAAATCCATGGGGGCCTGAAACTGAAGCTCTAGGGATTCAGGCCGGACTCAAGAGGGCGCTGTCCACACTGGGCCCCCATGGCCTCAGGTAAGGCTGAAGCACCATCTTTCCAGGTGATTTATCTACTACCGTCCTTTCCAGCAGCTCTGATCTCTCTGCCCTCTGTCCTCCAAGCCAGATCAGGTAAGGTGAAGCGCCATCTTTCCAGGTGATTTATCTACTACCGTCCTTTCCAGCAGCTCTGATCTCTCTGCCCTCTGTCCTCCAAGCCAGTGTTTAGGGGCGGCTGTGACCAACAAGCCCCAATTACAGCCACCCCCACCGCTCTTCTATGTGCTGGACCCAGGAGGGGGGAGGTTGAGCCTCTTTTACCCTCTCTGCATCCACCCCCTTGGGCATTTAACTTTGAAGTGTCCTCTGCCTCTGTCTCCTGACTTGACCGTGTGCCTGGCTTTGGATAATAGAATGAAGCAGAAGTGCAAGTATGGTGCTTCTAAGTCTACAACTCGAGGGGCCTTGCTCTTTCTTGTGCTTCTGTCATCTCCATAAAAAAATAAATAAATACATAAATGTAAAAGAAAACATTTCATGGAGATACAGAAAGGTAGACACTTGCCCAAGGCTGCCAGGCTTGCTAATGGTACAAATCAGATTTGAACCCAGCTCCTCGCTGACTCTCTTTTAAGCACACTGACCGTCAAAGAGGAACATTCATTCCCTCCCCCAACGTGGCCTCAGTTTCCTCATTGGTTACTGGAAAGGTGCAGGGCAGGGGCTGCCTGGAGAGCAACCCCTAAACAGACCATGGCAGCAGCACCCCACTCTGTGGTGGGTGCAAAGCAAGATGCTCATCTTCTCGGTCCTCTCCTCGCCCCGCCCCCACCTGGATCCCTGGGGCAGGGGACCACCTGCTAGAGGGGGTCAGAATCTCTCAGATGGGGTTGGGAGGTGGGGAGTATAATATGCAAAGGCAATTATAATATTATAACATGACTTGATATTTGGAGGAAATAAAACAGATACCCAGTGTTTCCATAGTGCAGAATAGAGAGAACCAACTTGGCCACATTGTCCTGGACGCTGGGGTATTTTCTACATGGGGAGGGGCAGGAGGAGGGCAGGGGTGAGCTCCGCTCAATCAGAGGCCCAGAGCCCCCTCGCCCCCTCCTCAGGCCCCCAGGCCTCTCTCCCCGTCCAGGCCTCCAGCCCCTGCAGAACCCCAGCCTGGACCAGAAGCCCCCTCCCCAGCATCTCCCTGGGCCCAGCTCGTTAGCCCTGAACGCCTGCTCAGGTCCAGGAGGAGCTCCAGCTCTGGCTCCTCTTCCCTCCCTTCCCCACGTCATTAGTGAGAGTGCAGCCTCTGCAGCTCCCAGGGCCCCGGGGGTGAAGGGGGGCCCTCCCTGGGGACCCCGGGGCAGGCAGAGGGCTGAAGGCTGGGATCTGGCCTGGGGGTGAGCTGGGGAGCAGATGAAGCCATGAGGGAGGCAGAGCGAATCTGGGCAGAGCCCCTCACATCCTGCCCGGGACACTGGCCCAGTCAGTGAACACTGGAGCAGTCACTGTCCACAGGGCCCTGGTTAGCTGAGAGCGTGCCCTGTGCCAAGCACTGGGCCAAACACCCGCCCCTCATCCCTCCAGGGCCTGTGAGGCGGGGACTCTGTGTTAGTTTTTTGTCCCAGCACCCAGTCCCCCTTCTTAGGGCCCCACAGCATCTGCCCCCTCTCTCGGCCTTGCGGGTCTCACTGGGTGACTGGACCCCAGGCCTCACCCCTCTGGGCATCGGCCATCCCTCTCACCACAGGCTCAAAGGGGGCATGGGAGCCCCCTGGGTTTACTTCTGGAAGATCATAGCTGTGGGCCTGCCTGGCCCCTCCTGGGGGAGCCCGCCTGGGATGAAGCCACACAGACAAGGAGAAAAGCTGGGTTCTGAATACACCCTTGGAGCCTCTGGATTGAGCTCTACCTGAAAGAAACCTAGCCTAGGCTTTCCTGTCCTGTGAGCTCCAGATTTGCTTTTTAATTAAACCACTTTGAACCGCATTTCTCTCATTGGTCGGTGACAGAGTGGCAACCAGTATAAGAATTTTAGTAAACCCCATTTTCAGATGAGTAAACTGAGGCCCAGAGAGGTTAAGCTACTTGCCCCAAGTCACACAGCTACGGATGGGCAGAACCAGTGTCCAGAGTGAAAAGCTCCCAACCCCAACTTATTCCATCTAAGGTCCCCTGAGGGAGGGGGCACTCCGAGGCCACTTTCACCAGGAGCCAGAGGACAAGGGACAAAAAGGAACAGATTGCCCTGCTGACCACCTCGGACAAGCAACCGCACTGCTCTGAGCCTCAGGTTTGGAACAGATGTCTTCCCCTGCGGGGTGCAGGCGCGCCCCTGGGCAGGCAGGATGGCTGCCTCCTGTCCCCACCCCAGGGGACTGTGAGCAGGGGCTTCCCCAGCCGGGGGACAGAGGCCAAGGTGGCAGACACCCCGGCCCCCAATACACACACTCCACCTGCTTTTCAATGTCTCCAAGACCAAATTCAATTTGGTCTGACTCCGCCGGCTCTGCAGTGCAGAATTCATCGGATGAGGAGCCTGCTTTTCGGGGAATAATTCATTTTTCCGGTGTTGGAGAGGAGAGTAATTGATCCAGGGGCTGATGTCTCCCTCCCTCTCTCCCGCCCCCCACCCGCCCCAGGACCATCTGATTCCAAATGCAGCCTGAGACTGTTAGACCAAAGTCATAGCAATAAATAGGAGGGGGCTTCTGCTTTAATATATTGGATTATTCCACTCGGTGGTGACAAAAAACAAGATTTAATTCCCCGAGAAGGCCAGCCGAGAAAAATCATTTCCCTGCCTGCTTCTCCCTTTCCTATATTTTTTTCTTTAGGTTTTTTTTTTTTTTTTTTTTTTTAAGTTGGGGAAAGAGAGTCTTTTCCTGCCAGGTTGCAGAGGTCAGAGGAAGCCAAGCCTCCCATTCACAGGGCGATGGGTCTGTAAGAGGTGAGAAGGTCAAATGCTCAAAGAAGAGGTGAAAGTGGGCCGATGGTTCCAGTCCTTGGTTCCAGCCACTCCTGAGGCCTTTCCTGCAGGTCGGCGTCCACCAGCCAATTCTTTTGGCCTTTTTGCTTGAGCCAGTTTCAGCGGGTTTCTGTCCAGAGCCAGAGACCACGCATCCCCAGAGGACTCGTCAGTCAGCAGGGGGCTGCAGAGTGAACTGCACGTGGCCTGCACTGGCTGGGCTCCAGGCCCTACTTTGGTGCTGGGTCTTCACGACAGGAGAGGCTGGGAATGTCTTCCTGGAAAGAGAAAAATAAAGTAAGATTTGATGACAACATAACATTACTTCTGCCACTCCAAACATCCTTCCTCCCTTCCTTTTTTAAAAAATTGCTTTCAGAGCGGAAGGGAGAGGGAGAGAGAAACAGAAACATCAATGATGAGAGAAAATCATTGATCGGCCGCCTCCTGCACGCCCCCTACTGGGGATTGAGCTCACAACCCGGGTGTGTGCCCTTGACTGGAATCGAACCCGGGACCCTTCAGTCCTCAGGCTGATGCTCTATCCACTGAGCCATCCACCAACCCTGCCTCCCACAGGACAGGACTCCCCATGAAAGTCACATCCTGTGGGGAAGCCCATGGGTGTGGGGAGAACGCCAAGTCACGGCCTAGCGGTGTGACCTGGGGCGAAACTGCACTTCTCTGAGCCTCGGTTTGGTCACAGTCTCGCACTCCAAGTCTCGGATGGATTTCAGCCTTGCCACGGCCTAGCGGTGTGACCTGGGGCGAAACCGCACTTCTCTGAGCCTCGGTTTGGTCACAGTCTCGCACATGGAGATGATAGTAGTACTTAAGTGTGCTGGGAAAATTAAATAAAACCATGTTTGAGCCTGCCGGTGTGGCTCAGTCTTTGAGCATCGACCTATGAACCAGGAGGTCCCGGTTCAATTCCAGGTCAGGGCACTTGCCGGGGTTGCGGGCTCGATCCCCAGTGTGGGGCATGCAAGAGGTAGCCAATCAGTGATTGCCTCTCATCTTTGATGTTTCTCTCTCCCTCTCTCCCTCTCTCTCTCTCTCTCTCTCTCTCTCTCTCTCTCTCTCCCTCTCTTTTCCTCTCTGAAATCAACACAAATATATCCATAAATAAATAAATAGATCCATGTTTGAGCAGTGCTTTGACACACCTTGCACGTAGTGAGCACACAGTAGGTGTAAAATAGCATGGGTGATAAAATGTGGACGATGGGGCTACTTTTGCCAAGCTCTGAAAATAACAAAGTACATGTAGCAAGCTCTGAGACGTGGATGGAAGGGTGGATTTTTCTTAACAGTAGAGGCGAGATGGGCGAGTTGCCGAGAATTACCAAGAAGGATTTTGTAAATCACCCCCAATCCATTTCCTTCTGGGAGTTACCAAGATGTGGGAGAGTCTGAAACAGGGACTTACTGGACCGGAAACAGCACTTGACGGGCGTTTCATTCATCAGCCCAGCGCGTGATGAATGCCTTTCATGGGCAGGGAGCGATATGGATTCAGGGAGGGGCACAGCTCTGGGGCCTCTCAGACCCAGGCCCCGGCCCAGCTAGCTCTGCAGGTCACAGCTTTGTGACCTTGACCACTAGACCTTCCTCTCAGAGTCTTCGCTTTCTCTTCCAAAAATTGGGTGACAAACTGAAGCCTCCCCAGGGGCTGCTGTGGGCGGTCGATGACATAACGTAGGCGGGATAAGAGATGAACAAATGTCAGCTCCCCCAGCCCCGCAGCAGTCGGCCCATCCATTCGCCTCCTATCTGTGCAGAAAGCCCCGTCGGTGCTGGGAGCTGTGTCTGGGAACCTTGGGCACGTTAGCTCCTCGGGACAGCAGAGCAGGTTGGCAGGTGGGGCTGCAGGCCCCATTTTGCAGCTGGGACAAGGGACAAAGCCAGGTGAAACCCAAGTGTTTCTGTCTCCAGATCCATGCTCTTAACCCTGGACATGTGGCTTCCCTGATTCCTAGGAGAGGAAGGGAGGAGGGGGAGCATGTGGGGAGGAGGTTGGAGACTTCTACATGCAGGGTCAAAGGTGACCCTGGAATGGAGCCAATGAGGCGGAGAGAGGCCACAGGGACATCCCCTAAGGGAAGGAATGCAGGGGAGGATGCCAGGTGGCCTGGGATGGGGATGGGTGAGGTCAGGGGCCTCAGGGAGCAAATGCCCAGTAGTGCAGGGGTTCAGGGAGCCCCCCTCCATGTCTCACAAACATCACCTGGGTGGGCGGTTCCATGACCTTCACATCCCCTCCTTGACTCCGGCCCCTCCCTCTCCCAGGCAGTTCTTTTTCACATCTAACTGGGATCTTTCCTGCTGCATCCCTGGCGGACCCCAGGCCTGCCTACCCTGTCTGCAGAGCTCCTGGGTCAGGGCAGTAATCCTGCTGGCAATTCATTGGCTTTTGTTGGAGGAGAATGAATACCATCTCATCTTAATCTTCCTCATTATTCTCCTCGTTCAGCAGAGTCAACACAAGATTAGGTCTAATTTATGGGGTAAAAAAAATAGCAAAACCATTACTCACCAGGAGATCAGGATTGGATCTGCCTGGGTGGCCTGTGTTCATTGCAGGCCTAAGCGGGACAGACTGGGGGTTTCAGGACCCAGACCCACGTATGGTTAGATCCCTGGAGACCACCCACCCTTCCTCCTCTGATAGGACTTAGACCTCAAAGGACCCAGCCTCCTAAATGTTTCTCGAGCCTGTGGTGTAAGAGCGGCCCCAGAGCAGGGCAAGGGGCCCCGCCTCTTCAGACCCAGACTTAGCCTCAAGCAATGGAAAAAAAACAGGCTTTGGGTTCAAATTCAGCCTTCTGAAGCCCCCTTCCCTGAGAAGAACTGGGTAGAACCAACCCACTCTGGGTACTGCCTTGACGATGCTGCCACCTAGTGGTACTGAGAGGAACTGCTCCTCTAGGTCCACAACTAAACGTATCAATATGTACAAAAATCCAGATGTACAAAGTAAATGAATCAGAGCGAGGAAAGGGGACTTTTTTCTTTTTTTATTGATTTTTTAAGAGATAAAGGCGGGGGAGAGAGAGAAACATTGACTTGCTGTTTCACGTATTTCTACATTCATTCATGCTTGTATGTGCCCTGACCTGGATCGAACCCAAAACCTCGGTGTATCGGCAGGTCGCTCTAACCACCTGAGCTGCACAGCCAGGGCTGAAAGGGGACTTTTTCAACTGCAAAATGGTTAGAGGGCTCCACCAAGAAATCTAAAAGAAAATTCATCTCGGGCCCTGACCCCTTAACGCAGCGGTTCTCAACCTGTGGGTCCCGACCCCTTTGGCGGTCTAACGACCCTTTCACAGGGGTCGCCCAAGACCATCCTGCATATCAGATATTTACATGACGATTCATAACAGTAGCAACGAAAATAATTTTATGGTTGGGTCACAACATGGGGAACTGTATTTAAAGGGCCAGAAGGGTGAGAACCACTGCCTTAACACTAGGTGGCCCCGGAACGCTAAGCACCTCCCCCTCCTCCCGGCGCAAGGATATGCACAGAAGCCCTAACGCCCACAGTCCTTGCCACCTCCAGCTCTTTTCACTCCTCCTCATCTTGGAGGCCCTAACTGCTGCCCCTGCTCGGTCCCCTGGCATGTGCCCCTCTTTGATCACGTACCGTGGTGAAGTGGCTAGGACTGGAGCTGGAGACCCAGCCTCAACTACTTACTCATCGGGTGGCCCTGGATGACTTGCCCAACCTCTCCAGAATGGAGCCCGTGAGGCTGAGACAGGCCACGGGGACATCCCCCGAGGGAAGGGATGCAGGGGAGGGTGCCGGTGGCCTGGGATGGAGATGGGTGAGGTCAGGGGCCTCGGGGAGGCCCTCTCTGTGTCTTCGCTCTTTCCCCTAGAAAATAGGGATATCTGTGTCTGCCAGAGAGGGCTGTGGAGCAGACTAAATGGGCCGCTGTGCTTCGCACAGGAATTGGCACCCGTAGGGCCTCAGCAAATTCCTGTCATTGTCACCATCATCATCGTCTTCATCGTCGTTCATCCTGCTACTCTTGGGGAATTTGGTTTCATCAACTAGACTGTCAGCTGCTGGTCTCTAATTCCCTGTCCCACCTCCTTCCTGTTAGACAGAGGAAGGTTTTTCCTTAGAGGACACTGATATCATATCTGCTTCCTATAGCATTTATTTATACCTTATATGTCAGAGCACACAGTAGGTGCTCAGGAAACTCTCAGAATTGCCTGCCTACATGTCCAACCTCATGTCAAACCATTCCCCCCATTTGCTCACTGAGCTCCAGCCACGTTGGCTGCCTTTCTGGTCTGTAAGTCAGTCCATTCCCACCTCAGGGCCTTTGCACTCACTGCTCCTGCAATGCTCTCCCCCCAGGTATCTGCATGGCTGGTTTCTCCTTATCACTCAAACGTCACTTCCTCAGAGAGGTCCTCCCTGATCACCCTGACCAAAATAGCACCCCCGTCCTCACGCTCTACTTTGTTCCCTACACTATGGAGGTCAAGAGCCTACGTGGCTGAATAGAATTCCAGTTCCGCTTCTTAGCTGTGCCTCAGTTTTCTCATCCGTCAAAACTGGAAGTAATAACAGCTCCCACTTCACAAGGCTATTATGAATTAATGTGCATAAAGCTCTTAGAACAGTGCCTGTCGTGGATATTAAGTGCTACACCAGGTTAGCGATTTTCTTTTTCATTCATTTAACCTCTTGTGTTTAGTGTCTCCATCTAGACTGTGTATTCCAGGAGGGCAGCGTCCTTGTCTGTTTTATCTCTGCCTGACAGGTAGTAGGTGCTCAATAAATATTGATTAATTAGAAAGGGTACATGCAGGCCTCTCTCCTTAGCCAGTGTTCACAGGCCATTGAGCTATATGGCTGACTAACCTGTCTGCTATCTCTGGCTTGGACACTCCAGTGTCCGGAAGGCCCTGAGGCGCCCCCTGCTGGACAGCGTGTAGGTTTCCCTTGAAGGAAGCTGGTACCCGCAGTCCTATAACTGTACGCTCCTGGGGGTCCACTCTGCCCTCTAGAGCAGGGACGATGAAGTTGAGGGGTTAAGAGCAAGCCCTTTGGAGCAAGATGCGCCTGGATTAGAACTTGTGCTTCTCCGATTACTCTGTGTGTCATTTGCCAGGAAAGTCTCTCACCCTCAGTCTTGTCATGTGAAGAAGGGGGATAGCAATGCCCTCGCCCCCTTCCCCACCTCCGGCTAGGGTTCAAGGCTGGTGTGACAGGACGCCCCCTGGGCACAGTGAGCCTTGCAGGCCCACCTGCCCCCTCCCTCCCAGCATCAGCCCTCTGACAACTCAAGAACAGCTGTCTTGCCTTCCCAAGCTAAGCACCACCAGTCTATCCAATGGGCCCTCCGGTGACAGGTGCTCAGGGACGGTGGGTCTGGACCACCCCAATATCTGAGCCCCTCAGCGCTCCTCTGCGGGCTCTGGGGAAAGAATCTGGTCTCTGGGCTTCTGGATCTTTCCTCTGAGAGCAGGCAGTTGGCTGGGGGTGGCCTTGCTGGACTTGCACCCTCTTACTCACCCCACCCCCCTCCCTGGCTTTGCTGTCTCCCCATCAAGGCCCCAGAGACCAGGTTCCCTGGGCCCTCACTTCACAATTGTTTCCGGCCCTCAGCAGTGCCCTTGGCTTTGACTGCTGGCCACATACACAGCAACTCCCAGAATCCCAGACACCACCTGGGCCTCTTTCCTGAATCCCCACAGGGGAGCTCCCCCACCTGCAGCACCTTCCACACCCCCCACATCCCTGCCCTGACATCCAGTCCTCACAGGCGCCAGGACCCGGATCCCGGCCTCTCCGGCCCACTGATCGCTCCGTCCAGACTCCAGCCCCAAGGAGTCCTCTCCCAACTCATCCCCACCTGGCTCCCCACTTGCCCATCCTCGTTAGTCCCTCACCCCAAAGCTTCCCGGGTTACTCCTCTACTTAAGCCTGGGAGCTCATGGGCTGACCCTCTTCCTCTGTGAATCCTCATCAAACTGGGCCCCCAGCGCAAGGCACTGCTTCCCCTGCCGACTGGCAACTCAGGTGGGTGTGGATGGTGCCCTCCCCACTGGACTGTGAAATCTCCTAGAAGGGACTGGGAGCAGAGGCTAGGCCTCCACCCTTAGACTGGAGGCTCCCTTCCCGGGTACCCCTCCTCAGTGTAGCCAGGACGATACCTCTTCCTGGGACAGGGAGTGTCTTGTTCACCCTGTCACTTCGGGACCCTACACAGGGCCTGTCCATGATGGGGACTTCAGGAATCATGAGTGTATGCATGAGCCCCAGCTTAAACCCTGCAATCCCACCTGACTAGCAGGAGGCATCAGGGCTCAGAATCAAAGGAAAGCTGGAGGGGCACAGGGGTTTTACTGGTCCCCACGTCGGAGAGAGCAGATGTCTCAGGACCCTCCCTGGCCCAGGACCAGCAGCTGAGAGTCCTGGGGAGGGGCCGGTTGGAGAGCTGCTGGTGAGGCCAGAGCCTGACCTCTGCTGGCACAGAACCGGGCACCACACCCTCCCCCCCTTCCCTCAAACCAGTGCCAGGGGCCAGGCTTAGAAAGTGACCTGTGAGACCAGATGCTAAGGACTCCTGTGCAATTCAATAGCAGGGCAGGGAGGACAGTGAAGTGGGCGTGAACTGAAGAGGGACGCCAAGCT
>NW_005365764.1:2036648-2037515 GCF_000412655.1 Myotis brandtii
ATCCCTATATGAGGTGTTGCCATCACCCACCAACCTGCCTTCAGAAGGAAATGAGAATGGGGATCGAGAAAGGCCTGGGGGGTGGCCCCACACACAGAGCCCCCCCTCGTTCCGGCCTCTGGGCAGCTTGGGTGTCAGTCAGGCGCCAGGCCCAGCTCCCCACTCCTGGGCCTCACAATCCCAGCCTTTGTCCACCGGCCCAGGCCTGGCTGGCTCTGCCCCGGCCCAATGGGCCCTGGAAACCAAAGCAGCTGGAGCCCCACCAAGTATTTTTCCAGGCTGAGCCAGGGCCCTCGGGAGACAGGGAAGGGTGCAGAGGAAGGGGGGTTTATTCATCCACTCGTTCATTTCTTCCTCGAACAAGTCATGTTTATTGAAAGTCCACTTTACGGCGGGCACTGTGCTAGAAGTGGGGGATTCCGTGGTGGGCCCAGCCCAGGCCCAAGCCTTCACCCATCTTATTTTCCACGTGCAAACATATGCCAGCAAAACCCTTCTCTACCTGCGTGGTGGCTGGGCTTGGAGCCGGGGCGGGAGAGGAGTGCGTGGGGAGGGGAAGGGGAGGTGCTACCACTAAGGCCTGTCTACCCCCGGCCTCTGCCCCTGCAGGGCAGCTGGGGGAGCGGGAGGCGGGGTCACTCAGGGCTCCACCCACACGCTGCTGTTGGTCACCCGGGCCCCGAACCAGCCCTTCCAGTAGACGGAGTCCTGTCCCGCGTGCTCGAACCGGACGAAGCGAACGCCGGGCCCGTAGTCGGTGAAAGTGTGGGAGATCTGGGGGGTGAGAGGAAGGGTCAGACACCCGGCGCACTAACTCGCCTCCAGCCCCAACACGATTTCTCAGCCCCAGGTCCTCTCCCACCCGTT
>NW_005365764.1:2037870-2038257 GCF_000412655.1 Myotis brandtii
TACCTGCCGGGGGAGGGAGCGAGCGGCGGGCCTCAGCCGGGGGGCGGGGCCTTCTGAGTGCCCCCATTTTACAGATAAGGAAACTGAGGTCAGAGAGAGAAAGTAACTTTTCCAAGGTCCAAACCCAAGGACTAAAATCCAGGTGGGCTAGACTCAACCTTGGGCCCAAAGCCAGCCCTCCAAGACATGTTTCGTTTGGACTGTAGATGGATTAAAACAAAAAAAAAATTTATTTTTTTATTTGCCAACATTTAAACTCAGGAGGAAAGGTAGACTTCACCCTCTCCTGGAGACCCGGCCCACAGGGCCACAACCGCTAGCTTTGGGAGGCAGTGGCCCTGAAGCAGGGTAGTGACTTTAGTCCCCTCTTCTTTCCCCCCCCCCACC
>NW_005365764.1:2038272-2042675 GCF_000412655.1 Myotis brandtii
CCCCCAGGGCGGCTCACCAGTCCTTGACCACAATGGCCGGCTGAGTGGTGTCCAGCAGCTCCTCCCAGTAGCCCTCAGCCTGCAGGTCAATGACCTGCGCTTTGCGACACCACCTGGGGAGAGTGAGTTAGGGGGGAGTGGAGGCCCCTTCTCCCCCTTCCCGCCCACCCCGCTTCTCCTTACTCGAAGGAGGAGGCGAAGAACTTCTTGACGCTCTCGTCGTGGACGAATTCCATCCCACAGTCTCCGGGCAGCTCCTCCACCCTCCAGCCGTCCCCGCCGTGCTCCACGTCGCACCAGCCCTCCAAGTCCTCTGCGGGAACAGGACAGCCCCACCCTCGTCACCCGGTCCCCGCCGAGGGTGTGACAGCGCTGGCTCTGGCCCCTGAATCAGGTGCTGGGCCAACTGGTACAGTGGGGTTGGATGGCAGGCACTTCCTGTTTGTCCCAGATTCTCTCTCCCCCCTGGGAGGGTCGTGGAAGAACCTGGGAAAGAGCCCCCCGCCCAGCCCCCCGGGAGCAGAGTTTATTGGGGCTCTTCTGTGCTGGGCATTGTGCCTCGCGCTTTATCTCAGCGAACCCTCCGAGCAGGCGGGCAGTGTATGTGGCCCATTTTCCGGGGGAGCAAACTGAGCCCCCCAGCCACAGGCTCATACAGCCTGACCCTCACCTTCCCCGCACGGGTTTCGCAGCAAGTTGCGCCGCCTCTTGCTCAGGAAGTAGAACTGCTGCCAGTGGTCACGCTCGTCCTCCGAGCCGCCCTCCGGCACCAGCCCCTCCTGCTGGCACTTGAGCAGCCACAGGGGGGCGCCGTCCACCAGCTCCTTCCAGCGCAGGCACACCAGGCGGCAGGCCTGCACCAGCTCGGCGGCCGGCAGCTCGGCCAGCACGCGCAGCAGCAGCGGCTCGGGCAGCTCGTCCAGGTACGCCGTCTCCTCCTCCTCCCCGCCGCTCGCCTCCGGGACGCACACGCACCCCTCCTCCTGCTGCTCATCCGAGCTCGCCTCCTCGGGCTGGCCCATGCTCTCTGCGGGGATGAAGGGGTGAGGAGGTGGTGACTCCCCCCTAGACTGTCCCCTTGCACGCCCCAGTACCCAGATGTGGCAGGTATCCGCCCCCACCCACCCTCGGACAATCGGCAACTGGGGCCAGAGATCCTGAGACCAGAAACGGGTGCCCAGTGGAGGAGCCCCCTGGGGACCTCCCTGGGGACCAGGGCCACAGGCCAGCATCAAGTACAAAGAGCCGCCTCAGAGGCCTCAGTTTCCCCTGCAGAGCCAGTACACCCCATACCTGCGCAGATAACAGCAACTGATATGAACAGGATTGCCTCACGTTTCACTTTCACATATGAACTTCTTTAATCCTTCCAACCACCTCTGAGATCTCTGCTCCTGTCACCTCCTCATGGAAGCCCTCTTGGATTTACCCCCTGATATATCCTCTCACCCCCAGAGTTCCAGTCCTTCCCAGGTTTGGTCCTAGTGTGTGATGGCTTATAAAACACCTTTCTTAGGACTAGACTGAGGACATGAGGGCAGGAACAAGGTCTGGGAAACTCACTGCTTCATCCCGTGCCTGGCATCTGGCACAGTCAGCAGCTAATGTTTATTGGGCACTTAGCAAGTAAGTATAGGCCCTTTTTGAGCATTTTAAGTTCATTTACTCTTTTTTTTAAAAAAAATATAGTTTTTATTGATTTCATAGAGGAAGGGAAAGGGAGAGAGAGTTAGAAACCTCAATGATGAGAGAGTATCGTGGATCGGCTGCCTCCGGCACGCCCCCTACTGGGGATCGAGCCTGCAACCCAGGCGTGTGCCCTTGATGGGAATCGAACCCGGGACCCTTTAGTCCGCAGGCTGACGCTCTATCCATTGAGCCAAACCGGCCAGGGCCATTTACTCTTTATAGCCCCAAGCATCTCTGAGGTTTTTTCCTATTGTTGTCCCGGATTCACTGATGAGGAACTCAGGCACAGAGAAGTGAAACAGCTGAGGACCACACTGTGGTTGGAGCCTGGATTTGAAGCCAGGCAGCCTGGCCCCAGAGCTACCTTTAACCATCACACATCAAAAACATAATTCATTGAATTAGGAGGCACTATCTTGATTTTGATTCTGTAGGTGAAATTGCTCAGGCTCAGAGATGTGGAGTAACTTGCCAACGGTCACCCTGCTAGTATTAGGGAGGGGACATTGGAATCCGAGGCCCAAGGGGAAGGGGACAGGAATCTTTGAATTGGGAATGGGGGCAGGGGGGCTCATTAAAAGAGATCATGTGAGTGTGAGTGTGTGTGTGTGTGTGTGTGTGTGTGTGTGTGTGTGTGTCAAACAGGGAGATGTAATAAGTGTTTGTTTGGGATAGGAAGGTTTTTCTCACTTCTGGCCCTCAGTTTTCTCATCTATAAAATGGGAATGCCAGGCCATTCAGACAGTGTTGATGTTCAAGCCCCCTGAGGAGGGGCAAGGGCATTCTCGGTGGACAGATCTCAGGAGCTGCAGCCTGGACTATCTCCGGGATCCCAGCCGGCCCCAGCTAGGCCATTGAAGCCTTGAGTAAGCAGATACCAAGTGCCCAGTGTCTCTGGAGGAGGGAGAGACAGTGGGGAGGAAATGGGGCCACTCTGGGTGATGGGGGGGCAGCTTTCCAACTTAGGATGGGGGGTTCCTAAGGGCTGAACCCTGAAAAGCCAAGCACTGGGGGAGGGAACAGGCAGGGCCTGGACCCGAGACTGGGTGTTGCCCAACCTACCAGCCCTCTACCTCCTCACATGCAGAATTTTCCCCCTCCCCACAGTCAGACCCTTGATAACTGAATCAGGGTTTACCTCTTCAGAGCTCAGAGCACACAGTGAGTCCTCAGTAGATCTTATTTAGTGAATCTTATTATTCCCTTCATTATTAGCTTTTTGTTTGTTTGTTTTTTTGCCACATCTTTATGACATGGGGCTTTACCGCCTTCCTTTTGGCGAAGAGGAAAACTAAGGCCCAGAGACACTTCCTGGGTTTGCCCAAGTCACACTGCAGAAGAGCGGTCAGTCAGAGAGGAAAATGCCAGGCCCTGAAGCCATATCACCTGCCCATCCTGCTGCCCACAGCTCTCTGGGGAGCAGGGCCCGGTGTCCTCACCTCTCCACCCCTGCCCTGGCCCTGGTGGACACCTGATGCTCCCCGGAAAGGTGCACCTTGCCCAGTCCCCTCTCCTGGCCCCAGGCCTGGCACTTGAGGCCCCAGATCTGATTACGGCCCCCCATCCCCCGCTCGGGCACACACAACTCCCCACATTGTTGCTGTCGGAAAGTTATCTGGGCCCTGGAAACTGCCTCCAAGGCTGATTCATGCACCTGGATTGGGCCCTGGAGTCCAGGGAATAGATGGGCCCTGAGAAAAAGCAGGAGCCCATTCTGGGGCCCCGTACAGGGTGTGGCAAGGGGGCCCGAGGATTGGGAGTGGGAGCTGAAGGCGCTGGGATTTTCAGGGCTGGGAGGTGGGGGCTGGGCGACCTGAGCAGGCATCAGTCTGTTTCCCATGGCCTCCCCCAAGCAGTGCCCACTCCCAGATGGGCCTGCTGAGGAAGGGGTTGGGGGGGGGGGCGCGGGGGAGTCTGCTCACTCCCACCCTGACTCAGCCGGCAACCCCTCCAGGCCCAGCCAGCTCAAAGCATGAGGAGGGGGGGTCTTGGTGCCAGACAAGATGACGGGGCAGTCTCAGAAGGCCCTGAGCATTGGCAAGAGCTGGTGCTCCAACCTCCCTCACTGCTGGCCTGGTCCCCACTGGGCAACTGGCCACCCAGATGAAGGATGGCCCCTCCAGACAAGGGAACCCAGGAGGAAGGCTGGGATGGGGTGGGGAGAGGCTGGTAACCCCAAGATATCCATGGGGATTCAGGCAGCTCACCGGCCAGAGCTGGCAAATGGAAGAAGTTGATGGAAGAAGAGGGCTTGCAGCCTCTTGCATCCCAGATGCGTCCCAGGCCCCAGCCCTATAGACCTCGGAAAGCCGGAGGTGGGAACGTGGGATTTCGCCTCTGCTGTCTCTGGGGTAAATGGGACCAGGAGTCCTCCCTCCCTGCTGTCACCTCTCGAGGCCTCCAGCCAAACCAAGATACCAGACAGAGGACTGCACTCCAGAGACAGTCTCAAGGACTTTCTTAGGTAAAAGTTTGCGGCGCTGGGTTTGGGCTGCCCACCTCCGCGGACTGCACTCTAGAGACGGTCTCAAGGACTTTCTTAGGTAAAAGTTTGCGACGCTGGGTTTGGGCTGCCCACCTCCCCACCGCTACCCCGCATCTCTCCAGCGCTCGCCCGCCGGTCCCGGTCTCCCCTCCCAGACTGAGCGCGTGGGCCCGGCTACCTGGGTCCCCGTCTCCGTCCATCGCTGCGGAGGGCGATCCCGAGGGAAGGA
>NW_005365764.1:2042771-2043011 GCF_000412655.1 Myotis brandtii
TCCTCGGCGGACCCAGGAGGCCGAGAAAGGTCAGGAGTCAGTTTGTGTGTGTGTGTGTTTTTAATGGGGGAGCGGGGGTCCGATCTGAGCCTTCTCCCCGCTCCCTCCGGGGGTGGCTGCTGGGAGGAGGAGGCAGAGGGCAGGGAGTCTAGGTCATGCGGAGGGTGCGGGGCGGGCGGCCCAGGCAAAGGGGAGGGGCAGAGGCTCCTCCCGGCACCCCCCAACCCGGGTAATTTTCCT
>NW_005365764.1:2043391-2049641 GCF_000412655.1 Myotis brandtii
GAGCGGAAATCGGAGCTGGGGTCTCGCGTAGGGGTCCGAGCCCCGACTTTGGGGGACATTTTAAAGTCGCCACGAGGAATGGGAGGGTGAAGACACGCTAGGGGGCCTGGAGCCAGCCACGGGCATGGGGGTGGGAGTGGGGGTGTAGGGAGGTCTTTGCATTGCCCACCCTTCTCCAGGCCCAACTGGGCAGGTCATTTCCACTTCGGCCTTGAGAAAGTCGCGTGAGCCCTTCGGACCTCGGTCGGAGACAATCGTTACCCCTGCCCCCGACATCGCCCTCCCCCCTCCGAGCGCTGGAGAGAAGAGAAGGCACCGCTGCGGCTGGAATGCTCTGCGGGGCTGTGCGCTGTTATTTCCACTCTAACAACCGGCCTCTTGGAAAAGGCTGACCCGAGAATCAGAGGAGGCTCGGCCTCCTTCCCTCTGCTCCTGTCTTTGTGACTTTGGACAGATCCCGCCCCCGCTCCGCAGGCCTCCCTAGCCTAGAGGCTGTTGGGAGGTGCCAGTTAAAAGCAAAAAACAACTCACCTTGTACTGAGCTTCTGCGGTGTCACAGGCTCCTTGAACCTCCCAGGGGGTGGCAGGTGCTGTTCCTGGCCCCTGGCTACCGAGGAGGACACTGAGGCCCAGAGAGGCCCAGGGACTTTCCCGAGACTGTAAACCCGGGCTGGGGACCTCCACCAGCACGGGGTGCTGCCAATACCAGGCCCAGGGAGAGGGTCTGTAGCCTCGCTTTTCAATAACCACAGGCGTGTCCGGGAGCCAGGAGCCATGGCGGTGGAGAACATCAACGAGCTGCCAGAAAACATCCTGCTGGAGCTGTTCACACACGTGCCCGCCCGCCAGCTGCTGCTGCGCTGCCGCTTGGTCTGCAGCCTCTGGCGGGACCTCATAGACCTCATGACCCTCTGGAAGCGCAAATGCCTGCGTGAGGGCTTCATCACCGAGGACTGGGACCAGCCTGTGGCCGACTGGAAGATCTTCTACTTCCTACGAAGCCTCCACAGGAACCTCCTGCACAACCCGTGTGCCGAAGGTGGGGTGCAGAGTGGGTCTGGTGTGCCCCCAACACACACACTGTCAGGATACCAGCTAACATTTATTAAGCACTTATTGTAAGCTAGGTACTTTGAATGGCCTAACAACTTTAATCCTCTCACAATAATCCTAAAAGGTAAGTAGGTGCTGGTAGTGTACCCATTTTTCAGATGAGCAAACTGAGGCCAACAGTGGCATTTCTTCTTCCACCCTTAAGTTGATATCCCCAGTGACCTTTCCTAGGAGAAGGAATGTTGATTAGTTGGGATTAACTATGCCCCAGGCACAAGACCAGGAAGTCAGCCCTGTTTTGTTGACCTAGTTCCCAGACTCCAGGGCTAGGCCTACTAGGACTGTCCCAGAGGTCAAAGGACTTTGCCTGTGGAAGAATGAGAGGTCCAGTCTTCTTTCCAGCACACTTCAGCCACTTCCAGCACTTCCTTGTTCCCTCCCTATGTTAACTCGTCAGCTAGACACTGGGATAGGAGAGGATGGGAGCCTCATTCTCCATTATGTGGCCAAATTCTGGAGCAAAATGATAAAACAGCTCCAAGCTCTCTAAGACTTTTAGATGCCTGCCTCACGTGACTCCCCAACAGCCATGTTCTTCACCAGCAGTTGACACACTATGGTCCATGAGCCAAATCTGGCCCAGGAGCTAAGAATGCCTTTTACCATTTTAAAGGATTATTTTTAAAAAACACACACATACTATGCAATAAGACAATATATAGCCTATAAAACCTAAAATATTTTGTCCCTTTACAGAAAGTTTGCCAGTCCCTAATCTTTGACCCCAGAGGACAAAACCAAGGCTCAGAGAGGGAAAGCAACTTGCCTGATGTCACACAGTCAGTATTGGTAGAGGCAGGACTAGCCTCAGATCTGGCCAGCAGCAGGGCGTTCTGCATCACAGAAGGAATCTGGTCCTTCATATCATCACGTGTCCCAGGAGTCCCAGTGGAAATCACTTACCATAGTGCCTGACACAGGAAGCACTAATTCCAGGCAGGCACCATTGATCTGCAGTTCCACAGCACAGGCCTGGGGGCAACTGCTGAGCTGCAGGGAGAACTGGGAGGAGGGGCCCTCGGGAGAGAGAAGGTGACCACGGAGGGGCTTCCCTTTGATGTGATCTGTGCTTTCCTGCCAGAGGGATTTGAGTTCTGGAGCCTGGATGTGAATGGAGGCGATGAGTGGAAGGTGGAAGACCTCTCTGGAGACCAGAGGAAGGAATTCCCCAATGACCAGGTCAAGAAATACTTCGTGACTTCTTATTAGTAAGATCCAAGGTCAGGGGGACTTGGGGTGAGGGGGAAGCCAAAGTCACTGCCCCCCTGGGGTCTCTCCTCTCTGGGAAAGCAGCCTAGCCTCCCAGTGCCCTAGTGGTGAGCCTCAGCCCAGCCCACCCTCCGCCTGCCCCCCAGCACCTGCCTCAAGTCCCAGGTGGTGGACCTCAAGGCCGAAGGGTATTGGGAGGAGCTGATGGACACTACACGGCCGGACATCAAGGTCAAGGACTGGTGAGTGCCTGGAGCGAGGGCCTGGGGGTGGGCCCTGCCACTCAGGTGCCCCACCCCCACCCTGCCCCCCCATCTCCAAGGCCCTGATGGGCCTTCTCTCTGCCTGCAGGTTCGCAGCAAGGCCAGACTGCGGGTCCAAGTACCAGCTGTGCGTTCAGCTCCTGTCATCAGCGCATGCGCCTCTGGGGACCTTCCAGCCTGACCCAGCAACGATCCAGCAGAAGAGCGATGCCAAGTGGAGAGAGGTGTGTGGGACAGGAAGGGAGCAGGGGGCACACTGCCCAAGGCTGAGACTACAGCCAGGCAGGCCTGGGTTCAAATCCCAGCTCTGCTGCTTCTCACCTGGGCTTCGGCTGCTCTGACTTCAGTGAAGCGATGCTGATAAAGCCACATTCAAAAAGGTTGACTATTATTAATTACTAATATTGGTGGTTACTATCATCCAGACCAGTGGCCAGCAAATGTTTTCTTAAAAGGCTAGATAGAAACATTTCAGGCTTTGCAAGCTGTCCTGTCTCCGTCACAACTACTCAAGTCTTCAACTCTGCCGTTGTGTTGTGAAAGCAGCTTAAGCAAGTGAACATGGCTGTGTTCCAATAAAACTTTATTTACAAAAACAGGCAGGCGGGCCATCGTTTGCCAAATCCTGACCTAGACCAGCGTTCTCCAATAGAACTCTCTGCAGTGGCAGAAATGGTTTGTCTGCACTGTCTGTATGGTAGCCAGTAGCCACATGTGACTATCGAACACTTAATAAGAACCAGTTCCTAGTGTGACTGAGGAACTGAATTTTAATTTCATCTCATTTTACTTAATTTAAATAGCTAAATGGGCCCAGTGATGACTGTACTGGACATCCTTCGTCAGCTTGCGAAATTTCCTTCTGTTGGTCCGCGCCACACTTAGATAATCCTGTGGAGTGGCCCCTCCAGGAATCGACTCCATTTTACAGATGAGGAAACTAAGGCATATGAGAGGGGAGGTGGTCTGCCCCGCTTCACAGAATGAGAACCAGAACTCAGTTCTGGTCCAGCACTAAGAGAGCAGTCCCTTCCTTGTCCCCCCTGCCCCTCAGGCAGCGCCACCCTCAGGGTCAGCTCCCTTGACCTCTCTCCCTCCCTCTACCTGCCCCCTTCCCAGGTCTCACACACGTTCTCCAACTACCCACCCGGCGTCCGCTACATCTGGTTTCAGCACGGTGGCGTGGACACTCACTACTGGGCCGGCTGGTACGGCCCGAGGGTCACCAACAGCAGCATCACCATTGGGCCCCCCGCTGCCCTGACGCCCCCGAGGCCCCGTCCACAGAACCCTGACTGGTAAACTTGTTGTCAGAGGAAGGCTGGGCTTGGGAAGGGGCGGTGGGCCAGGCTTCCCCAGACCTCCTAGTTCACCCTGGCCCCCCAGTCGCCTCTTTGTGGAGCCTCCCATGCTGCAGACAGCCAGCGCTCTGCCTGAGGGTGCGATCTGAATGATGGTGAGGGCTGTGTATACCTTTAAGAGACAGGGCCCTTTAGGGAGGTACAGGATGTTCCCCCAGGTTCCTCCCCAGACTCCTCTGAGGGTGGGTGTCCAAGCTCAGATGGCAACCGAGACCTGTGTTCCTACCTTCCCCTCCTGGGCCTTTCCCCCTGTCTTTCTGGGGGGCCCTCGGAGCAGGGACGGTGTGGAGGACATCGGGCAAGCCTGGAGAGTCCAGATGCTGGGAGCGACTGTGTAGCTCAGACCGATCTGGGAGTGGAAGGAGGGCTCTGCTGGCCTGTCCCTGTCCCATTCTCTGCTGCTCCCACGCTCTCGCTAGACCTGCCTGCTCAGAGAGGTGGCTATGGCCCAGAGGCTCAGGCCTGGTCTGAGACGGGCAGGCCCAGGGTGGGGTGGAGTCGACGCCACGTCTGGACTGTCCTTACCGTCAGTGAAGCCCCAAAAGCCAGATGGGGTGGGGCTCTCCAGAAGAAGGCTCTCTGGAATCCAGTGGGTGGGATCCCAGGGCAGGTGGGTGCAGGATTGGGCTCTGATTCTGAGAGCTAGGATGTGTGAGCATAGGATGAGTGTGGGGGTGGGGGTCTTCAAGGACCGCCTGTCCACCTCCATGCCTACACCAGGCTCCCTGTGGCTTGGAGGGCAATCCAAGCCCCACCCCACATTGGAACTGCCATTCACAGACCCTTCCCACCCTGCCCTCTGCCTCTGCCTCCTCCGGCAGTGCTCTGATCCTACCCCTGATGCATGCAGCCAAATAAAAGGTTTTCCCAGCCCAGCTTGCGCCCTGTGGTTTCTGGGGCAAAAGGGCAAACTTCGGGGGAGGCCCCAGACATGCAGAAGGTGCAACATGTGTGGCTTCTGTCCAAGGTACGGAGGAGTTGACATTTCGGGAGCCTGACAATCGCAGAACCACGGCCATAGGACAAAGCTCTCGGTGAGCTGCAAACACCTCCCCCCAGCCGCCTTCAGCATTGCTAGCTTCCCCTGTGGCCTGGCCACAAGCCTGCGAGTCACACACCTCATGCTGGGTCAACAGAGACATGTCAGGCACTGCTTACTGGTGTTTCCCTTACTCTGCCAAGAGCTTTACTGACATTAGATAAAGCCAAGGCATTTACAATAGTGCCTGGCACACAGTAGTGCTCAATACTATTCAACTTAATGCTCTCAGTCATTAACAAGCGAGATTAGGGCCTCGGCCAGGGCAGGGGCCGCCCCTCACGAGCTGTGTGGCAAGTTAGCAGAGAACACCCTTCTTGGAGAAGAGACAGCCCTAAGGAGTTCATGTGATCTGGCCGGGCACCCCTGTGCAGCACACAGCCTGCACAGCCTTTTGTGGCTCCCTGCAGCCCCAGGTGCTCCATCATTATTTGTACAATGAAGAAAGCATCAATGAATTTAATCGTGACAGAAATGCGGAGAGATTTTTACCTTTGAGGACATTGAGGAATGCCCTTGGTTAAGCCCTAGAGAAGGCAGGACTGACTAAGTGTGGCTGGTGTGGCTCAGTAGTTGAGCATCAACCTATGAACCAGGTCACAGTTCAATTCCCATCAGGGCACGACTGGATCCCAGTAGGAGGCGTGCAGGAGGCAGCCAATTGGTGATTCTTATTGATATTCTATCTCCCTCTCCCTTCTTCTCTGAAATTAAAAACATATTTTAAAAAAACTCTTACAGCCCTAGCCGGTTTGGCTCAGTGAGTAGAGCATCCTCTTATTGATATTCTCTCTCCCTCTCCCTTCTTCTCTGAAATTAAAAACATATTTTAAAAAAACTCGTACAGCCCTAGCCGGTTTGGCTCAGTGAGTAGAGCATCGGCCTGTGGACTGAAGGGTCCCGGGTTCGATTCCGGCCAAGGGCACATGCCTGGGTTGCGGGACCCATCCCCAGTGTGGGGCGTGCAGGAGGCAGCCAATCAATGTTTCTCATCATTTTATGTTTCTCTCTCACCCTCTCCCTTCCTCTCTGAAGTCAATAAAAAAATATTTTTTAAAAATTATTAAAAAAATAAAAATAAACTCTTACAAAAGAAAAAAAGACTGACTTTCGCTTTCAGCAATCACCCTCCAGGGAAGGGCCCACCGGTCCGGTCCCACCGGTTTCACTTCCTTCTGTATTTGGGGAGCAGGTTAAGGGGCCGGAGGAGCGGCTGGTGCAGGGGCGGGTCTCGGGCTGCCCGGAGGCAGGAGGAAGCCACGGGA
>NW_005365764.1:2050398-2063270 GCF_000412655.1 Myotis brandtii
GCAGATGCAGTGACAGCGCCTGGGGGGGTGGGGGGGGTCGTTGGGAGGGTCCACGGAGCAAAGGCCAGCGCGCGACTTGGGGCCGGGCACGTGGGCAGCCCCCTAAGTGCGAGGTGGCTTCTTGGCTGGAGTTCCCACCGCACACGCCCAGGACGGGCTTTCCTTCCGCTCCCCACCCCGCGCGGCGGGGCCCACGAAGGACAAACCGGGCGGGTGGAGTGGATACGGGGGACCAGAGCCAAAGACCAGGCTTCGGACGCCCGAGTGAGGAGTTGTCGGTACCCAACAGCCCAGCCACCTTTGCCGACAGTGCTTTTAGAAACCACCAATGTTTAAAAATTCACAGGTTCCATTTTTTTTTTTAATGTTTAGTTTCTCCTGAAATATCAGATCTGGCCACATCAGAGTTTTTATCCATCATAATACTTTGCACACCGTACAGAGTGCCTTATATATGTCTACTGTTTATTCTTAGCCATGCTAAAACGCTCCTCTCTGCGCCCCCTCATTTTGGGGGGACAGGAGCCTAAAGAAGAATCTGAACTGCTTCTTTAAAGCCAAACCGGCTAGGGCCTGAACTGCTTCTTTATCCCAGTCTCTGTGGAAAAGGATGTCCTCCCAGTGCCTCTAGGTGTGGGTGAAGGTTCCCTCCCCCACCCACCAGGGGATCAGCTTAGCGATCTGTGTTATGAGAAACACCCCACCCCCCACCCCAGGCAAGTGGCTGTAAATTCTTCAGAACCCTTGCGCAATTTAGATGGAGGAAGGTGCTCTTGGTTTCGGTTTTGGTTTGGTTTTGCTCCGATGGTAGAAGTGTTAGTAATGACATCCGGTGCTGAATTCTTTCCCGGGCCATCTGAGGTTGGATGTCAGTTACCACCTTTACACAGCTTCTGGGTCGGCACTGCAGGCCAGGGTTCAAACCCAGGCCTCAAACTGCTTTTCGGTTTCTGGGCATTTCAGGGTGGGCTCTGGCCTTGGCTAGGTAGCTCAGTTGGTTAGAGCATCATCCAATAATCAACCAATGAATGCATATACAACTGGAATAAGAAATCAATGTTTCTCTCCTCCACCCCCCCGCCCCCCCACACACACCTTCCTCTCTCCCTCTAAAATCAATAATTTAAAAAACCAGTTGGTTAGAGCATCATCCAGATACACCAATGTTACAGTTTGATCCCCGGTCAGGGTACATACAAGACTTAGCAAATGAATGCATAAATAAATGAAACAACAAATCCCTCTCTCTCAAATCCTAAAATCAATAATTTAAAAAAAAAAAAAAATTGGTCCAGCTGGTGTGACTCAGTGGTTGGGCATCAACCTTGGAACCAGGTAGTCACCATTCTGTTTCCTCGGGGTACATCCCGTGTGGGGCGTGCAGGAGGCAGTTGGTCATTGATTCTCCTTCATCACTGATGTTTCTCTCTCTCCCTCTCCCTTTCTGAAATCAATTTTTAAAAAAATGTATTTTTAAAACGTGGGCTCTGGCTTGACACCTCGCCCCCAGAACTGGGATGGGTGGGGCAGCTCCTCGTCTGGGTGTTTTATCACATCGGACTTCAGGCCACAAGAGCAACGTGGAGAGAAGCTGATGCCTCCGTACGAGCCCCACCACTTAATGAAGTTGTGACATAGCCTGGGGGTGTTATAAAGATCTTATGACAGTGAACTCATACACTACAATATCACCACAAACCCTTACAGAGCTCACAGACAACAGCGTGGCCTTGGCAGAATCTTACTGTTCACCAGGCCCACCAACTTAAACTAAGCAATTATTTCCTTAATGGGGGAAAAGGCCCCTTAAAACTTAGTCCATATTCTGAGGGCCTGCTATGTCCTGGAAGGATGCTCAAATGCTTCTTGTCTTAACCCCTCTTGTTTTACAACAGAAGCAGGATTAGGGGGCCCAGGCCCAGGACCCTGAAGATCTGAGGAATCTACCTCCTTGGTCAGAGCTCATAACCACCATTGTCGCCCCACCCCCACACACAGGCCTGTGTGTGCACCCCAGCCCAGTTATGGCCCTGCTCAGCATCAATGAACTGCCTGAGAACATCCTGCTGGAGGTATTCACATACGTGCCTGCCCGTCAGCTGGTATTGGACTGCCGTCCTGTCTGCAGCCACTGGCGCGACCTCATCGACCTTATGACCCTCTGGAAACGCAAGAGCCTGCGTGAGGGCCTCATCAACGAGGACTATGACGAGCCTGTGTCTGACTGGAAGATTTTTTACTTTTTGTGCATCCTCCGCAGGAACCTCCTACGCAACCCATGTGCTGAAGGTGGGCCGCTTCCTTCCTCCCTTTCGGGAACCTCAGGGCCTTTGCACTTGCTATGCCCATACTAGCGGGAATGTTCTCTCAAAGCTGAGCCCCCACCAGGCTCCCTTGTTTCCTCCTCATTCTTGAGGTCTCAGTTCAGAGACCTGCCCTGGTCCATCCAGAAACAGTGCTCCCTACCTCAGTCCTATCACCCCCATTTAATTCCTTCATAGCACTTTTCATACCCTAGAATTACCTTTTTATCTCTCTTTTTTTCCCTTCAAGTTCCAGGGACCTAGTGGGTCTAGCTTGCCACAGTACATAGCAGGGGCTCAAGAAAACGTTCGTTGAAGAATCAACCAACTTCAGGTCCACCTTTCCCCCTTTAGCTCAGTCTAAGCTGCCTAACGTTTAGGAGGCTTCCTCTACGGGCCAGGCACTAGCCCGAACTCTTCCCAAATGTCAATAATCTTCCCGTTACCCTAATTATACAGATGAAAATGAGGATTTTGAGAGGTGACTGCAATCACATCATTTGAGTTCCCTGTTTAGCTCAAGTTCTCTTTTATTTGCCAGGGTGTTTTCCTTTGTTCAGTACCTACTACATACCAGGCACCTTGCTCCTTATTGGGGCCACGGCAGCAGTTGATGCAGAGGCGTTGTTTATAGACTTAGAATCCCTCTCATGTCTGTTTTCTCTCTTTATCCTCATGTGGATCCAGGAGTCGGCCGCATGAGGAGGGTTAGCTCCATTTTGTAGATGAGAATGTTAGGCCGCAAGCAAGATGTGTCTTGCCCAAAGATCCAGAAATGCTCAGCTGCTGGAGGCCCTCAGGCCCCTCTCAGAAGCTGCCCAGCCTGGCCACCAGCTCAGCTCACAACCCCAGCCTGCAGCCTTGCCTGCACGGGGCACTGTATTACCCGTCTGGCTCTCTACTGGGGGGACCCTGGGCACACAGGGAATAGATGTGGGTTCCTTATAGAGGGAGCAGGGGAGTAATTTGGAAAAGCTCCCCTGGTGATTGTTCTGGAAAACCTTGGGGAGAAACACGCCAGTTTTCTAAGTTCCTCTCAGCTCTCTCTGAAGAGGGAGACCAGGACATGGTGAGCCAACCTGGTGGGGATGCTCCCATGAATACGGGGTTACTACATGCCACCAACTCAGAGGGCACCCATTCTCCCAATTATCATCCCTCCCACCCAGGCCAGAAGTTCCTATGACCCAGCAACAAACCTCACACCCTTCAGATCTCAGTTACATAGTGAGGATGTCGAGGGGGATGTCAGTTGTCAACTGAGTGATCCCCACTGGGACAAATTCACATTAGCCATTAAGAACTAAAGTACCAGCACAGGCCCTTCACAATGTTCTGAGAACTGAAACTTGGGTATTTCCCAAAGGGCATCAGCAACATGAAAGTGAAAGTAGTGCCCCCGCCCCCTGCTTCATGTAGGAGTCAAGCTGGTCAGGCACAAGTGGGAGGGGAGAGGTGGGAATGGGTTGGAGTTTAACTTTGTAGGGGTGCTCCAAGGCACAATTGGGGTGCACACCTGGAGATCAGAGCATGAGCAAGCCCTGCATTTCACCCTCGTGCCAAATGGGGAGGACCAGGCTACACATTTACTAGGCTTCTATTTTTCCTAGAGGGTATGAGATCCTGGAAAATTGACCGCAATGGGGGGAACCACTGGAAGGTGGAGAGCTTTCCTGGAGGCCATGGGCAAGGTTTTCCTGACTCCAAGGTCAAGAAGTACTTCGTCACATCTTATGAGTAAGAAACTGAACTGAGCCGGCTGTGTCGGAGGAAGAGGGTCGGGACACCTTTTGCCAAACCCCAGGCCTACCTACGTCAGGGCCTCTGTGAAGCTCAAGGGAGGTGTTCCCCAAACCAGCTCAGTCTACTGCCTCCTGGGGCAGAAGTAAACTCAGTGACTGGGGGTGGGGATCGGTTTAAGGGGGCTGGGAGCCCCTGGGGCAGTGGAGTGTCCACAGGCTGTCCATAACCGAGGAACGTGAGTTCCTGGGGCCCCGGGAGACTGGGCGTATGGATTGGGATCAGGTGCTGCCCAGGCACAAGGGAGTCAACTCCCTGCGTATTTCTCATGGGCCCACACCGAGGTCGGAGCCAGCGTCAGCACCAGCCAGGAGCTGTCCTGAAGCCGTCAGGGGACACACTGCTGGGTCCCCTGAACCACCTCCCTGGGTGCAGGCCACGCAGAGCACACCTAGGAATACAAGCTTTTCCTTCTGCTCCCCAGCTTATGCCTCAAGTCCCAGATGGTGGACCTCAAAGCTGAGGGCTACTGGGAGGAACTAATGGACACAATCCGGCCTGACATCGTGGTGAAGGACTGGTGAGTGAGGCCCAGCCCCACACTGCATCCTCCCCTTAACCTGAGAACACCTGGAGGGAGTGCCCACTCTGCCCAGCAGTGTCCTAAGGCAAGGGTAGTCCCCGAAGCCAGGCCAACCCGGCTGGCTTGTTCCCTGCCCCCTCCGCCCCCAACACACACCTCCTGTGGACAGACCCAGCACTTGCTCATCCAGCAGCGCCTCCTGGCCTCCCCACCATCACATCAGCAGGGGATAAACCTTAACCCCAGTTTACAGATGGGGAGACTGAGGCCTACAGATGAGTTAATCTCAGACACTCACGAGAGCAAGACACCCAAGACCCAGCCTTCCCGGACCTCACATCTGCGCACATGCCTTCTCACTGCCTCCCCTGCCCCTTCCACCATTTATCCCACAACTCTTTCTCAAGCTCCTCTCTGCACAGAGCTGTGCCAGCCGCTCTGCCTTGGCCCATGGCAGAAGCAGGGCCCCAGGGCCACCACTGAGGGTGGAGGGGTGGGATTTGAGGAATGTGCAGAACTGCTGGGGGCAGGGGAGATAGCAGGGCTGAGCTCTGTGCCAGCGCACACCACACAGGCCACCCCTTTAATCTGCCATTGAACCCACAGCCTGGCCTTTACTATCTCTGTTGAGAGCTTTTTGCCTTTTAAGATGCAATCTCTGAAATACTCAAAAGGGTTGCCCTTTTCTCAGATGGAATAACTGAGGCCTGGCACAGATAGGGACTGCACACCCTGGGGGTACAGGGAGCACTGAAGGTGGACCCCATGGGCCCCATAGGGAAACGAAACTCCAATTTGTAAGCCTGTTGCCTGCCCACTGCCAGGGCCACCCTTTGTCTTGGGGTGCAGTCCTAAAGCCCAGCCTCCCCTAGGTTCGCCGCCAGAGCAGACTGTGGCTGCACCTACAGCATCCGAGTACAGCTGGTCTCAGCCAACTACATCGCCTTGGCCTCCTTCGAGCCCCCACCTGTGACCATCGAGCAGTGGAGCGATGCCCAGTGGAGAGAGGTGAGACCTCAGCTGCTGGCCTGCCATCCACTTCCCCCAGGGCCTGGATGCCCCAGCTCTCCCACCTGGGACTCCCCCTTCTCCTCTCCAGTTGAGTGGTCACCCCATCTCACCCCCTCCCCAGTCCTGGTGGTCACTCCCTCTCCCTTCCTTCCAGGTCTCTCACACCTTCTCAGATTACCCTCCAGGCGTCCGCCACATCCTCTTCCAGCATGGGGGCAAAGACACCCAGTACTGGGCAGGCTGGTATGGGCCCCGTGTCACCAACAGCAGCATCATCATCAGCCCTAAGACGACCAGGAACCCAGCAGCCTCCACAACTCAGCCCGAGACCATGCAGGAGCATGAGCAGGGGCAGGGGCAGGGGCAGGGGCAGAATCAGGAACGAGAGCGGGAACGGCCATGGCTAGGGAATGCGTACTTTAATAACCTGTTCTCCCGACTTCGTTCCTGCAGACCCCTCTGACAGTCTGGATCCGATAACCTTTCATCTGCCCTCTGTCCCCGCCAGCTAAGTGCCAAAGGTCTCCTCCAGGCAAGAGATGAGCCTGTGGTGGGCAGGGAGGCTCTTGCCCCGGGACCTCCTGCCACAGTTCTAACCCTGGGCAAACCCACTGTTGTGTGGCTCTCACTTCTTGTCATAATAAATGTTCCCAGTAAAACCAGCCTGGGGTTGGGTCTAGGAGTGGGGGGTAAGGGGTCCGGGCACTGTTAGAGAAGCAGCCCTTCCCCAGGTTAATTTGGCTGCACCTGCCCCTCCCACTACAATTAGAGAGTGCCCAGGTCAGCCCTTGGGGCCCTTTATTGAAACAACTCAGACACCCAGTACTGGGCAGGCTGGTATGGGCCCCGTGTCACCAACAGCAGCATCATCATCAGCCCTAAGACGACCAGGAACCCAGCAGCCTCCACAACTCAGCCCGAGACCACGCAGGAGCAGGAGCAGGAGCAGGGGCAGGGGCAGGGGCAGGAGCAGGAATGGGAATGGGAAGCGGAATGGGATGTGGACTTTAATAACCTGCCCTCCCCACTTCATTTCTACAGACCCCACTAAAGTCTAGATCTGATAGCCTTTCATCTGCCCTCCGTCCCCGCCAGCCAAGTGCCAAAGGTCTCCTCCAGGCAAGAGATGAGCCTGTGGTGGGCAGGGAGGCTCTTGCCCCGGGACCTCCTGCCACAGTTCTAACCCTGGGCAAACCCACTGTTGTGTGGCTCTCACTTCTTGTCATAATAAATGTTCCCAGTAAAACCAGCCTGGGGTTGGGTCTAGGAGTGGGGGGTAAGGGGTCCGGGCACTGTTAGAGAAGCAGCCCTTCCCCAGGTTAATTTGGCTGCACCTGCCCCTCCCACTACAATTAGAGAGTGCCCAGGTCAGCCCTTGGGGCCCTTTATTGAAACAACTCACAGCACAGTATTTGAGACAGACAGTGTTGACCGGCTGAACCCCAGGAGGCTGAGAAATTGAGATCCCAGCACCTTCCTGCCCTCCTGGGGGGCCATTCCTCCGTGAAGGCAACCAGACCTGAGCAGCTCCGGGCTGGAGGATGGGCAGTCCACACAGAGGCAATAAGAGCACTTGGAAGCGGGGTGGCCCTGCAGCGCTGCCCGAGGCTGGGGGCCCCCAAAGTCCGATAGTTGTGGCATCCATGGGGGCAGACACACCCTCAGCTGTTTTTATGAGCTCGTTCTTCCACATAGAGCTGCATCTAACGGACAGGAACACACAGCCGTGTCAGGTGGCAGTCCGGGCGCCTATATGGAGGGTCTGCAAGCCCCTGGCAGGCAGATCTCTCTCTCTCTCTCCAAGTGTCAGGTTGCATGGCCAGAGCCGGGATGGGGAAGGGAAAGGGGATGGGAGGAGCCTTATGCCAGGTGTTGCCTGGTAACCTCCAAGCTTTGTCCACAAGGCCTTAAGCACACCCTAAATAAAGCATACCTGGTCCCCATGCAGCTCACCTTTAAAATGTCTGATGTCATGGTTTTTAGGGGTATCAGCCGGGGGTCATGCATGTGGACATCCTGCTCATCTGCCAGGATCCAGGGGAAGTCCTAGGGAGGATCCAGGTGACGGGGTGGAAGGGCGCTGGACCTGCCTGCCCTCCCTTTGCCTTCCCCCTCTACCTCCAGAGCTGGGGCCCTCAGACTTTGGGGACCATCAAATCACTAGGGAAGCCCTGACCAGTTTGGCTCAGTGGATAGAGCGTCGGCCTGTGGACTGAAGGGTCCTGGGTTCGATTCCGGCCAAGGGCATGTACCTTGGTTGCGGGCACATCCCCAGTGGGAGTTGTGCAAGAGGCAGCTGATCGATGTTTCTCTCTCATCGATGTTTCTAGCTCTCTATCCCTCTCCCTTCCTCTCTGTAAAAAATCAATAAAATATATTTTTTTAAAAATCACTAGGGAAGTGCAGAATCCCGGGCTCCTCCACTGGACAGGCCACGCCTGCGGGTCAGAGCTGGGCTGGGAACCTAAGTGACTTAATAAGCCCCAGCACCAATTCTGAACCTGCTCAGAAAGGAGAACCTCACTGAGCTGGGGGCCCCAGCACACAGCCCACTCCTCCCAGGGCTGCATGCCCAGGTGTAGCAATGGCAGGCATGTGGCCGCAGTGAGCACACAGCCAGACCTACTGGGTGCCAGGCACTGTCATAAGCAACGTTATGGGTGCAGTGCCCACGGGCAGCACCCCTGCCCACTCAGAACTGTGGCATCGGCTTACCAGAGCCTCCCGCTGTCTCACTGCCCACCCCCTCTGACCAGTCTCCTCTCACCTTGATGACCTGGATCTTCTCCATGTTGCGAGTGGCAGCTTCCCTCGTGTGCACCAAAACCGTGAAGGTGCAGCCTGAGGAGGCAAGCGTGTGATCAAGGCTGGGCCACACCATGCCTGCCACTGGGCAGAGTCTCTTCCCACCTCCCTAGTGGCTCAGCAGCCCCAGGGATCAAAGTGTAAAGAAAGCAAGTGTTCAGACACAAGTAAACAGAGACTGAAGACAGAGTGGAGTTAACCAGGGAAGTTCCTGGAGGATGTAGACTTTGAAAGGAGTTCTAAAAAGCAGGAAGAGACCAGGCTCAGAGGAACTTGAGAACACAGACCAACCCAAGGTAGCCATGGAAACGCCCAGGGAAGAGGCAGGAGAAGGTGAGCTCACCTGGGGGGTTGTGGTCCAGGACAGCATCACACACGCTGATCTTCAGGATGAAAGCTCGGAGCAGCTGCTCCACGTGAGACAGCAGGGAGTCTGAGCTGGGAAGGAGAGAAGAGGCAGGTCTTCTATCGCACTGGTGCCCCCCTCCACAAGCAGTCAACCCCAGAAGCAGATGAGGGGGTCCCGAGCCCCTCTAGTCCTTCTGAGTGTTGGCTTCTAAGGGGGCTACCTGTCACCAGGGGAGTTTAAAACCAGTGCAGAGCCCCATCCCAGACTAATTAAGCCAGGATGGGGGAAAGGGGTGTAGGGAGCCCCTATAGGTGGTTCTAACATGCTAATGTCCCCTTTCCCATCTGAGGACCAGGACCCCAGCCGTGAGGGCAAAGGGCTGGCCCAAGGCCATTCTATTGTCCTGACCTCACCACAGGAAGCCAGCAGCTGACCAGCCAACATTCCTGCCCAAGGTCAACTTTTTTTTTTAATATATATTTCTATTGATTTCAGAGAGGATAACTTTTTTTAAAAAAAATATATTTTTATTGATTTCAGAGAGGAAGGGAGAGGGAGAGAGAGATAGAAACATCAATGATGAAAGAGAATCATTGATTGGCTGCCTCCCACACACCCCCAACTGGGGATCGAGCCCACAACCCAGGCTTGTGCCCTTGACCAGAATCGAACCTGGGACCCTTCAGTCCGCAGTCCGACGCTCTATCCACTGAGCCAAACCAATTGACTATGGATTACACCGCTTGATGGGAAGTTAGGACCCTGGATTGTGTCCTGGCTCTGCCACCATTTGGGTGACCCTGGGTAGTTCATGTCACATCTCCGGACCTCAGTTTCTCCGTCTATAAAAGAGGAGGTGGGGACTAGCCATTCACCAGTGCCGTGGTTTCCCACGTGTGACACAGGAGGGTCTCCATGGAACCTGTGTGAGGTCCAGAGACCACGGGGCGGCCTGCCTGCTAGGTGGCATGCCTTGCATTTCCCCAAGGTATTCTGGGAGCTGCTTAAAGGCATGAAGGTGGGATACTCCTAAGGACCTCACACCATCTAGCAGGTGGGTGGCGGGGAGGCGGCTCACCTGATGGACAGCAGTGGAGGCTGGGTGATTTCAAAGACGAATTTCTCCACGGGGCGATGCTCTTTGTCCAAAATTACCACCACCACTTTCTCCACATCATTCTGCAAGGACAAAAATCTCCTACTCCGGAACTGGGTGCCCCCCCACCCCAGGAAGGGTGGGAAAGGGCCCACTCACAGCCCTGCTCCGCCTCTGGTCCCCGGGTCCCCCTGGAGAGGTGTTTGAGAAGTTCAAGTAGGCACTCCCTGACATGAGTGGTACAGGCTGAGGGGAGAGACTACCGGGGCCCCTTAGGGGTCACAGAAGACACAACAGAAGGAGGAAACCCTGAGGGGCCAAGCCCAGATGGAACTTGGGGGTGGAGGGAGAGAAACAGATGTGAGAACCCAGACCCCTCCCAGGCAGGCCCCACTCAGAACCATCCACGACGGCTCTGGGGCCCAGCACACCTTTCACAGAGCCCAGCGCACCATTCTCTTGGCCCACATGCCCTGGGGCCTGTCCTTGGGCTCGGGGGTCTCCAGGGTGCAGGAAACAGGCCTCTGGGTGTGAGAGTCCTGGGTCCCCTGCCAGGTCCAGCATCACCCCATCCCATACCGGGTGTGAGGTGGGCTGGTGCCCTCACCTTCTCCAGGAGCGGCTTGACACAGTGCAGCGTGTCCTGGATATACTGGTTCAACTCCGGGTGGCAGGACATCTGCGCACAATGCCATGATGGCTGGTGAGGCCCAGCACCTCTGGGGAAGCCTCCCCCACCCCCTCCAGGAGCCCAAGCCTGTCTGCCTTCGGAGAGAGGCCCGGCAGCTCCCCAGGCTTCCCACCTGAGAGACCAACTTCCCATCATGGGGCTCAGAACTCTGAATCACCCACAGAGGGGAGAAGCCAGAAGGTACGAATTCAGGCTCAACGTTAGCACTTCCAGCATGAGGGTTTCCTAACGTGGGGTCCTCCAGCTCCTGCAGAGTCTGAGAAACCCCTACGTTGTGTTTGAGTATATGGGCTTTTTTTTTTTTTTAAGAGAAGGGATCCAGAAATCGAATCAGTTTTCAAAAGTTAAGAATCTGGAACGAAGGAGCCATGTGGCCTTAGACAAATCGCCTCTCTGAGCTTTAATAAACTTCGTCTGTGAAGATCTCGAAGGCAGAGTGAGGATTCAGTGAGGTATGTACCTAGTGGGTGCTCAGGCAATGCTGCTGCTCTTTTCCCTTTCCCAGTACACTCCCCGAGCTCCACCACCTTCCAGCATTCAGTCGTTTCTTCTAATGTTTACTGAGTGCCTTGTAAGGGGCAGGCACTTCTAGAGTATTGTGGGGCTTTGTCTCCCTTTTAACCTACAATTAGGGAAAGTGAGGGCAGAGGGAAGGTGCCTGAGGTTTACAGAAATCCTCTCCCCCAACCAACCTCAGGGCAACTTCAAGACCAGCTTCAAGAATTCTTTTAAAATACAACCATGCCCCAGGGCAACTCCGCTGCGAAGGCCTGGTCCCTAACTCCTGGAGGGGAACTCCCAGTTCAGAGGGGATGGAAGGAGCCGCTGCAGCAGCGGGGGTTGGGAGGTTGTCAGGCTGCCAGCCGCTGAGACCAGCTTCAAGAATTCTTTTAAAATACAACCATGCCCCAGGGCAACTCCGCCGCTGCGAACTGGTCCCTAACTCCTGGAGGGGAACTCCCAGTTCAGAGGGGATGGAAGGAGCCGCTGCAGCAGCGGGGGCTGGGAGGTTGTCAGGCTGCCAGCCGCTGTCAGGACCTGGAGGCCAGGTCCCCCCGTTGGAGAACGAGGGGGCCGGGCCTGAAGGTGGAACAGACGGTGGGGTCCTCCAGCTCCTGCAGAGACTGAGAAACCCCTAAATTGTGTTTGAGTATATGGGCATCTTCTTTAAGAGAAGGGATCCAGAAATCGAATCAGTTTTCAAAAGTTAAGAATCTGGAACGAAGGAGCCATGTGGCCTTAGACAAATCGCCTCTCTGAGCTTTAATAAACTTCGTCTGTGAAGATCTCGAAGGCAGAGTGAGGATTCAGTGAGGTATGTACCTAGTGGGTGCTCAGGCAATGCTGCTGCTCTTTTCCCTTTCCCAGTACACTCCCCGAGCTCCACCACCTTCCAGCATTCAGTCGTTTCTTCTAATGTTTACTGAGTGCCTTGTAAGGGGCAGGCACTTCTAGAGTATTGTGGGGCTTTGTCTCCCTTTTAACCTACAATTAGGGAAAGTGAGGGCAGAGGGAAGGTGCCTGAGGTTTACAGAAATCCTCTCCCCCAACCAACCTCAGGGCAACTTCAAGACCAGCTTCAAGAATTCTTTTAAAATACAACCATGCCCCAGGGCAACTCCGCTGCGAAGGCCTGGTCCCTAACTCCTGGAGGGGAACTCCCAGTTCAGAGGGGATGGAAGGAGCCGCTGCAGCAGCGGGGGCTGGGAGGTTGTCAGGCTGCCAGCCGCTGTCAGGACCTGGAGGCCAGGTCCCCCCGTTGGAGAACGAGGGGGCCGGGCCTGAAGGTGGAACAGACGCTTAACATCCACTCCCTGCCCACTCTGTGATTAGGGGGTGACCCGGTGGCGCCGGCCGGCTGGGGGGGCTCACCTGGACAGGCACGTTGTACTTCTTCCGCTTCTGGAAGATGCCCACCGGGTAGACCTCGCGCACGTAGAGGATCAGGTGCACGGCCACCTCCAGGAACTCGCACAGCACGTCGGCCACCACTGCAAGGAGCGCAACCCGCGCGCTCAGCAAAGTCCGCCCGCACAGACCCGCCCTCGCCCCGTACCCGGTCGGCAGGTCCCCCGGTCGGCAGGCCCGGCCTCTCTACCTTGGCCAAAGTTGAGGTCCTGTCGCGTGAGCGTAGTCATCCTTCCCGCCACCTAGGGGGTGGGACCGGAGTGAGGGCTAGTTCCAGAGGCGCAGGCACCTGGGGCCCCCCCGCCTCCACCGCCCTTCCCTTCCCCTCCCCTCCCCCCCTCCTGGGGGGATCGGAGCAGGACCCCCCTGAACTCAGGATCAGGGCA
>NW_005365764.1:2063804-2071889 GCF_000412655.1 Myotis brandtii
AGGAGGGGCGGGGCTGGGAAAGGGGCGGGGCCACGCCTCCGCGCAGGCGATCCCGGGGCGCCACGCCGCCTCCTTTCACTTTCGGGTGGGCGCGAAAAAAGGCAATTTCGGTCTCCTCGTCGGATCGCTACGACCCTTCCTCCCCAGGGAATTTCTCTCGCTCAGGAGGCGCGGTAAGGGGGTGGGCACGCGTTGCTGGTGCGGAGCAGGTGGAGTCACAGCTGGGAACTGTGGACAGCGACATCTTCCGCCGGCTCCGACTTCTCCTGCGGGTTCCCGGACGCAGCCGCCCAACCGAAAGCTAATCCGCCGGCTCCGGGGCGGGGCTAGGGGAGGACCCGGGTGCACCTGGAACGCCCCCACCCCCACCCGGAACCTCACCAGCCTGGCTTCACCCCCCAGGCCCATGCACCCTAACAACCGCTGGCCTTAATATATACCAGGCGCTGGGCTGTATGTGTCCGTGGATTATCTTGCTAAACTCACTCATCAACTCTACGCGACAGTGACTGTAATTGTCCCTATTTTACAAATGAGCCAGCGAGGTTTAGGGGAGTGAAGTAAAATGTCACACAGCTACTGAGGGAAGGGCGGGCAGAGGTGTCTTCTGCCACTAGCTCGGGAGCCGTCCCCTCCCTGCCCCATCCCCCCACCCCCGGACTCTGAAAGGGCTGTGAGGCCTCTGGGAGATAATGATTAATATTAAAATAATTACCAACATGGATTGAGCACTCATGTTCAAGCATTGATTTCTTCCATTCCCTCATTAACCTTAGGAGCTAGGCACCCATTATACAGCCCCACTTTCTAGATGGTAAATCAGGCACAGAGATGTTCTCTAATTTTCAAAAATCACACATTTGGAGTACAAATCCAGTTCTAACTCCTAGTCTAACTCCAGGAATTCAACTTATTTTCAGCCCCTAAGGTCAGAGAAGTGGCTGTGGAGTTATGGGAAACAAGTCAGGACCAGAAGCCATAGACCTTGCCACTGACAAGAGCTTGTCAGCAGTCACACTCATCTGTGGGTACATAGATCTAGCCAGGAATGTTGGGGACCTGTACCCCCCTTTTACCCCAGAAGCCTTCAAATCTTCATTTACACACTTCCGTTGAGGTGGGGGCAGAGGAAAAAAATACCTAACCTGGCCCATTAAGCCAGGAATGCCAGCACAGCAGGTCTCAAAAGGAGTCTTTGGAAATCTACATCTTAATCTCTGGGGAGCCCATTAAACACTGGGAGCCGTGGCCTCCCTGACCTACCAGATCCGTCTGTGTGCACAGCATGGCACCAGCCCTTTAACAAGCTCCCCAGGGGCCCTGATGCCCAAGAAAGTATGGGCATCACCACAATGGGTTTGGGCAGTTCCCAAGGGAAGTCTGCATTTCATAAAACTGCAATGCTTAATCCAAAGGGATGGATGGTTTTTTTCCCCCAGAAACTGATGCACCAGGCGGCGCATGTGGGACACAGCAACTCTTCTCCAGACTGGGGGAGCCTGCTCACATCATGCCTTGCATGAGAAGACCGTTTCCACACAGAGCCAGCCAAGCAGCTCACTGGTTTGTGGAGGTGTCCCTGGCTCCTTGAGATTTAATTATTGTGATGCTTTGGCCACGGGGGAAAGTGGACATCCTTAGAGGACATCCTTCTTTGCCTCTCTCTGGAGCAAGCATGTCAGACTCGCCATGCGGCCCGCTGGCCGCAAGTTTGACATGCTTGCTCCTGAGGCTACTCAAGTAGCTTTTTCTTTTTTTTTTCTTTTTTAATATGTTTTATTGATTTTTTACAGAGAGGAAGGGAGAGAGATAGAGAGTCAGAAACATCGATGAGAGAGAAACATCGATCAGCTGCCTCCTGCACATCTCCCACTGGGGATGTGCCCGCAACCCAGGTACATGCCCTTGACCGGAATCGAACCTAGGACCTCTCAGTCCACAGGCCGACGCTCTATCCACTGAGCCAAACCGGTTTCGGCTCAAGTAGCTTTTTCATTGGTGGACAGGAAGTGGCAGTCTTAGGGTGGAGATTCCTTGTAAAGGGCCCCCTAGGATTGGGGCCTGGGGTGGAGAAGCTCAGAGCCCAGCCACTGTTGTGGGATGGCCTCCAGGGCATAGTGTGAGCAGCATAGGGCTCATGCCAGGCCCTAATGCTTAATCCAAAGGGATGGATGGTTTTTTTCCCCCAGAAACTGATGCACCAGGCGGCGCATGTGGGACACAGCAACTCTTCTCCAGACTGGGGGAGCCTGCTCACATCATGCCTGATGCTTAATCCAAAGGGATGGATCATTTTTTTTTTCCAGAAACTGATGCACCAGGCGGCGCATGTGAGACACACCAACTTCTTCTCCAGACTGGGGGAGCCTGCTCACATCATGCCTTGCATGAGAAGACGGTTTCCACACAGAGCCAGCCAAGCAGCTCACTGGTTTATGGAGGTGTCCCTGGCTCCTTGAGATTTAATTATTGTGATGCTTTGGCCACGGGGCAAAGTGGACATCCTTAGAGGACATCCTTCTTTGCCTCTCTCTGGAGCAAGCATGTCAGACTCGCCATGCAGCCCGCTGGCCGCAAGTTTGACATGCTTGCTCCTGAGGCTACTCAAGTAGCTTTTTCTTTTTTTTCTTTTTTAATATATTTTATTGATTTTTTACAGAGAGGAAGGGAGAGAGATAGAGAGTCAGAAACATCGATGAGAGAGAAACATCGATCAGCTGCCTCCTGCACATCTCCCACTGGGGATGTGCCCACAACCCAGGTACATGCCCTTGACCGGAATCGAACCTGGGACCTTTCAGTCCACAGGCCGACGCTCTATCCACTGAGCCAAACCGGTTTCGGCTCAAGTAGCTTTTTCATTGGTGACAGGAAGTGGCAGTTTTAGGGTGGAGATTCCTTGTAAAGGGACCCTAGGATTGGGGCCTGAGGTGGAGAAACTCAGAGCCCAGCCACTGTTGTGGGATGGCCTCCAGGGCATAGTGTGAGCAGCATAGGGCTCATGCCAGGCCCTCTGCCCTGAGAAGACACAGTGCAAGCCACCCATCCTGACACGCAGCTAAAGAACTCCAGAGAAATATTCGGGGGCACACAAGCCACCACTTACATTTTTCCAACTGGGAAACTGAGGTCCCAACGACCTTTGTTTGACACTGGGGTGCCCACTTTGTCAAAACCCATAGATAAAAATGCCTGGGCTTGGGGCTTGGATTCAGAGTCAGCCATAAACAGAGGAAAGCAGGTGGGAGACAGGTGAGGATTCGAACTGATCTGACCCCTAATCTCTAAAAGGCCTCTTCTCCTCATTTGTGAAAGGAACAGGCTTGACAGATATTCCTAAACCTCTAATGGCCTTGGGTTCCATGGGGGCCCAGAAGCTGGGGCTGGGGCAGGGACCGGGGGCTGGAGGGGAGCTCTATGCAAACTCGCCTGTCATTTCCATCCACGGGGCTCTGCAGCATCTGGTTTTTCATATCTTAATCTCATCAGCATGATGGATGGCGAAGGACCCAGATTACATTATGGGGTTAATTTATTACATTTCTGAATACCCGGTTGCTGGGAGACTGTTTTTCAAAGTTATTTGCATATTTTTCTCCATAAGGACAATATGTAGGAGGGTGTCTGGGAGGGAAGGATGGATGTTTAGGAGGAGGGAGAGCTTATTTGCCAACTGGAGCAGGTCCCTGAGGGTGTGCAATGGGGACAGAGAGAAAATCACTCCCAGGGGACATTTAAATGGAAACTAAGAGAAGGCAAGATGCAAACAAAGTCTTTGCAAAGAAAGGCCTTGCAAAGACTAAGGCCTGCATGGGCAAATGAGGGTTCCTGGGGTTCACCGAGCAAGCACACAATGAGTGAACTGGGAAAAGCAACAGACAGCAGTGTCCAGACCGCTAAGATGCTTTCAAAGTCCCTCCCATACCCACCAGGCTGATCACAAGCAAAATCATGGATCCAACCCCTGCCTAAGGTTCCCAGGACACCAAACACAGGGAGGTGGGGGAGTCACAGAGTCAGCCACATACAGCCTGGTGACAATCCCACCCAATGCTCGGGGACCAGCCAGTTGGAACAACCCCTGAGCAGAGACCCAGCCTCATTCATTCTTTTAGTTCAGCACCTCACCCAGTGCCTGGCCAAATCCAGGTTCTCCATGTATGTGTGTCCAATGAGTGAATGAAAGAATGGAGGAACGAAACAATGGCAGACAGTGGCTCATTGCCACTTACCTGACTCAAATCCTAACAGTCTGGACGAGGAGCAAAGACCTTTGACTTCAGTGCTTTGGCGTGGTGTGCAGAGAAGAGCTGCTTTCGAAAAGAAGCAACGGATGTGGAATGCTCACCGCGGTGCCCCCACACGCACCCGCTGCTCGTGTATCCAACCTGCTCTCTCCCTCCCACCACCGCTGCTGACACAGCTTCTCTCTCTCAACCTCAGTTTTCTCATCTGTAAACTGGGATAGTAGTAGCAACAAGTCCATAGAGTTGGACGGGAGTAAATGGAAGAACGTTTGTAAAAATACAGAGTGCACAATGCCTGGCACATAAATGCTCAATTAATGGCTGTTATGACAACGATATTAAAATCGACACACAGTATCTAAGCCCCTAGAGCAGTGATGGCGAACCTTTTGAGCTCGGCGTGTCAGCATTTTGAAAAACCCTAACTTAACTCTGGTGCCGTGTCACATATAGACATTTTTTGATATTTGCAACCATAGTAAAACAAAGACTTATATTTTTGATATTTATTTTATATATTTAAATGCCATTTAACAAAGAAAAAGCAACCAAAAAAATGAGTTCGCGTGTCACCTCTGACACGCGTGTCATAGGTTCGCCATCACTGCCCTAGAGCAAACACTCCAGACCAGCCATGATGCTTTTCAAAACCCCATCCAAAACATCCTTAGTTGTGTCCCTCCTGCCTCATTTTCATGTCCCAAAGCACCAGGCAGCCTTCAAGGTGCCTAAGGAAGGACATGCATCATCATGGCCCAAGATGCCTATCCAAGGGACTGCGGCAGACAGACAGCTCCTCTCCTCTCTCAGCTGGGCTGCTGGAGTGAGGCCTGACCTGTGCAGCTGCCCCAGACCCTGGGATCCACTGCCCACTGCAGACCCAAAGCCCCGACTTAGGCCAGTAACACTGGGCCCCTCCACCACTTCAGCCAGGACAGAGTTCAACTGGCCATCCCTTCCCAGGGGTCAGCTGACTCCCCAGTGTCCTTAACCCCTTGTTGGTCAGGAAGACCTTAAAGATCATCTCTTCTTAAAACCTGAACCTCTTCCCAAGTGCACAGAGACACTAAATGTCTTCCACAATGTTAGGCGTGCCCAGGCCCTCTGAAGTCATCCTGGACCACAGGGTAAAGACCCTGATCCAGCTCAACTGCCACTTTTTAAAAATAACTGCTTTATTAACATTCAATTCACAAACCGTAAGGTTCACCACCACCACCCTTTTTTTCTTTTTTGTTAATCCTCATCTGAGGATTTTTTTTTTCATTGCTTTTCAGAGAGTGAAAAGGAGGGAGGGAAAGAGAGAGAGAGAGGGAGAGAAACACCAATGTGAAAGAGACACATCGATTGGTTGCCTCCTGCTCATGCCCCTACAGGGGCCAGAATGAACCTGCAACCCAGGTACATGCCCTTGGTCAGAATCGAACCCGAGACCCTTCGGTGCACAGGCCACGCCCTTTTAAAGTGTGCAATCCCGTGATTTTTAGTAGAGTCACAAAGTTGTGCATCAATCACCACTGTCTAATTCCAGAACATTTTCATCGCTCCAAAAAGAAAAAAACTCCACACACATTAGCAGCCAATTGGAACAACCCCTAAGCAGAGGCCCCGCCTCATTCATTCTTTTAGTTCAGCACCTCACCCAGTGCCTGGCCAAATCCAGTCACTCCCCAGCCCCAGCAACCACTAGTCTACTTTCTGTCTCTATGGACTTGCCTCTTCCGAACATTTCATATAAACTTAATCATGCAATATCTGGCCTCGTATGTCTGGCTTTTATGCCTTAGCATAATGTTTTCAAGATTCATCCAGATGTGGTGTGTTCTGGTACTTCACTCCTCTTTATGGCCAAATAACAGTCCATTGTATGAATATACCACACTTTGCTGATCAGTTCATCAGTTGATGGATATTTGAGTTGTTTCCACTTTGGCCACTCAACCACCCCATTTTACAGATGGTAAAACAGAGGCCGAGAGTCACCATAACCTGGATGGAATAGGGGCCCAGGCCTCCCCTAACATCCACCTCTTCCCACGGCATCGCTCTGGGAGAACATAAGGAGCAGAGGGTCTAAGCCCGGCAACAGATTCCCTGCTGGTTCACAGCAGCAGCCTTCAAACCGGAGTATCTCGTAATCTGCTGCTGGTTCGAGAAATGCCCGGCCACAGCTCAGCCTTGAAAAGGAGGATCATGGCTTCTGTCCCCCTCCCGGGCCCAAGTCACCATCACCTCTTCTCTGCTCAGCTCCTAATTGGTCTCCCTGCTTTTCTCCCTGCCCCACTACAGTCTTTTCTCAATTTTAGGACTCAGAGGGAGTGGCCGTTAAAACCCAAGTCAGGTCACGTCACTGCTTTGCTCATAACCCTCCAGCAGCTCCCATCACACTCAGACTAAAAGTCAAAGTCCTAACTATGGCCTTTGCATGCTCCCATGATCCTCTCCATCTTTGACATCATCTCTCTGTGCCCCAGCCTCGCTGCTCTTTCTCAAACACCAAGCACTCTCCTGCCTCAGGACCTTTGCACTGCTTCTTCCTTCTTCTTGCATCACTCTCCTCCTCACGGCTCATTACCTCATTTTCTTTGCTAAAAAACTGCCTTACCAAAGAGGACTTTCCTCGAAACCTTATGTAAAACAACTCTCCCCTTTCATGCTTTCTCTACTTATGCTGCTTTTTTTAAAGCACTAATTACCATCTGACATATGATATAGATATTTGTTCACTTGCTTCTCATCTGTCTCCTTCACTAGAATGTCAGCTCCATGAGAGCAGGGAGTCTGGTTCATGTTGTTCATTACTGTAGCCCCAGTGCCCAGAACAGAGCTGGCACATAGTAGGTGTTCAATAGGCATTAAGAGATAAGGGATTCAAACCTTCCAGTGAATAAGCAGTCTAGCCCTCTCACCAATCCGCCCATCAGGCTGAGACTATGACAATAACAATAGCAGTTGATTGTTCTAGAGCCTTTCCTATGAAGCCAGGACCTTGCCCTTAATCCTTGAACCCTGAGAGTTGGAGATGATAATAAGCTCAGAGGGGTTAAGCGATTTGCCCAAGGAGACGGGAATGGCAGCAGAAGAGGAGCCCAGGCATCCAGCCTGACTCCTGAGCAGAGCTCTTAAGCCGCTGAGCCACAATGTGCCATACTCTCAAGAAAGAAAACAAAAAACAAAACAGTTGAAATGGAAGCCACGGTTGAGCTCTGGGCGCCAGGCGAGACTGCGGCTTTCCGCGTGCGCGGCGGTCCCGCCCCACCGCTCTTTGATCTTTGCAGCGCCCGTGGCCCCGCTGACCCCGCCGTGAGTTATGGGGGCCGTGGGACCCATCACACAGCATTCCCGGACTCCCAGGGTCGGCAGGACGTGGCGCCCCGTGCGGTGATGGATGAGCCAGTCTCGAGCGCTGGCTTTGTCCAGGCAGAGCCGGGCTGGGGAGCATCAGACAGACTTTGGACAGGGCGTGGCGAGAGGCGGACCGTGTGTGTGTGTGTGTGTGTGTGTGTGTGTGTGTGTGTGTGTGTGTGATGCTTGGGGGTGAGGGGTCATGAATAGTCCTCTGCATATTGATAGTCGCAGACCTCTGCAATCTCACCAGGTAGAGCTTTGAAGACCCCAAACCCTTACATCCAAGAGCGAGCTCTCCTAGAACCCCGCCCCCCACTTCGCGTACTTTCGGAGGCTACAAAGGCCCCGCGGTGCCGGGTCCCGCCTCCCTCGCCACCGGCATTTCTTCCGTCCCATTTGACAGCCTAGGCGGAATAATCCTTTTGGGGACCGGCCGGCCCCTACTGGGCCAGACGCGGCAGCAGCTGAGCGCTCAGCCCCGATCCATTCA
>NW_005365764.1:2072479-2073654 GCF_000412655.1 Myotis brandtii
GCTGTGCGCGACAAAGGTGGGCTACCTGGCGCGCTCAGGGACAGGGTGCGCCCAGGACTTAGGCTGGAGGCGAGGACGCTGCTCTCTTCCCTGCGTCCTGGCCCTGGGACCGGTCGGTCCGTCCGTCCGCCTCCTCCCTCCTCGCTGCGTCTCCCCTCGCCTCCTGGCTCTGCTCCCGGCGCCTGGCTCACCCACCCTCCGCCGGACACTCACTTTTCCACCTGACACTCCGCCTCGGCGCGCCCTCGCCGCGCCCTCGCCGCCCTCTCCTGGTCGCGGCTCTGGCTCCCTCTCCTCCTCGGCACTCGCCTTCTTCTTCCGGGACCCGGTCTCTCTTTGTCTCTCTGTCTCTGAGTCTCGAGGGGGGGGGGTGTCTCTCAGTCCGGGGACCCCAGTTCACCACCGTTCCAGGAAGCTTCGAAGACTCCCTGAGCTCTGGATAGAGCTGCCAGGTGTGCCCTGCTGCCCCTTTCGAGGCTGCCCAGGGGGCTGAGAGGTGTTGCAGGGAGAGGGGACTCTGGGTGCGCCCCACCAGCCTCGCGTTGGGCCCCGCGTTTTCCCTTTCGGCATGGACCAGGACTGCGCTCTAGTCACCCCGACAGCGCAACCCCTCTGGCTCCCCACCGCGGGCTGCTGTCCTCCTGCGCGCTGGGTGGGGTCTCAGCCTCCCGCGGACACCACGGGAGGGCTCTTGGGTTTCCCGCCAAGTCTTGCATCCTCCCCTGGATGCCCCCTCAGCTTCGCCTCCGTCTGGTCTCTGCCGCCCAGCGCACTCCTCCACGCTACCCACCTCCCAGTCTGGTGGCACGCGAGAAAGTGCCCAGGTGCTGGTTTAGTTCCACCCCTCTGGGGTCAGGCAGACTTGTTCTGGGAGCGACTTGGACAAAGGAACGCACTTCTCTGAGCCTCAGTGTCCCTTTCATAAAACGAGAAGAATTGTAGCACCTACTATAAGGATGTGTGTGGAGTCCGTGAAAAAAACATGCTGGATACCAGCGCAGGGCACACTCGGAGGCGCTGAGGGAGTATACAGTCCCTGGGTGGGGTGGGGAGGGGGGGCTCCACAGAAAGGGGGAAACAGATAAAAAATTCAAGGTTAGAGACACGCAGAGAAAGCTGACTAAGCCCCCTTGCGCATCACTGTCACACCACCCACCTGCCCACCCCCCCCCCCC
>NW_005365764.1:2073923-2075689 GCF_000412655.1 Myotis brandtii
GTCCCACCCCCCCCCCGCCCCCCCCCCCCCCCAGGGCATGTGCCTTCTCACAGACACTGCTCTCTTTCCGTCTCTCTTCCGCTGTTTGTCCTCAAATCAGAGTTAAAACATCAGGGCGAAAAGGAGTTCTGCTTTCAAAATGAGCTCAGCGTGGCTGTCGCTGTTGCCAGCAGCTGGCCATTGATCATGAGGCATCCCGGTGACTCGTCCCCCGTTCTCAGGCTCTGCCCTGCACTGATGGCTTTTTCCGTGGCCTTAGCTCACAGGCCATTTTCCTCTGGGGGATCGTCACGCTGGCCCCTGGACCTGCTGTGCAGTCGCCCAGACCCTCTGGCCATCATCTGTGCCATCATCACGGGTGACGCACCACCCAGGGGGCCACTAGGATGTGGGCTGAGTGGCTGAATGAGGACAACTTTGGAAGAGGGAAGCCTTCTCCCAGCCGGCAAGTTCTGGGCTCTCCTGGCTGAGTTTTTGTTTTCAGCCACAGCCAGGGCTGGCACCCTGAGCCTTTCTCTTTAGAGAGGCACGGATGGGACTGGGGGGACACTCACACCCATTCAGCCTCCGCTCATGATCCTGCCTGGCAGACAGGCTCAACTCTGGCACCATCTCTGCCCCCCGCCTTCTTGGGCCACAATAGCCCCTGTGACTTCTAGGAACCTTGCTCATAGCCTCCTTGCCCCTCGTCCACGTGAAAATGACGGCACCTTCTCTGCCTTCCTCACCGTTCAACCCACCCCTCTCCCCAGCCCTAAGCCCCTCCATGGCTCCCTGTTGCCACTAAATTAACTGCCTGTCTCCCACCACACCCATCCACTCCTGGGGGTTCAGCCATGATGAAGGGCTAATCGTCTCCATGCCCGGACTTCCCTGGGCTCTTGCTGGGGCCCTTGCCTCCATGTGAAATGTCTGCCCTGCCCTGTGCTCAGTTGACGGCTACCCATCCTGCAGGCCCAGGCCCGATGTCCCCTCCTGTGGGAAGCCCTCCTGCTCCCCTTTGCCTCCCTGTCTCTTGTGGTCCTCATTTCCCTGGGTGGGGCGGGGTCCCATTCCACCTGTGGTCCCAAGGCCTGACCCACAGTAGGTGCTCTGCACACACTTGTTCTGTGGAATGGAATCCTTGGTCAAGGAGACAGGAATGAACTGGAGATTGCGGGCCACAGTTCATCCCTGGGTGCGACTGGGTCCTGCTGGCCAGGCCAGGGGCAGAGTTGGCCCTGGAACAAAGAACCGTGGCTGGGGAGGTTAGAGGGGGGGCAAACTGTATGGAAAATCCCTGTGGTTCGGGGCGGGCCTGCATCCCTCTGGAAGGTGAGGGTGGTTTCTGTGCCTGATTAGAGCGGAGGAAACGGACCCGACAGGGAAGTGACTGCCTAGGTCCGGCAGAGCTGGTTGTCCCAGCGGATTGCTTAGCAGCTGTGTGACCCGGAGGCATTCCCTCACTGTCTCAGCCAGAACTGGGGCAGAGCTGGGGTCTGCGTCCCGGCCTCCCTGACTCCACCGCCTGGGAACAGCAGAGGCTGAGAGGGGCCCTGGGCATATTCCCAAGTGGGATGTCATACAAGCCCCCCAGTTCTGAGCCGTACAGTTGAGACCTGCCTCTCTTGCTGCTCCAGGCCCTCTGCTTGTCCCACCCCAGCCCTTCCTCTCGAGTGGGCCTCTGTGCCCAACGGAGCATAGACCTCCCCAGGAAGGACTCGAGAGGGTGGGAAGACTGACCACTAGAGGCCCTGTCCCCCCTCCTGCCAGGTCCCAGCTTTGGC
>NW_005365764.1:2076072-2080393 GCF_000412655.1 Myotis brandtii
AGGCCCCGGCCCCCCCCCCGCCAGGGCCCAGCTGTGGCCGCCCCCCCCCCCACCCACACACACACACACACACACTGCAACAGCAAGGCCTGGCATTGATCACCTGGACACATCCCTGGATGGATGTGGGGTCATGAGGGATGAAGTCCCTGCCTGACCCACAGCAGCTGGGGTGAACAAATTGTAGAACCCATACTTTCTAAGGGGTTCTCTCTGTGCTAGGCTCTGGGTTAAGGTCCCCAGAATGTGTCATGCCTGAGGGTCATGGCAACTGCACCGGTATCAGTCACTGAATGTAGCATGACTGGTCAAGACCCTGCCTTTGGAGTCAGATGGGTTCAAATCCCAGCCCCACCACTTACTCTACTGAGTAACTTTGGGCAAATCCCCCAAATCTCTGTCCCAATGTTGAGCCATTGTCGCTATTATTACCTGAACAATAGTGTCCACTTCAGAGGGCTAAACTAGATTGTGCATATAAAGCTCTAGGCTTAGCTTAGTAAATGCCCAATACATGACACCCAAACAGACACACTCATCTTGCAGATGTGGGACTGAAGCCTAGAGAGGTTAACTGACTTGCCCAGGGTCACACAGCTATTCAGTGCTGGAGCCAGATTCATAGCCAGGCTGTCTGATTCCAGGTGTCTTTCCACTCCACACTGGCTCCTCCAGAGCCAAGAGCAGGCATTTTTGTCACTTGATGATTAAGTGATGAGTTGACCAAACAGCGAGTCGTGTTAAATTGTCTGGGCACCGAGATCATGAAGTTTGGGGAGTAGGGGGGGGGAGGGTTGCCGAGGGAAGAAGAGGGGGAGGAGCACCTGTAACCGGGAGGTAGGACTCTGTCTCGGAGGTGGGGTGGGATATTGGGAGAGAGGAGCATCCCCCCCCCCCAAAAAAAAAGACAATATCCTTACACACATTTTTTTGAGGCTTTGTGGAGGGGTAGGAATTCCTGAGGCTGCTGTGGAAACAATAAAAGCAGATGGGACTGCCCCTGCGGGGAAGCCAAACCTCATTTGCCAGACAATGGTCCCTTCCAGGCTGGCCTTGGCCTGTCCCACGGAAGCCATCCATCACCCACCAAGGACTGAGGAGGGGACCGCCTGCGCCTGCCCCCTGCACATGCTGGCACAAATACACACATGCAACCCCCCTTTTTCCCTCCCCGTAATAACCAGTTACTGTCTATTGCGCCCTTACTGGGTAACACTGACTTCATATACCTTTACCTCCTCTCATCCTCACATCCATCGGATGTGAGGCTCAGAGAGGTTAGGTGACTTGCCCGAGGTCACACAGCTCTTTGTACTCTGCTGGGTGGGGCTCTCCCAGGACTCAGCTTAATGGGTTTGGGCTGCCATCTGTGTGTTCACATCAGTAATAGTCATGTCTGTGCCTCAGTCCTTCACGGGACCTGTGGCCTCTCTGCCAGGTCAGAGGGGACACCGGAGGGCAGCGACTGTGTCTTTGCCTGCAGATTAGACGCTCCGTCCAGCAAAGAGCGTTTTCCCCATGTTCTGGCCAGAACTGTGTCTCTCCTCTCAGATCGGGAGGTCCCCTCGGGCAGCCAATGGAACTCAGCCTTTAGAACAGCCTTTCTGGGGCATTGGCTGCTTTTCCTGCTTAAACAGAGTGCCCTGCGGGCAGGAGCGATGCCTCTGGTCCCAGAGTGCTCCCAGGCAAGAGCTGGATCGCCCCTATCTCACAGGGACCTCCCGTCACACTGGCAATGCCCAGGAGCAGGGACCCCGCCTCCCCCTTCAGACTGGAGCTGGTTCCCTGGCATGGCACCCGGAGAGGCTCAGCGAGGGGTGCCCACCTGGCCTCACCTCCCCGGAGTCTCCACTGCAAAGAAGCACCTGGTGCTCCGCAGGTTGAGAGGCGGAGTTCTCTACGTGAGGCCGGGTTGGCACAATGGCCTCTGGAGGGGTAGGCGGGGCTCTGGCTGTTCTGAGGCCTAGAGGGAGGCCCCTTCCTGTGGCCAGGTGGCACTCTGGGGGTGCAGAGCTGCACGGAGGCAGGGAGATGGGTAGGGGCTAGCTCAGGACGGTCAAGAACACCCCCCCTCCCCCTTGCTGCCAAGGAGCACCTCCCAGGGCGGCTGATTAGAGTCCCACCCACCCCACCAGCGAGCTCATCTTCACTGCCTTCCAGCTCTCTTACCCTTCCTGGGCCCATCCTTACCCAGAACCACACGCACCGCACAGGACTGACTTCCTAAATAGTCAGATCTCAGACAGGCTAAGAATCCCATCCACAGAAAGGAAAATGACTCATGAAGAGGGGATGGTGGGAGAGAGCATGAGAGGGGTTACAGGGACAAAGTCTTATCCCAAACTAGAGGCCCGGTGCATGAAATTCGTGCACGGGGGGAGGTCCCTCAGCCCCGCCTGCACCCTCTCCAATCTGGGACCCCTCAGGGGATGTCCGACTGCTGGTTTAGGCCCCATCCCGCTCCCCGGCCAGCCTCATGGCCCCCAAATGCCCTCTCCTGCCGGACTCATGGCCCCCAACTGCCCTACCCTGCTGGCTGGATCGCCCCTAACCGCCTCTGCCTCGGCCCCCACCACCGTGGCTTTGTTCGGAAGGAAGTCGGACAGTAGGAAGATGTCCGGTCTCCCGGTCTAATTAGCATATTATCCTTTTATTAGTATAGATTGCCTTGGTAGGAGCCCAGTCCCTGAATTTAGGATCCACCCACCTATCCCCCACTCATGTGAATATAAATACTTTGCTTGAACAAGCAAAAGTGCCCATTTTCCAGCCCTAGGGGAGCCAGCTCCCCCTAAAGAAGACAGGAATTTGCTCCCAGGGGGGCAGGAACTCTGAGATTCCCCCAACTGGAGACCCTGTGCTGGTCACCCGGAGGGAGCACATCCCAGCAGCTCGGCCGGTTAGGGTCTCATCTGTGCCCGGGTGTCAGGCACAGTGAGAGATGGACAGAGCAAGGCAGGGCACCTCCAAAAGTGAGTGTGGGGGTGGCTCTGGAATGGGGTGGTTATTATCATGTATCGTGACCCCCTCGGCCAGCCCTATCCCCACCTCTCTACCTCCTGATTCTCCCCCAACCCACCAAGCAGCTGGTGAGCTGATCAGCAAGGCAAGAAGGTGGGACCCTGCTCTAGCCCATTTGCTCAGTGGTTAGAGCATGGCCCCGAGGACTGGAGGGTTCTGGGTTCATATCCAGTCAAGGGCACATACCTCGGTTGCAGGCTCAATCCCCAGGGGGAGGCAACCAATTAATCTGTCTCTCTCACATCGATGTTTCTCTTGCTCTGTCTCTCCCCCTCCCTTCCACTCTTTCTAAAACTCAATGGAAAAAATATCCTTGGGTGAGGATTAACGGGAAAAAAAGAAGGCAGGACCTTCAGCTGTCCTGGATTGCTGGTGGCAGCCCAGCTCCACAGTTGTCTGCCAGGCCGGAGCCCCCCATCTCACAGCCCCCAAATGCAAGCTGTTGGGGGGAGGGGCCCAGGAAGGCTGGATTAACTGCCTTCATTTGCATGTGATGCTGCCTCCTGGCAGCCTTCTGGATGGAAACAGCTTTGCAGCTCAACTCTGCACAGCGTGGGCACAGGATAAGGGCACGGGTAAGCCCCTTTCCCCTCCTTGGTCAGTTTCCCCTTCCCAGCTGCCAGTGCCGACCTCCCTGCTGGGTCCTGGCTGCTGGGTCCTCACGGAGATGACAGATGTGGGGGGGGCAGGTGACCCCTGATGGAGTGCAGGGCTGTCCCCATGGAGAGAACCCAGGCCTTGAGTGGCTTGCCACTCACCAGTCGTGTCATCTTGGATTTGTGGCTTCCTTTCCCAGAGTCTCGGTTTTATCACTTTATTTTCTTTTTATTTTAAATATATTTTTACTGATTTCAGAGAGGAGGGGAGAGGGAGAGAGAAACATCAATGATGAGAGAGGATCATCGATGGGCTGCCTCCTGCATGACCCCCCAATGGGGATCGAGCCCACAACTCAAGCATGTGCCCTGACCAGGAATCGAACCGTAACCTCCTGGCTCAGAGGTCAGCACTCAACCACTGAGCCACATTGGCCGGGTTCGGTTTCCTCGTTTTAAAAACGTGAGAGGGATGCGATCAGAGATGGACGAAACACGCCTGCAGCAGCCTGGGCTTCGCAGCTGCTCAGGGAGCGGAGGCTCCCATGACCGCGATTGCTTTTGTTTTCTTCGCTTGGAATGAGCCACTGTTGGGTCTCGGTTGTGAGAACGCCATCTCTGGGTGGTGGGTGTGCTGATGTCCCTGGACAGCTCTTGTCAGGGCGACTCCTGAAGAGCAGGCTTTGTGAGCAAGCCACCGCAGC
>NW_005365764.1:2080480-2083231 GCF_000412655.1 Myotis brandtii
GGGGTGCCTGCTGCCCCTTTTCTCCTGGATGCTTGCCGCTTTGTATGCCGCCTCCCCCTGGCTTCCAGAGCGACAGAAGCGGATCGGAGCCCTTCCTCACTGGGTCCTTGGCACGACTTCTGTAGCAGCCCACGCTTCCTGGGTGGCTCGTCGCCAGGCTGGCATCTTGGCTGCTGGGCTGTGCCAAGATCTGCGTGCAAGCCCTGTGGGTTGGAGAGAGAGTTCCAAGCAGTTGTCAGGACAAAGTGGTGCTAGGTCCCCCAGCCCTCACTCCAACCCCGCCCTCCGCGCGCACACACACACACACACACACACGCACATACACGCGCACACACAAACACGCGCGCGCGCACACACACACACACAAACACAAACACACACACACACACACACACACACACACCCTGAGAATATATTTATGATTTGTGGCTCAGGTTCGATTGTGCTCGACCCACTTTCATTTCTGTCCGTAGTTGTCAATGCCTATTATTTGCAGGGTCCTGTAGATCTGCTAGGAACAGTGGGACAGAGCCCCTAGGACAGTGGTCGGCAAACTGCGGCCCCTTGAGTGTGGCTCTTCCACAAAATACCACGTGCGGGCGCGCACGTACAGTGCGATTGAAACTTCGTGGCCACACTCAAGGGGCCGAAGAGCCGCATGTGGCTCGCGAGCCGCACTTTGCCGACCACTGCCCTAGGATGCTGCTGCAGAGCTGGGCAGAGCTGGGCAGAGCTGGGCAGGAGCGCAGGGGAGGAAGCTCATCTAATTGGGGGACTGAACAAGGCTTCCTGACAGGGCGGGCAGGGTTTGGACACGGAGAGAATAGAATCGGGGGCGATGGGGTGTGTTTGGGGCCCGGGGAATGGTCTCTGTTGGCTGTGAAGGGGAGGAAGTAGCAGTCAGGGCTGCAGAGTTAGGTTGGGGCCATATTAATCAAGGCCCTACGTGCCAAAGCGAGGAGGCTGTGATTAGAGGGAAGGCAGTAGGGAGCCATGGGTGGCTCTGAGAGGGAGGGGCATGGTAGTGGCATGATCAGAGTAAACTGGCAGCGGCACAGGCTGGGTGGGGGCAGGACGGTGCTAATAAGGTCTGGGGAGAGGGATGCCACCCCCCCCCAACATGGATGCACCAGAACTGCACACTGAACCCCTCTCCCCTGCCCCAGGCAGGCTGCATGCATGATTCGTGGGGTACAAGGGGCGGGGAGGGAGCAAAGATGGCCCTGAAATTGGGGTTCCTGGGTGCAATGAATGGCACAGCCATTGGCAGGATCTTGGCAACAGAACTTGTGGAAGGAGGGAGGGAGGGAGCGGGGGACAGAGGGAAGTGGGGAGGGGAGAGAGAGGGGAGAGAGGAGGAGAGAGAGGAGAGCGAGGAGAGAGAGGAGAGAGAGGAGAGAAAGAGTATAATGGGGTCATGATGCAGGGGGTGTGGGGCTGGGCTGCCCTCCCAGCTCTGCGGGGACACACTGTCTTCTGAGACCAGTCCCCAGGCTGGTCACCGAGCTCACAGTCCGGCTTGTGTGCGCCACAGGGACAGCAAGCTGCCCACACACATCAGTGGGTCTGCCCAGTCCCCACCCCTCTGCCAGCCTCCTCTGGACTCTTGCCTACACTTTTTGGGTGCCCTGCCTTGCTTCTCCCCACGGGAGGACGGGGATTCCATTCATTGGCCAACACCTGGAAGGCTCCCTGTTGAGGGGAACTCTGTGGGCATCCCCCCCGCCCCAGCTATCGGTGTCCCGCAGGACAGGAGGGCAGGGCTGGGTCCGGGGCAGCATCGGCAGAGACTCAGAGCCGTTCTCATCACAGGGAGCAGAGGGCGAAGCCTGCGAAAGGGCGGTCTGCGGACCAGCCAGCGTCAGCCTCAGTCCTGGGAGCAGGGGTCCCTGGGAGGGGATCAATGCTTGACTGACAGCCCTTTGAAACGGGCTCCTTCCTCCAGCCCGACTGCCCAGCTGCAGGAGCTCCGGCCACCAGGACTTTGAGGGGCAGAAGCCCCTGCTGCCTGCCGGGTGGACAGGAAATCAGCCCAGAGCTGCAGCGTGAATGGTCTTAGGAATGGAGGAATGTGATGAGAACCAGGGTTGTCACAACAAGCCCATCCCCGGTCCCACCCAGCTCCCCGAGGCTCACCCAGGCTATGCAGGTGGCTCTGGGTGCGATGAGATGAGAAGTGACGGGACAGCCTGTCTCTATGGTTCCAGGAAGAGCAGAACCGAGGGCCGTGGAGGCCCGGCCCCGGCCTCCCAGGGGACCAGGACACGCCAGGCGGGATGAAGGGACACCAGGGTAAAGGGAAGCAGGTGACTGGGCGAGACGGGAGGAGCTCTTCCCTCCCTCAGCCCCCAGCCCTCTCACAGCGGGTCAGCCTGGTCCAGAGCCGGCCTCCCTATCCCACCTGCCCTCCCTGCTCAGGACAAGGGCCCCGCAGGCAGGGTTGGCAAAGGGGAACCTGGGGCCAGGGCCAGTGTGGGGACTGCAGGCACTGAGAGGGCTGGAGGGAGACGTGCGGGACCATCACAGGCCGAGCAGCCCGTCCTCAGCCCTGGCAGTTACATCACCAGCAGACGGCGTGTGAGCACCTTTGGGAGCCTGATGAACTCTCGGGGCCGGGAGTCCATGGAAATTCAATCAGCCGGGCCAGCCTGCTGCCCTCCTCCTCTGGGTGCAGTGAGACAGGTGCAGGGGTGGGTGCTGTGGGGGAGGCGCTGCAGGGGTCCCCAGAGTTAGCAGACATCCCCCCCCCCC
>NW_005365764.1:2083610-2093856 GCF_000412655.1 Myotis brandtii
CCCCCAGCACCCTTCCCCCAGCCACAGGCCTCAGGAGCCAGCTCCAAGGTCCTCCGGAGCATCCAGGTGTCTGATTCTTCCTCCGGGGTCAGGGAGAGCAGTGGGTCCCATGGGGGAGGGGGGGGCGCTTCCTGTGGGGAATGGGGAGCAGTCAGCTCACCCCACCCTGCAGGGTTCAGAGTCAAAGCCTCCAGAACCCCTCAGTGCAGCAGGGACAGGGGGTGCCAGCACCTGCTCGGACGCCGAAGGGAAGAAAGGGGCAGTGACAGAACCAGGAAGTCCAAGGGGAGCCATGTGACGACTCCCAGCACAGGCCTGAGAATCGCATAAATGACCCCTCCCTGGTGTGACTGAGCCCTGGGGCCTCCGCTTGCCCTTCAGGAAGTGGCAGGAGCCGCGGCAGAGAGTTCTTGAAAGGACCGGGTGTTGTGAATTCAGCCAAAGCGCTGAGCACGCCTCCTGCCTGCAGCACGTGCTCAAACGCTGTTGTTGCCTTGGCTTGAATGTGGGCTTCGAGCCAAGTCCTGGGGACGAGAGGCGTCATTTCGAGAGGACGCCGCAAAGGGCAGAGGTTTGTGCAGAGAAAGGAATTCTAGGCTAATTGGAGCCTGGATGCTGCTTACGCTGTTCTACGGGGTCTCGGCCCCAGCACTGTGGTCCTTGTGGGCCGGCAGGTCTGTCTCAGGGCCTGTCCTGTGCATCACAGGGTGTTCGCTCCTGGCCTCCGCCCAGTGGAGTCAGTAACACTGCCTGGTTTGTTTATTTTATTTTTTTAATGTTTTTATTAATTTCAGAGAGAAGGAGGGAGAGGGAGAGGGAGATAGAAACATCAGTGATGAGAGAGAATCATTGACCCGCTGCCTCCTGCGCACCCCCTACTGGAGATGGAGCCCACAACCTGGGCATGTGCCCGAACTGGGAATTGAACCAGTAACCTCTTGGTTCCTGGGTCAATGCTCAGCTGCTGAGCCACACCCGGCTGGGCATATTTTATTTTATTGTATTTTATTACTAGAGGCCTGGCACATGAAATTCGTGCACGGGTAGGGTCCCTAGGCCTGGCCTACAATCAGGGCCGATCTTCCCCAGCTGTCAGCAGCCAGCCCTGCCCCCGCTGTAGATGCCGGTCACCCTGCGTTTGTGGGGTGACCGGCGGGGCTGTTGGTGCCCCGCTCACTCACACCTGCCTTGGCCTGGCACTGCCCCCTCCGCTGCCACCCACCCCCGGTTCCCCATTCCCCACCGGGCAATCAGAGCCTGCCAGCCGGGGGGAGGGACCAAGAGGTTGGCCAGTAGGCCCCGATCGGGCAATGGGGGCCTGCAGGCAGCTCCTGCATTGAGCGTATGCCCCCTGGTGGTCAGTGCACATCATAGCAACTGGTCATTCCACCATCCGGTCGATCTGCATATTATGCTTTTATCCTATATGCAAATCGACCGGATGGCAGAACGACCCATTGGGTGGGGGTGGGGCCAGCGAGCAAAGGGAGGGGACTGCAATTGGGGGGCGGCGGCGACCAGCAGCGGCAGAGAGGCAATCGGGGGTGGGGGGGCGATGGCAAGGCCAGCCACTTGTAGGCTGGCGCCATCCCCTGATTGGCCGGCCCGATCACCTCCCGCAGAGGGAGGCCACCAGTGGTGGCGGAAGGGCAATGGGGGGGCGGGGTCACCTTCCACAGAAGGAGGCCAGTCAGTCGGACATCCCCTGAGGGCTACCAGACTGTGAGAGGGCACAGGCCAGGCTGAGGAACCCCCCAAGTGCACGAATTTTCATGCACCGGGCCTCTAGTATATATAGATTGTTGAGAGTATTACAAATGTCCTTCCTTTTTCTTCTCCCCTGTGCCCACCACCACCCAGTTCCTACCCCGCTCCCAGCCTTCACCACCCTATTGTCTGTGTTCATGGGCTATGCATATATGCATATAAATTATTTGGTTAATCGCCCCCCCCCCCCGCTTCCCTCTGAGTTTTGTCAGTCTGTTCCATGTTTCCATCCCTCTGGATCTATTTTGTTCCTCGGCTGGGGGGGGCGGGGGGGTTGTGTTTTTTATTTTGGCAACCTTTACTACAGTTAGTTTCTCTTTTTAAAAAAAATATATTTTATTGATTTCAGAGAGGAAGGGAGAGGGAGAGAGAAACATCAATGATGAGAGAGAATCATTGATCGGCTGCCTCCTGCACGCCCCCCACTGGGGATCAAGCCTGCAACCCAGACATGTGCCCTTGGCCAGAATCGAACCTGGGACCCTTTAGTCCGCAGGCCAACACTCTATCCACTGAGCCAAACCGGCTAGGGCTGTTCCTCAGTTTATTTTGTTTATTAGATTCCACATATATATAAGTGAGATCATGTAATACTTGTCTTTCTCTGACTGGCTTATTTTGCTTAGCATAATATTCTCCACATCCCTCCATGCTGTCTCAAAGGGTAAGAGATCCTTCTTTTTCACAGCTGCATAGTATTCCACTATGTAACTGTACCACAGCTTTTTTTATCCACTTATCTACTGATGAACACTGGGCTGTTTCCAGATCTTGGCTATTGTAAATAACGCTGCTATGAACATAGGGGTGCATTCTTTCTGATTGGCGTTTCGGGATAACACTGCCCAGTTTTGCCAGCCCAGAATTGCCAACTACCCCCTGGGGGCAAAGTCCCCTCTGTCCCTGTGGAGAAGTACTGGGCGGCAGGGATGTCAGGGAGGGGTTTGGGAGTGGGGAAGTGGAGGAGGAGGGCTGCCCAGCTGCCCCCTCAAATGCTGCTTTTCTTGCAGGAGGAGCCCATGGCTGGGCCCACCACCCACGTTGCCCCCATGCTGTTCCTTGCCCTCCTGGCGTTTCTGGAGCTGAGCCTGGCCGGCTCCCTGGGCCCTGGAACCCCTGCTCGAAACCTCCCTGAGAATCACATCAACCTCCCAGGCCCAGCACTGTGGACGCCTCAGGCCAGCCACCACCACCGGCGGGGCCTGGGCAAGAAGGAGCGGGGGCCAGGCATGCCTGGCCGGGCCCAGGATGGAGCTGTGGGCACCTCCACCAGGCAGGCCTCCAGGCTGCCAGGGGCAGGGGGGCTGCTGCCTAGGCAAAGTCCTGCAGGCCTGCTGCAGGACAAGAGTCTGCTCCTGGGGCTGGCCCTGCCCTACCCTGAGAAGGAGAACCGGTCTCCAGGGAAGAGACGCAGCAGGGAGCACAAGAGACGCAGGGAGAGGTTGAAACTGCACAGAGGTAGCTGGATATCTGGGATGGGGTGGGGTGTTGAGATGGAAGGGAGGGCGGAGTGAGGGGCGGAGATGGCTTTAGGAGCAGGCCCGGAGGGGGTGTCCATGGTGTAAGGTCACTGGAAGGACATCCAGAGGCCCCAAAGGAGGCAGGCAATGGGCACCCAGAGGAGTGAGGGGTCTTACTAAGGTCAGAGGGATCTGGCGAGGGGAGGAGCCTGGGAGAGGCAGGGAGGGACGTGTGGCCATAGACGCTGTCTTTTTTTTTTTAATTGATTTTTTACAAAGAGGAAAGGAGAGGGAGGGAGAGGGATAGAGTTAGAAACATCGATGAGAGAGAAACATTGATAAGCTGCCTCCTGCACACCCCCTACTGGGGATGTGCCCACAACCAAGGTGCATGCCCTTGACTGGAATCGAACCCGGGACCCCTCAGTCCGCAGGCCGCCGCTCTATCCACTGAGCCAAACCGGTTAGGGCGACGCTCAGTCTTATCAATAGGTAATCCTCCCACGTCAGAAGCTCGACTTTGCATCTGACCTTGAATATACTGATTAGCCATGGACCAGTTCAGGGCCCTCCAAGGACATCACTTCATCGCCTCCGAGGCCCAGAGCAGGGCTGAGCGCATAGATTCTGAAGCCAGAATCCGCCCAAGTGACCAGCTGTATGAGTCACTGGCCTGTGCCTCGGTTTCTCCCTCTGCAAAATGAGGAAAATGGCCCCATCGAGCCTCAGCGGAGGCCCAGAGACCACCTGATATGTGGAGAGCTTGGGGAGGTGCCTGGCAGGCGGCAGGGACGGGGAGCCGTTGTTGCTAGGTGACGCTCAGCTTCTTCTTGATGCTGAACCAGTGTCCTCCAACCTGGACACAGAGGTCCCGGGGGAGGCGTCTCATCGCTATCGCTCCGGCCTCTGCCCTGTCTGTTCCCTGCGGAGCTCCCCATCCCCTTAGCCCTCCCCACCTTCCTTCACATCTCCAAGCCCCTGCGAGCAGCTAGCTGCCACTGTTCCCAGCGCCCCCTCCCTTTGCCCATTCCGTCTCTGAACAAACATTTCCCAGCAGCTACACTCAACTGGCTCCTCCCCAGGCTCACCTGGCCTCCAGCCCCAAACCGCAACCGCAGCTTCCAAGCCTCTTCCTGTGACAAGACTGCCTCTAGGGGCAGGGCTGGTGGTGCAGACACAGAGCACAGAGCGGAAGGGGTTCTGCAGGGGGAGCGTGGTGGAGCCTCAGCCCCGCCTCCCCCTGCAAACAGCTGGGGCTTGCTTTCCTGCCAGGCCTACTGGGACCCCCCACGTGGGCAGAGCACAGTCCGCAGGTGTATGCGTGGCGGGGGGGGGGCAGCTTAGATTCTCAGCCCCCTACTCCTGGATGCTGGCATCCTGGAGGGACAAGCCAGAGGGCACACATAGGGTGTGGATCCATTCAGCTCAGCTCCAGCCCCCAGCTCCAGGGGACCGGTGGGGCCCTAAGAGAGCGAGCGGTGTGGCTCAGTGGTTGAGCATCGACCTATGAACCAGGAGGTCACAGTTCGATTCCCTGTCAGGGCATATGCAGGGTTGCAGGCTCGATCCCCAGTGGGGGGCGTGCAGGAGGCAGCCGATCAATGGTTCTCTCTCATCACTGATGTTTCTCTCTCCTCCTTTCCTCTGTGAAATCAATAAAAATATTTTAAAAGAGAGAGAGAGCGCGCAAAAGGAGGAGGGGGCACGGGAGGTCTGGAGGCCAGGCCCAGTCCAGCCCAGCTGACCAGCTGTGAAGCCTGGGAAATGAAAGGAACAGATTCGAAGGTCCCTAAGTGGCCTTTCTCATCTCTGGGATTCATTTCTGGAGAGTGGAGTGATCCCAACGACCCAACCAGCCTTAAAGTCAGCTCTCGCCTGAGACAAAGAGGCAGGGAAGAGCCCGGCCCTCCAGCTTCTCTCGAAGCCCCGTGTTCCCGACCACCCCAACCCTGCCGGGTCACACTCACCTACCTCATGCCCATGTGTCTTGGAAGGCGGCATTGGTGGTTAAAAGTATTCATTTTATCCTCAGGTGGAGCTGGGTTCGAATTCAAACTTCAGTATTTACCGGCTGTGTGCCCTCGGGGAGGTCTCCTAACCTCTCTGTGCTTCAGTTTCCTCCCTGGTGGATGAGGCTCACAGAGTACCTGCCTCCCAGAGCTCCTGCAGAGCTCATGAACTAATACTAGTACCGCAGGACGGGGCATACACCCGGGTCCTCACACACACAGGCATTCAGCAAACAGCGGGTGTTATCACCACGTAGCCAGCCTTCCCTCGTGTGTGATAAGCCTCAGCTCTCACCTTCCAGACTTCTCAAAGGCCTCTCCCCCTGCAACGCCTCTCAGCCTTATCTCGTTGCTCCTCTACTTAAGCTTGACCTCCTCCAGGAAGCCTTCCATGTTAATCCTACTAATTCCCATTTGTCGTACTTACACCCTGGGCTGCACCCAGCCATCCCAGACTTGGACTTGCTATAATGTTGCTTTAGATCAGCGGTTCTCAACCTGTGGGTCTCGACCCCTTTGGCAGTCGAACGACCCTTTCACAGGGGTCGCCTAAGACCATCCTGCATATCAGATATTTACATTATAATTCATAACAGTAGCAACATTACAGTTATGAAGTAGCAACGAAAATAATTTTATGGTTGGGGTCACAACATGAGGAACTGTATTTAAAGGGCCAGAAGGTTGAGAACCACTGCTTTAGATTGAGAATCCCTGGGCTGTCTCCCCAGCAACACTGCAAGTTCACCCCAGACATTCCTCCGCCCTCAGGCCCCGGTTTCCACCTCCCCAGGAGCGTGGGCAGCAGGGAGGTTTGGGAGCCAATGGCTAGCCAGGCTGTCAGACTTGTCACGTGATGCCTCCACCCCCTTGTTTGCAGCGAGAAACGTGGGTTCTGCTTTGGGCCGATGCGGGGCGGCGAGCAGATAAAGGCCCTGTGTTTCCTGTTCTGTCTCTCAGGCCGAGCCTTGGTCCGAGGCCCCAGCTCCCTCATGAAGAAGGTGGAGCTGCCCGAAGACCAGGCGCTGGACGCTGCCATGGAGGAGTCGTCCACCAGCCTGGCCCCGACCATCCTCTACCTCACCACCTTTGAGGCAGCACCTGCCACGGAAGAGTCCCTGATCCTGCCTGTCACATCCCTGTGGCCCCAGGTAAGGCCTCGGAGCCAGAAGAGTCCTTGAGACCACATCATGCAAATCCCTGAGTCATTTAGGGAGACTGAGGCACGGGGGTGGAAGGAAATTGGTGGAGGCCCCTGGGGTAAGCTGGAAACCAGGTCTCCTGGTGCCCGTCCAGCCCAGCTGCAGCCCGGTGGGCACTCTGTCCTGAAAGGGCGGCCACTGTCCAGGAGAAGGTGGTCCTGGGGGCTCACTCTGGGGACAGCCAAGGAAGCCAGTGCCCGCTCAGCACACCGGTCTCTGAATGGAGAAGAGCAGGGTCTTTGGCAGAGAATTTTATGCAGAGAGAAAGTACAGAGAATAACAACACCGCAGAAAGCCCCGTCCCCACAACCCAGAAGTAACAGGTGTTAGTTAACACATCTGCTTCAGACCTTTACATATACGTATGGAGAGAGCAGGTGAGCTCTTGTGGCCAATTTGCTTCCACCGGCAAATAGAGGAAGGGAACATGGGAGTTCATTGCATCATCCTTGCAATTAGCAAGATACGCATCATTGCACCTCTTCTGTAGCTTTGCAGTATTTTCCAAAATAATATCACGTAGCCCTAGCTGGGTTGGCTCAGTGGATAGAGGGCAGTCCTGCGGACTGAAGGGTCCTGGGTTTGATTCTGGTCACGGGCACATGCCCCGGTTGCAGGCTCGATCCCCAGTGGGGGGCCGTGCAGGAGGCAGCTGATCAATGATTCTCTCTCATCATTGGTGTTTCTATATCTCTCTCTCCCTCTCCCTTCCTCTCTGAAATCAATAAAAATATATTTAAAGTAATAATATCAGCTAAAATGATCAATAAGGTATATGTAGAAGAAAAGAACTTTACTTTTTAGCAGAAGATCTTTCTTATTCTCTTTTGGGGTCTTGCACCCCCTGAGATTCTGAGAAAAGCTGTGAACCATCCCCAAAGAATACCTGGTTATCCCTGCCCTCGCAGGCCCCCTGAAGTCCCTGCACTGAGCACCAGCCCCGAAAGGCGCCTTTATTGCCCATGTCCTACTGTGGCAGATCCAGCCCCGACGGCTGCTCCGGGGCTGTGAGTGCAACAGAGCTGTGGCCATGGCTGAGCGGTGCCCTGGCCGCTGATAACTTCCCCAGGGAAAGAGGGGCAGGGAAGTGAGCAGCTGGCTTCATCCAACTCCCTCTTTGTGGATGTAGAGACCTGAGCAGGCCTTCCCAGCCCCTCCCTCAGAGGCCCGATGGGTGACCCCTCTGTCTGCATCGGTCGCCTGTAGGCACCTTTCTGCCTGGATGTGAAATGAGGACAGTACCCTGGTGACTGCTGCAGCAGGGACCTCGGTGACTGTCTGGATGTCCCGGGGCTGGGCTTCTCGAAGAGGGTGACTGGCCTCTGAGGAGCCCCTCCTTTGCCCTCTGGCCCTGGGGCCCCACATTTCTGTTTCTACCTGTTGGGGCTCCACGTTCCCTCCTCTCCACCCACCTTCTGCAGGCTCAGCCCAGGCCTGACGGGGAGGTGATGCCCACGCTGGACATGGCCTTGTTCGACTGGACCGATTATGAAGACTTAAAACCTGAGGCCTGGCCCTCTGCCAAAAAGAAAGGTACGTTCACCCAACAGGCGGGGCTGAGCGGTTGAGCGTCAGCCTATGACCTAGGACAGCGATGGCGAACCTTTTGAGCTCGGCGTGTCAGCATTTTGAAAAACCCTAACTTAACTCTGGTGCCGTCTCACATATAGAAATTTTTTGATATTTGCAACCATAGTAAAACAAAGACTTATATTTTTGATATTTATTTTATATATTTAAATGCCATTTAACAAAGAAAAATCAACCAAAAAAATGAGTTTGCGTGTCACCTCTGACATGCGTGTCATAGATTCGCCATCACTGACCTAGGAGGTCACAGTTTGATTCCCAGTCAGGGCACATGCCTGGGTTGTGGGCTCGATCCCCAGTAGGGGATGTGCAGGAGGCAGCTGATCAATGGTTCTCTCTCATCATTGATGTTTTTTTCTCTCTCTCCCTCTCCCTTTTTCTCTGAAATGAATAAAAGTATAAAAAATTAAACAATTTTAAAAATCTTAAAAAAAAAACAACAAACAAGAAAGGTACATCCACCTACCCACCACCCCCATGCCTGGGCTCCCTCCCCTCTCCCAGCCTGACCTACAGATGTCCAAAGTGGGGGATGGGTGGGGCATGGAGTCCACACTGCAACGCGCACCCCACAGGGAAATACCACTATTGAGGACTTATCAAGTGCCAAACTCATTCCATGTGTCAACCCATTTGACCCTGAAAGAAAAGGTTAGGTCTGTGCTATCCATGGGCCCAGTTTAGAAAAGAGGCGGAGTCCCCGCCACACTGTGGGATGGCGGTGCGTGCGCTCTGACACCAGCATCCGTGTGCTTGCTCTCGGCCCCGCTGGGCGCAGCGTCTGACCGCGATCTTCTTGTCCCCAGAGAAGACCCGGGGTAAACTCTCCAGTGATGGCAATGAGACATCCCCAGCCGAAGGAGAGCCATGCGACCATCACCACGACTGCCTGCCAGGTACCGACCCAGCGTCACGTTCAAGGCACCAGGCTGGGTGCTGGGTGCTGGGGGCCTGAGGGGGGTGAGGTGGACCTTCCCAGGCACACGAGGAGGCCTGTGGGTTCAGGACCCTCTCGGGGTAGTAAGTAGTAACAACTCCAGCTACCCTTTCCTGAGAGTTGCTGGAACATTGACTTCATCCTCAGAGCAACCCGGAGAAAGAGACCCTGTCACCCCCAGTTTTCAGGCAAGGAAACAGCCTCAGAGGGTGAGTCTCAGCCAAGGTCACACGGCTGGGAAGTGGCTCAACCCTAAGTCGGCCTGAGGAGCCACTGCCCCGCGCGCTGCCTTAAGTCCGGCTGACCCCGCCCTCCACTTCCTCCTAAAGTCTGGTCGGGCTTAATGCTGCCCTTGGCCCATCGCCACGCTGCCCGGCTTTCTGTGGATGTTCCCGTGGCATCCTCGCCCGTTCGGCAGCTGTGCCCATCAAGACCCTGAAAGCAAGGGGTTGGTGTTTTGACTGATGCCCTAACCTCCAGAGGCATCTACTGAGGTGGAGTTAGATATGTAGGAAGTTAGGGGGTGGGGGGTAAGGTCTCAGGGTGATAAGAGGGGGAGGAGCAGGAATGGCAGGGGAACCTGGGATGCAGTCTTGGTCCGGCCCTGTTATCCCTTCCCCCCTCCCCCGCCATCGCTGGGACTGCTCAAGAGATAGCTTGACATGGGCCCAGGGCAGTGATGGGCGAACCTTTTGAGCTCGGCGTGTCAGCATTTTGAAAAACCCTAACTTAACTCTGGTGCCGTGACACATATAGAAATTTTTTGATATTTGCAACCATAGTAAAACAAAACTTACATTTTTGAAATTTATTTTACATATTTAAATGCCATTTAACAAAGAAAAATCAACCAAAAAAAAATGAGTTCGCGTGTCACCTCTGGCACGCGTGTCATAGGTTCGCCATCACTGGCCCAGGGTGACACCCTGAAGATGCTAACAGCTAACTGCTCTCCTCGCTGCTGGACAGCAAGTGCCACCTGGATCTTGGGGGGAGAGCCGAGTGGTACACCCCCAGGGGGACACATTGCTCATTCAGTGGCCGGAATAGTCTACAAAACCGCCATCGCATCAGCGTTTGGTGTTGTGTGGGCCAGACCACCAGCTCCCCGACAGGCAGTTTTCTTTCCAAACCATTGTCTTCACCCGGAGCAGAAAGAAAAGGCTGGCGTTCGGGCCAACTGGACAGTCGCTCTGAGAGGGGGCTCCATGGTGGGCGGGGCGGGGCCTGCCTTGGGGGATCTCAGTGCTTCCTGGGGGGAGGGGGGGGCGCTTCAGTTTC